>NW_006399889.1:1391043-1450780 GCF_000299155.1 Elephantulus edwardii | reverse complement strand
ATGCGGGGGTTTTTGGGTCTACAAAGTCCTCTTGTCCAGGATTATGATTTTTTTAAATACATTTTCTCTTCTGAAAGGAATCCCTGTTCTCTATCACATTTTGAACTCATCCCTGGATTTTTAATAACATAAAACATATTAACCTCATTCTCCTCTCTTTGTATTTTAAATCCGTAGGATGATAGCATTAATAACTGTTGACACTTTAATCACTAAGATATGTTAAATGCCAGAAGTGTTGCTGCTTCTGCTGTTATCGTTAAGAATACTTTCAGAATATTTAAAATACGCCTTAAACTAAGTGTCTTTCCTCATCTTTTGCTCTGGTGTTGTGAGGTGGAGATGCCACCTCAATTTACCTAATAAAAGTATGTAAGACACAGAATGAGATTTGGGGGAGGTATTTATTATTACCAGAGAGCAGATGAATTTAAACAAGAATTGACTGAAAGATACTTATAAGAAGGGGACAGAATTGGAATCCAGTTTTTCAGAACTGTTCAGGTAAAAGTTTCACCCGAGTTTACACTGACAGAAATGGAGATACTGCTGCAGAATGGAAGGTAGCCAAGTCACTTGGAATCAGGCACTGACTTAGGCGGTCACGAATGGGCTTCCATCAAAAGTCTACTGGTGACATAGACAAGAA
Organism: Elephantulus edwardii; assembly: GCF_000299155.1. Classification (NCBI taxonomy): domain Eukaryota; kingdom Metazoa; phylum Chordata; class Mammalia; order Macroscelidea; family Macroscelididae; genus Elephantulus; species Elephantulus edwardii. Next base: position 1,450,131 of record NW_006399889.1, on the reverse strand, counting down.
CACAGTTAACTTCATGTCGATTGGTAGAACTATGAGTGTAGCATTTCTCTTCTCTAGGTCACAAAACAAAATGACCTTGATTCTGGCATACTCTGTGTACTAAAAATCAGTTTTGAATGAATGGATGGAGTCAGTGCTTATAAATACCTAATCACCCAGAGGAACACGGTTCGAATCCACCAGATGCTCTGCCGGAGAAGGAGGCGCAATATCCTCCTGTACCAGTCAGATCTGATCTGATGGTACACGCACACAAAATAATAATAATAAAAAAATAAATAAATACCTAATCACACTGAGTAATTAATTCCCACATTGTCCATCCTGGGAAAAGGACAAAAGGTTAAGAGCGCATATACTAGGATTTAGCGTTTGATAAGCTCATCCCTGAATCTGCATGTCATCCTTGACACCCAGCTCTTTACCATGTGGCTGGAAAGGTGATGGGAACATTCAGTAACATATAAGTATGTCCTTCCTTCTTCAGTCCTCAGGTGTGACAGATGATATAGACAGGTCACTTTACCATCCAAACTACAGATAATGTCTTTTGATTCTGTTATCCAGTATTGTTTTGACTGATTAGAAAGTTAGTCCAAAACCCTCCCGTCAGAGTTAGAGACCACCATCATTTTTGTCCCTCAACCACTTCCTGAGGCTTCAATGGCCAGATAAGAGAGAGACCTACTTGATTTATATTAAACTTGACTTCTCAAGTCTTTCCCTCAATACCGTTATTTCTTTGCAATTATTTTCTTTGACTGTTTTTCTTTTCTGGGTGCACATTTAGGGGAGTATTTTAGAGGCAAAGAAAGGGAAATGTGCTTCAGCTGTAAAGAGAATAATCTAAATAATGTTTTTAGAAGCATTTCCTGACAGTGACTGGGAAGAGGAGGAGTGGAAGCCGTTAATAAGGGAGATTTCTGACTCTTTCTCTTGGGTTCCTTAAAAATAGAATAGATTTTCACTGGATTGGAATGGTCGAGGTGTGGCCCTTAGTTACAAGATTCTCTTGAGGCTGGGGATACCATGTAATATCCTGTCTTTCAGGAAAACAGGCAGCACCAGAAAAAAAAAAAACAGGCATTTTTTTGGTCCTGGGGGGCACACCTGTTTCATTGCTCTTCTTTATCGCTTGGGATGAGTAGATAGTCTGTTCTCTTGGCAGCACTTCTTAGTTGTGATGACAGACCATTTATAAACAGGAATTCTCCCCATCTCAACACGATACCAGAAGCCTCCCGCCCTGCTTTCTCTGGAAAAGCGCCCCATGAAATGAGGCAGTGTTCTGAGTTCTGAATTGCTCTTTGACCCAGTCCCTCTGTGGCCATTGGCAAGACATTTCTAACTGTCTGCTTCGGTTAAAATAGAGGAACAGAGTGTCCTTGTGATTCTGAGAAATGGAACCAATCTCACTAGTCTTGCAAAAGGTGGAAAAACAGTAGCTAGAGTGATGTTGAACCTTTACACAGTGCCCCTAGTCCAGAGAAAGCTTGTGGGACGTTAATATCAGCAAGGGTTAAAACTTAAACTTAGGTCTGCTAATTGAGAGGTCAGCGTTTGAACCCACCAGTGTCTCTTCAGGAGAAAGATGAGGCACTCAGCGCCTGTAAAATTTACAACCTCTGACACTCAATGGAGAATCATAAGTGGGCATTAACTCAAGGATAGTGGATTGGCTGGATTGATAACTTAAGAGAATTATTCACTTAACTTTGAAGACGGGTTATCACTAGCACAAATGTGCTAGAGATGGAGTGTCAGAAAGGAAAGTGATAGGAAGGTAACCATTACCTCATCAACCCTCTTCCACACCTGATACCCTGAGGCTTAGAGGAGATGTGAAAATCCTTCATCATCATGAGTCACACAATGAGTCTTCACTACAGAGATTAAAATCTGAGTTCAAAGAGACAAAATGACCTGGGCAAACTCATGTGCAATTAGAGATCGGAGATAAGATTCAAAGTCCTTAGTTTCCAGCCAGTTGTGATGCTGATTTTAGCCTGGCAGCCACACTAAAGACTCGCTGTCTCGTCTTTAAAGGAACACTAGTGGTGCAAAAGGTTCCATGTTCGGTGGTAGCTGTAAGGCAGACAGTTTGGCCCCGTACAGTGGCTCCATGGAACGAAGAACCGGTGATCTGCTTCTGTAAGGATATTACAACCACGGGGGGCAGTGCTACTCTGTCACATGGTGTCACTTTGAGTTGCCATAAGTTTGATGATAGAGTTGTTATGGTGCACTGAAAAGGGTGGGGACAACTCCAGGACACTTGTGTTTAAGCTGTGTGCGCGCTCCTTTCCTCATTTGTTTACCCCTGAGCAGGTCTTCAAAACTTCTCTTTATATTTCCTTGTCTGAGATTGCTGCTGCTGGCGGTGGTGTGTGCTGTTGAGTCGGATCTGAGCCATGGCTGACCCTCCAGTGAGGTTTTTAAATTGCACAGGAAGATATTGCCTGTCTTTCTCCCACAGAGCAGTTGTAGATTCAAACCTCAGACATTTGGGTTAGCAGCACAGCTCCTTACCAGCAGGCCACCAGAGCTCCCTCTAGCCGAGATAGCACTGACTTTGTGTACAGTTACTCTGAGCATTAAATAAAATACATGCCATGTAAGCTAAAGTATTGCAGGATGTCACCATTTATGTGTGGACATTCATTACTAACTTCATGTAATCCTAGACATTCTGTTATTTTCATAACTTCTTCAGTTGTTTTATTTTTTTTTTTTTTGCTTTGAGAGATAAATACTCTACAGAATAGAGCATGGCCCACAAATACAAGCCAGATAGGACATTTTCTGTTTTCTAGTGGCCACGTTACTTAGCCTCACTGGGAGTCAACTCTGAGGCCTAGCAGCCCTCCGCCGGGTTTCCAAGGCTGTAAAGCATGATGGGAAGTGACTGCACGTCTCTCACCCCAGGAGCCACTCGTGGATTCAAATGGGCAGACCCTGGTGGCCTTTGGATTATAGCAACCAAGTACTACCCTCGGAACTTCCAAGGAACCAATCACATGGAAATAGATGGCCCATCCTCCTCCCACAGAGCATCTGGTGAATTCAAACCATGCATCTTTGGGATTGCAGCACAGCTTCTTACCACTAGGCTACCAGTGAACTTAATTTTTATTACACATTTCTTTAGCCTAATACATTTAAACTACTAGCATCTCAGTAGGGAATTACCTATATAAAATTAGTAATAAACTTGTACATTAATTGCTTTTACACTGTTTAAAATCTCTTTGTGCTTCCTATTTAAGTCACCTCACTATTTGAATTAACTATATTCGAAGTGTTGAATAGTCACACATGGGGAGTTGCTCCTCTCTTCTGAACAACCTATCTGCTGACATCAAGTCAATGCCTAGCGACCCAGTAAGATAGAGCAGAACTGCTCTGAGGGCCTGGGATGCTGTCAATCTTTTCTGGAGCATACTTTTTCTTCTTTCTCCCTTAGAGCTTCAAACTACTGACCTTGTGGTTAGCCATCCAACATCTAACCCAATAAAATGAATGATTTATGATCTTTTTAAAAAATCTAAAACTCATAGTGCTGCTTCTTTTTTTCCCTTTTTCTATTATTATTAATTTTAATGAAAGTTTACAGAGACTCTGGATTTCCATTCATTCATTGTTGCACTTTTCTCCCTGCACACCTCTCCCACCCAGTTCGCTCTTCTCTTTGAAAAGTAAAAGAAAAATTCTTTCATTGTTATACTGTCTCTCCACCCAAGTCCTCTCCACTCTGCAGCCATTGTTCTGGACTCCTGTCAGGACAATAATACTTAATCATATATCCCTTTTAAACAGTTCTCTCCCTCATCTGTTTCAATGCAGCATACATAATTTATCCCATCTCTCGAAGTCTCCCCCAAACCCCAATATCAGTCCCATTTTACAACAGTGGCACTATGCAGTATTTGTCCCTTTGTGACCAAGATATTTCACTCAGCATAATGTCCTCCAGGGTCACCCATTTTGTATAATATTTCAAGTGCTCCTTTTTATTGTTGTCTTTCAAAGGAATTTTGACTCACAGTGACAATCTATGGCAGACTAGAACTGTCCTGTTGAGTTTACTATGCTGAATTCTTTATAAGAGCCGGTCTCATCTTACAAAATAATTTCACAGATGTGGTCCTATCCCACGTTTACATGTAAACGTGTAAACATTTACATCTCTCTCTCTCTCACACACACACACATACACACACACACACACACACACACACACACACACACACACCATCCTCAGCTCTGTCTGTGGTCACTAATAGTCTTCTGTAAAAACAGAATGCATCTTTTTTCTACCAAGTAAACCAAAAATTTCTTCCAAAGCTCATATTACCAAAAACAAACATAAAACAAGAGTGGCATCTATTCCATGTTGTTCCTCTGAGGTTCTGATGATAAGGGTGGAGCAGCTGGGCTGGGTCTGATTTGCTGACCAGCCCATCTACAGGGCCGAGTCCAAGGCTGCCATCTGCTCCTGTCTGGTCTGCATTCACCAGAAGTGAAATGCAGCCAAGGCCTGAGGAGCCGTGCGCCGACGCTGGGAGCAGACAGAGGGCTCTGTGTTATCTGCCTTCTGTCCGGGACCTCCCTGGCCACCAGGCCACCTCATAAAACAAGAGCCACAGGAGTGTCAAGCATCTTTGCCTCACGCTGACCTCAGTCTTCACCATTATTGCTGCCATCATTCATTAGCCTCTGCTCAGCAAGGTTGGGCACTCCACCAAATGAGCAAAGCAGATGTCTTTCTGGACCCTGGGGCTGGCTGATAATATTGAATGTGTTAAAGGCACGTGGTGAAAGGCATAAATGTTACAATGTAAGTTGTAGACAGCTAGCATAATGGTAATTTTATATGTAAGCAAAATTTCATTTAGTGGTTTGGAGGAATAAGAAGTGGTCTGTAAGTTCACCCTTGGGTGATGCATGCGGTTCTATGAAGAAGGAGGCGCGCCCTTTCCACCTGCTGTTTCCAGCAGGTACCTTTATGGAGACATTGGCGAGCATGCTCTCTGGGCAGATTGAGAACAAAGGAGAATGCCCATTTCCCAGTAGGGATGTGAGAGGGAGGAGTATCAGGATACAGTAGATTGATGTAATCATCTGGGGACACCCCGGCCCCCAGCACACACTCACGTGCACGCCCACACATGCAGCTCCAGGGCCAGACAGCCTGCCAGGGCCCAGGGTTCAGGAGGCCATCTCTGGGGGCTAAATGGGCTCAGGCTGTTGGTTGCCTAGCAACAACTTCTCTGCTCCTTTGCCCACAGCCCCTTGTGCTGCATCTGCCCTGTGCCCATGCCCCATTTTTCCTTCCTTCTTATTTAATTCTGTTTTACAAGTTATTAATTTAAACCACTCAAAATTCCTACTGGCCTACTGAAAGGAGTCCTGATAACACAGTGGTTGAACACTTGAATGCCAATCAAAAGGTTGGGGTTTTGAACTCATCAGCTGCTCCATGGGAGAAGGATGAGGCAGTCCATGTCTATGAAGGTTTAATGCCTTGGAAATCCCACAAGGCAGTTCTACTCTGTCTTGTAGGGGAGACGGGGAGGAAGCCATTAAACTCCCTTCCGCCTTCCAGGGACAGCCTGCAAGAAAGTTGTCTTTTAATTTTTGGTTTTGCTTTGTTTTAGTGCTTATTTTTCACTTTGATGCCTTGAAAAACAAAACAAAGTAAATGTTTCTACCTATTCTCTAGGGCAGCCCTGTAAAAGAGTCCTGTTTGCAAACAAGGAACTTCAGGATGACCTTATTGTATGCCCTTGATTTTTGTCATCTTACTCAAAAGGAGTAAGGAAAGGGAGAAGCAATGAAAAAAACTTTCACACACAATGCTGTTCAGCAAAAATAGGAATACCTGTACTTACAGGGAAATGGCACACTTTAAAAACTCATGTATGTGCTTCTGTCTCTAAGAAGAGTATGGAAATGACACGGCTGGGAGGAATAATGCCATCTGGCATGGCTTTAGGTAATAAGAAACTACAGTCAAGAGATCAGAGATGTTCTTTATTTCCTAATCTATACTCACACATTGATTCTTGGCACATCATTCAATTCAGATATTTACTTGTAAAGACCTATTATTCATCAATTGCTGTGCTAAGCAGATTTAACTCCCCCTTTCTCTGATGTAAGAGCTCATGTCAAGAGGTGACCTCTGACTTTTTAGGCTGCACCACTGTACACATACAGGTATGGATGGCGCTTCTTATTCATAAATGGGCTGTGTGTTCATCGCGTTGCTCCCTGTGGATGGGACGTATCTCTTCTCCGCAAAGTTCTACCACCTAAACCCTACTTTCTCTCTCAGAAGGAGAAAATAGGAGAGAACAGAGAGAGGCATATTATTCATTGACAGCTGCTGCTGCAACTTACTGTACTCTGTACAATGAAAAGCCCTCTGTTCTAAAAAATATGGAGATGCCAGATATCAAAGGTAGTGGCATAAGAAATTTTCTGAGAAAAGTCTCAGCCCTTCCGTATTTTCCTTCCTGAATCTTCTCTATTCCCTATGACATTTCCCAGTATACAGCCCTAGAATCTACTTTTCTGCTTCTTCACTTGTCCAACACAGAACTGACAATTTAACTGTCAAAGCAGTGTGGAAGCTTTCCAAACTGAGACGAAGTTTTAAGCACACACCTCCAGCTGCTTGTTCGGTTTGACCTGGAACAGACTCACCCAAACCACACACAGGAGATATCTCTTCTCAAAACCTTCAATTGTTCATCCACTTTAAATTTCTGTTTTACCCAAAATCACCTACTCCTCGGTAGTGAGGATTATAATTACCTCACTGGATTCTGAACTTAAAATTGCAAGATTGCAAAGGATTGCCTGTGACCTTCTTGGTTTTTTTTGTTTTTTTCTGTTGGTTTTTCAAATGTTGTTTAGTTGCTAAATGTTTTCTTCAGTAGCATGCATTGGAGATCTGAGCCCATCAACGCACCCCCTATTCCTAATGTAGCAGTACTGAGGGGCCTCAGTATGGTTGAAAATTTTCAACCTCAGAAGGGTTGAAAATCACTATTGTTGATGGTACTTTTCTCCAGCACCACAATTCAAAGGGATTGATTCTTCTGTTATCTATTGTCCAACCTTCACATGCATAGGAAACCACTGAAAATACTACGGCTTGGATCAGAGTCACCTTACGTCATTAAACTGACATCATTACTCTTTAGCACTTTGGAGAGGCCCTTCAAAGCAATTTTTCCAATACAGCACATCCCCATGGACTGTTAAAAGAGCAAACAAGCCTGTCTTGGAGGAAATGCAACCAGGGTGCTTCTTAGAGGCAAATATGGTAATACTTGGTCTCATACTTTGGACATGTGGTGAAGAGGACCAGTCCTTGAATAAAGGACATGATGCTTGGAGAAGTAGAGAGTCAGAGAAAAGAGCCCTCAACAAGATGGATTGGCACCATCACTGCAACAGTGGCTGTGAGGATGGCACAGGACAGGGCATGGTTCAGGTCTGATGTTCATACGTTACTCTGAGTAGGAGTCAACTCAGCAGTATCTAACAACTTTCTAGATAGAAACAGAACAATAGAAAAGTATATGTATCATTTCTTTTATTCAAGTGTTGACACAATAACTGGAATACTGGGTTGTATCCGAGACAATGAGATTTGCCCAGGATAGAGCAGGGCTCAGAGCTGTTGTGCATAAAGTCACTATGTATCATGGTCGATGCGACAGCACGTAACAACACCAACAACATTTCTAAAACAATTAAATTGAGTTTTTCTTAAACCGTATTTTGAATGTTTAGGGAATAATAGTTAATACTTAATTTTGATCAGACACTGCTCTAAGAATTTAATGTATGTTAAACTGTTTAATGAGCATGGTAACTGTGAAATAGATGATTATTAGTGTTCCCATTTTCCATATGAGGATATGGAGACACAGAGAAGTTCAATAACTTGCTCAGAATTGCACAGTTGGTACAATGGTAGAGGTTTGATTCAGAACCAGACTATTTGGCACCGAAGAAGTAGTGACTTGGAAGCAGCACCCTGGGAGCACCGAGAGGCTTTGGGAGGTTGGGCTCACTCTCTTTAAACTTTAGCTCTTTTCATCTGAGAACGATGTGCGCTTCCACGCTCCTTGTGTGAGTTGGTACGAGTGCCTTCCTTGTGACATGTAATCAAGAGTAAATGAATTAGCACCGGTAACATGCCTGGGGGAATCCCTGGCTTATCGTAAGTGTTCCGTCAGCTTGGGATCAAAGGTGCAGGCTCGGGACAATCTCGTAACTCTGGTAAGCTGGGCAAACGCTTTGCCTTTGCTACCTAATCTGTGAAATGGGAATATTCACTATCTCTGGTCTTATGGGAAAAATATTTTGGGGGCTGTGAAACGCTACATAATTTGATCTATGGTGCGTTCCATCCAAGTCGTTATGGAGTGTTTATAGACTTCCATGTGAATTTGCTTGATGTAATGAGCTGTCCATCAGAGATGACTTATCGACCTCACCTTCCAGGCTTCCTGGTACATTAGCCCTGGTATTTTCATGAATGCTTGTTACCACTGCTAATCCTTCCAAGGCCATATAACTCCTGTGGCATTGTCATATGACAGGTAGGCTCTCCATGTCCATGTCCATGTGTCATGAAGAAGACAGGCATATGGGCATCGAGGTCAGCAAATTCAGCTTTAGATTGTGTCTACACATACTAATCATTCATCATTCTTGGAAATAACATTTCTTGCAAAGATATTTTGAAGGTTGCATCCTTGTTTGTTAAAAACAACTGTATCTGTAATCATTATTGCTTTCCAGTTAATGCCATTGAAGCCCCATTACATAGAAATGGACCACTGTCATGTGACATTAGGCTGTAATAAGAGGCCCCTAGGAAGGCAGCCCTGGAAATCTATTTTTAAAAAGACACAACCTTGAAAATGCTCCAGGGCAGTTCTACTCCACACACATGGGGTCGCCACAGGTCAGAAGCAGCGTGACAGCTGTTAGCCCCAACCACAGAAACAGACTCACACTCAAATGCATTGCCATCAAGTAAGAACAACTCATAGCTGACCCCTCAGTGGGTTTTCAGAGGTTGTTTTATAAGGAAGGAGATTGCCCATTTCCCCCTCATAGAGCCTCTGGTGGATTCGAACCACCAGGCATGTGCAGCCTTTGGACTAGCAGCACAATTCCTGTGGACTCCGCCACCAGAGCCTCCTCACAAGACCCAAAAGCGTAAACTAGCCCTTTGAAACATCCTGTGGTTGCGCCGCACCCACACTTGCCCCCTCCCCACTTGTGTTCTCGTACATGTTTTACTAGTTACCCTTCTGTTTTTACAATAATGGTCTTATATATAATACTGAAGAATTTGTCCTTATGAGACTGAGTTAGCTGACTCAGCATAATGCTCTCCAGTCTTTCCCAAGTTATGTAGTATTTTTCAAACCCATTGCTCCTGAGTGCTGCATAGTATTCCATTGTGTGACTGTACCACAATTTCTCAATCTATTTGGTTGTCACTGGAAATTTGGCCTGTTTCCATGTTCTTGTGATGGTGAATAATGTTGATGGTTGCATTTCCCAGCTGATGGCTCACAAGCACAAGTGGTAAAGTTTGTGTATTGATCAGTTGAGTTCCAATAGGGGAAGCGTCCTTTACAGAGCTCACAGTGCGCAAGGGACAAATGGGTTTGCACTTTCAGGTGTGTATAACTCAGAAAGGCCTCAGAGAGCATGTGACTGGCAAGGCTGCTGGGATCCCAGATGTTTTGGATGACTCGCTGGAGAAGCCCGTTGCTCAGGAAATGATGCCTAACTGCCAGTTCAGAACTGGCCAAGAACATTCTTCTCGTAGGAAAAAAAACTTTTTGAATTTTATGTAGAAGTCCTGTGATAGTAATAATAGATGACTACAATAATTTTTAATTTTTTTATAGATCCTAAGATATATTAGTACAATAAAGTGGGCCATGCATTGTAATTCTAAAAATCCTTCTTTCTCTTAGAACTATCAGTGATTTATAGAGTGGATTGCGCTCTGGATGCTGAATACAAATGTATTTTGAGACTGTAATAATCCTCGAAATGACCTTAGTTCTCCAGTACATTTTACCTCCTGTCAGTAACAGAGGCAGGGAATGTAGGTAAGTTATTGCATTTTCACCTACCTCCTGGAAGAGATGCCTTCGAGCTGTGGTGCTGGAGAAGAGTCTTGAGCATACCATGGGCCGCCAAGAAAACAAATAGGTCTGTCTTGGAGAGGGTGAAACCAAGTCTCTCCTTGGAGGCTAGGATTTTGAAGCTCTGCCTCACTTACTTTGGGCACATGGCCAGGAGAGATCAGTTCTTGGAGAGGTACTTCATGCTCAGAAGGCTAGACAGACAGCCCAGGGGAGGAAGACCCTGGATAAGATGGATTGATACAGTGACTGGGGTGATGAGGGTTGGTGTGTCAGAAGTAGTGAGACTGGCTCAGGACAGGGAAGTGTTCAGAGCTGTTATATATAGGGTCATTATGCATCGCAGTTGACTCAACAAATAATAACATTCTAAGACAGGTTTGGAAGCAGGAGTGGCACCCGCTTGCTAAGCAACATGCCTCTGGAAACTCTATGAACTTTGTAAATGTCATTAGTTGTAGAGGGGCTTCAGGCCTTTTGTTCATAGGGTCGCTATGAATTGTGATTGACTCGAAGGCAATCACAACAGCAACCACCTGGATATTAATGAAATGACAGAGAAACCAACGTATCTGATAGCAAAGTGTCCTCAGCATTAAATTGGCTCTGCCAAATATGCACAAACACATGAATTCACTCATACATGCTCTCTCACACCGTCAAATACACACATACACACACACATACACACACACACTGATATGTACTCACACATACTCGTTCACACTCTTACACATATCCCTTCAACTTACAAACTCACAACTACTCATACCTACTCACACATACTCATTCTCTCACACACACACACACTCTCACACTCTTATACATACTCCTTCAACTTACAAACTCACACATACTCACATAAGCTCACACATTCTCACACATTCACTCACTTAAGAATAAACTGTACAGAATTGTGCTGTAATGTAACCTCTAGTTTAACAGCAGTTTTCTCATATTCACCAAATTATACTCATGTTCCAGGGGAAAAAAGCTATAATCCTTCCACACAGTTCCATTTTGCTTGAGCACAATGGGATCAAATGCTGTCAGTTCTGGGCAAGTTCCACAGGCTTCCTGACTGTCCTTTCCACCTGTAATGCTTAGACTGGTCCCAGGGTGGCTACATAAACCACCAGGTATCACCTCTCACATAACCATGTTCAAAGACAGGAAGGAAATTTTTTCTTCTCTTGGCCAGTTTTCTCATGGATAGTCTTCTTAGTTCCTGTCCCTTCCCAGACCACACCGTTTCCATTACTCATGTCTGAACTGAGAAGGAGGCATGGAGTGAATAGGATTGCTTTAAACAAGTGACTCTCAAAGTGTGGTCCTGAGCCCTGCAGCATCAACATCTAATGCAGTCTTGAGCTTCATCCCCAACCTTTTGAATGCAAGACTGGGGCCCAATGGCAGGGCGAGGATTTGACCTAATGCTGTCTGCCTCTGGAGCCTGCATGCTTAACCACCACACTGGGTATGAGGGCACCAACATCTTAACTTAGAGGGGGGTGAAGATCTGAGTGTCTTTCTGTAGCTTTTTTGTTGTTTTATAAGTATTGTGCATCACTCCTTTATTGTACTGATCTAGGAAAAAAGATGTCTAGTGTGTCAGAGATGATAAGATTGGCACAGGATAGGGTAGGGTTCAGATCAGCTGTTCACAGGGTCGCTATGAGTCATACTCAGCTCCACAATGCCTAACAGTACCACCAACATAGTTATGTTCTAACTGAGCACTGGGCCCAGTGGCAGGGCCCAGCAACAGGAACATGATTCAGAAACACAGTGGAGACACATTTGGACATGGTCTATGGACATCTCACTCCTGCAGACAGGAAGGCAACGGAAGGATTCTGACATATACAGCAGGCTGGTCTCCAGCCCCTTAGAAGTCAAGGAGCCCATCCTACAGTGAGAGAGGCATCGCTTATTTTCTGCTGACCTTACCTGGCGGTGTTATTTCAACAGCCACCAGACACCCTAGAAAGTGTTTGTCTTTTTATGTATTTTTTGTTTTCTTTTGTAAAGCAAAATGCAACATGCACACATTCAGGATTCACCCCAACTCTATGAGGTCAAGGAGGAAAAACTGTTTTGTCACCACAACAGTTACATTCATCTTCCACTGGAATGACTGGCGTGTCCTGGGATGACCTCACTACGGAACAGAACAGGACGCTGGCTCCTGGCAACAGGAATAGGCTCTCTTGCTTTCCCTTATTGGTCATAGATCACGTGTTTCCTCTCTATCCCCTATTCAAATAAGTTCTTTGTAAGCAAGCTACTAGCCAAAACCCTGGAGTCACTATCCCTTTTGGATGAGAAGAGCCTTTTTGTACACCCTGGACCGAGGTCCATGGCCCCCAAGGTGTCATTCTGTATGAATGGCCCTGAGGTGTCAGACTATAGGAAGAAAGTGTACAGGAGACAAAATTGGAGCCACTGGGCCCCTATCCGCAGCTATGAACAAAGATATCCACAAATGTGGTCTGTGTAACATGAGGGGAGCAGTGCAGAGGAACAGGATGGGCAGGGAGGGTGCACCGTAGGCCAGCAGTCTGCCTACTTGGCATCGCTTTTTGGCTGTAACAGCCACTGTTTCCATGGCTTTGTGAACTGTCTCTTCGTCACCCAGGAACTGCATGGGCTTGATGGGTGTCAGGTTTTTGTCCTGTTCATTGACAATGGGAATTCCAGTGGGCAGGTTCAGCTCCAGAGAGCCCCTCCAGATGCTGGACGATGCTCCGAAGCCTGTTGCCATGGGCTGCAGTCAGTACTCATTTCCTCTCCTTGATCTGAGGAGCTATTTCTTCATTCCAGAGGGCAGGGCTCTGGCAAATAGTGTCCTTCATACTCTCACAGGACGGTCCCTAATCATCTGTCAGGTCTGCAGGCCTGCGATCCTTATTGATGTTGCTGTTGAAGGGGGATCAAGCTCCATCGGTGGTGGTGGGACATCATAGGAGCGCCTCCAGGTCTTTACCTAAGTATCACCATGCTTGGCAGCAGTTTCTGCTTTGCTGAGGTCTGTCAGAGCCCATAATGCTGCTCATTGAGGTGTCAGATCCTCCCTACAGGCAGCCACATCTGGTCAGTAACGTTCGGCACCATCAGAGCATCCAGATCACTTCCTTCTGCACTGAGGTGAAGGTAGATGTCATACTCATACCCAGCATCTCACAGCGCCTGTCTACCGCCCTTTGCTTCCTCATGCTCCAGCAGGGTCAGGCCAGTGTCATGCCAGGCACTGAAGTGTTTCTCCAGGTTCTAGGCACTCCCGCCATGGCCGATGAGAACTAATCAGTAATCGGCCATGGTAGCAGACTCGGGATGGCGTTCTCCCTTTGTAGCTTCTTTCAGTAGCTCTCAGAGAGAGGTGGGGCAGGGCAGCAAGTCCAGACTTTGGGATTTAAAGCAACAGTAAGCTTAAAACAGTCCCTGGGTGGTTCAAATGGTTCAGCCCTGGACAGCTAACGAGAAGATTGGTGGTTCAAATCCATCCAGAGGCACCTGGGAAGGCACACTCCAGTAGAACACAGCCATTGAAGCCCTCAGGGCACAGTTCTTCACAGACACACAGGAGGTCAACATGCAAGAGAATCTATTGCATAGCAACTGGTTTGGCTTAGTTTTGTAAAACTTAAAAATAATTTCATTTTTGACAAATCAATCCTTTAAAAATAGTTCTATTTTTAATCTTCATTTGCTTTATATAAAAATTAACACTAAAAAAGAAAGGTTTTTTTTAAAACAGTCTTTAAAATTATACTTAACTTTATTAAAAAAACAGCAAACAAACCCATGTGTCTGTTCATCTTATTTTCTTGTTTCACCACTGACCCATGAAGAATGAACTGGATATTAATTAGGCCATACTGATGTGGGAAAAGCTCACACTTCCGATAAAGTTAGAGCCAAATTTTAAGTCCTGGTTTCCTCTTCTTATGTAGATGGTATGTAGCCTTGGCTAAATATATATGTCTCAGTTTCCTTGTTGCTAAATGAGATTATAATAAGTAACTTTGAGGAGTCCTATTGTTAAGCCTTGGTTAATTGCTCAGATTAATTGCTGGCTGAAGTTGATGGTTAGAAGCCACTCAACAGCTCAGATCCATGGGAGGGAGATCTAGTTACCAACTTCTGTGAAGAATGCAGCCTAGGAAATGCAGTGGAATGGTGGTACTGTCACATGGGGCTGCTGCAAGTCAGAATTGACTCAGGGACACCCAACAGTGATAATCATAATCAACTTGTAGTGTTATAGTCACAGAGATGGTAGCCCAAGCCTAGTCCCTAGCACACAGTGGGGTTCCCATCATTGGCAGCTGCTATCATCGAAGAGTTTACTCAGTGTCACTGAGTGGATGGACAAATGAATGATGAGGTAGCAAATTAAAAATTAAAAAGAAACCACATAACCTTAAATTTTCAGTGTACTACAGTTGGTCTCGTTTATGTGTAAAAAAGAAGCAAATAAACTATTCTCAGTTGTAGTCCATTGTACAAAAAAAAGGAAAAACTGATTATTAAAAAAACTACCAGCTTTGGCTTTTGTTGGCCCCAGACACCTCTTAGCTCTTAGCTGTATGATGCTGAAAACTCGGCTATTCAAGTCCTCCTGCCCTTCCTTGGGAGAAAGCTGGGCAGTCTCCTCCCTTAAATATTTACCACCTCAGAGGCCGACGGTGGGTTGCTGTGAGAAGGAATCCACTCAAAGGCAGTGAGTTTGGCTTTGGTTTTGGTACCTGAAAAAACCTCAAATTACATAGCAAGTCCTACTGCTCCAGAGCATGAAAGCCTCACAGGAATGGACTTGAACCCTCAAGGTAGCACTTTTTCTCTTCATAACCTTGAACACATGGCCTTTTTAAGCCTTAGAACCTACATGGGCTAAATAAAAGGGAGAGACAGACAGACAGTTAAAGGCAGTAGAAAAGAGACCAGAAGGGGTCATAACCCTGCTTGGAAGGACATTGTGAGAAGCAGCGACATGCGCGGAATTGCTACCTATGGAGCCTCTCAAGGCCGCGGTGCTCTTGGCACCGTCATTTTATAGGGGAGCATTGGTTTGCTGCCTGGAGTGAGTGGCTGGTTTCGGGGCCTGAGAAGTGAGTGTAGCCCAGAGACATTCTACTGTGTTCTGGCTTAGAAGGTAGCCACTGCCCTCAGATGCTGCTTAGACAGTGGAAGCCAGAACCCTGGCTCAGACCGGAGGCATGCTTTGGTGTTTGGTGTCAGCTACTCCCTTGTCTGTTGTGTCAGTATGGACTGAGGCTCAATGTCAAGAAGACAAAGATTCTCACCACTGGACCAATTGGCAGCATCAGGATGGATGGCGAAGAGATTGAGATTGTTCAAAGCTTCAGTTTGCTCGGCTCCACAGTCAACACTCTTGGCACCAGCAGTCAGGAAATCAAAAAGCATATCGCAATGGGAAAGTCTGCTGTTAGGGACCTCTCGAAAGTACTCAAGAGCAACAGTGTCTCTCTGGAAACTAGGGTGCGCCTGATACAGGCCATGGTCTTTGCAAGCGCTTGTTATGCATCAGAGAGTTGGACAATGACTAGGGAGGACAGAAGGAGAGTTGATGCCTTTGAGCTGTGGTGCTGGAGAGGAGTACTGAATGTACCATGGACTGCCAGGAAAACAAACAGATTCATCTTGGAGAGGATTAAACCAAGCTGCTCCTTGGAGGCAAGGATTCTGGGCTTCGTCTGACATACTTTGGACATGTTGCCAGGAGGGACGGGTGCTTGGAGAGGGACATGCTTGGGAGGGTGGAGGGATGGCGCAGGAGGGGAAGACCCTCAATGAGATGGATTGATTCGGTGACTGGGGTAATCGGGATGGGTGTGTCAGAGGCGGTGCGGTTGGCGCAGGATAGAGCAGGGTTTAGGGCTGTTGTGCATAGGGTCACTATGAGTCGCAAACAATTCGACGGCACATAGCAACAACAACTCCCTCATCTTAACCACAGTAAGACACAAGTGATGGCACTTCTCCCCCGAGCCAAGGGTTTGTGCAGTGAGCTATCATGTGCACCTCGCGTTGGGTCAGGGTCCAGCAGGCCTCTTTGACATAGCCTCCTGTCTATCTGGAAACACACAGATGTCTTAAGCTCACAGCTTCCAAGAATCTTAAGGAGAAAGAAGAATCCAAATTATGCCCAAAGCCAGATTAACTGGGCCTCATGGAAAGCCTGAGACCTTTCCATGTATTATATTTTGGTGAAGGTTTTTGTGGCAAGAATCCAACTAGCTAAGATTATTATTGGGAAAGATAATGCAAAATAATACTTTCTGATAAACATCATATCCTTTGTCTTCTCTCCAGATAGATGACTAAATAAATGGAGACCTCACTAAATGTCTTTGGAAGTGGTGATTTCTCCCAAAAGTTTTGTTAATCGTTCATTGTATTAATCACCACCAGATGACTTTTATGCAGTGTCATAGTTAAGGTCCATTATTTTGACTGTATAACAAAGGAAAATATACAATGACCTGGTCTTTCAGGAGTCTATAATCTAAACAAAAATAATCTACATTCCTAATAATCTGGTCCCTAAAATTGTGGTGGTGGTGGTGATGAATAATAAATATATTGTAATATATAACATCAATACCAACAAGTACAAAGAACATATTTCAGAGAGGACAAACTAAAAACCCATTGTCATTGAGGTGGTCTCTGGAGTGGCTTCATATGACAGGGTTGAAGTGCCCCATACGGGGCTTCCAAGGCAACTGTAAATGTTTACAGGAGCTGACTGCCACATTGTCCACACATAGTGCAACTGGTATGTTTGAACCACTGATGTCTTTAGATAGCGTCTGAGATTTTAACGATTACACTACCAAGGTTCCTCTGAGAAGGCAAAGTGCAATAAGCCAGGAAA
The DNA here is from genome assembly GCF_000299155.1 of Elephantulus edwardii. Classification (NCBI taxonomy): domain Eukaryota; kingdom Metazoa; phylum Chordata; class Mammalia; order Macroscelidea; family Macroscelididae; genus Elephantulus; species Elephantulus edwardii. The sequence continues at coordinate 1,433,037 of NW_006399889.1, read as the reverse complement.
GAGATGGGTTTACTAAAAAAGTAATTAATGGTGCATTGTTAAGTGTTGTTGTTATGTGCCATCGAATCGCTTGCAACTCATAGCAACCCTATGTGTAAAAGTTGTAAATGCTGTTCTATCCTGTGCCAACCTTGCCGTCTCAAACACACTCATTCCCACCACTCTACTCACAGAATCAATCCACCACGTTGAGGGTCTTCCTCTCCTGCGCCGTCCTTCCACTCTCCCTAACAGGATGTCCCTCTCCAAGGACCAGTCCCTCCTTGCAACATGCCCAAAGTATGTCAGATGAAGCTTCAGAATCCTTGACTCCATGGAGTATTCTGGCTTCAACCTCTCCAGGACAAACCTGTTTGTTCTCCTAGCAGTCCATGATATATTTAACACTCTTCTCCAGCACCACAGCTCAAAGGCATCAATTTTCTTTCTATCATCCCTATTCACTGTCCAACTCTCTGATGCAATTGCAAAGACTATAGCTTGGATCAGGCTCACCTTAGTCTCCAGCCTGAGGTTGTTGCTCTTCAGTACTCTTTGAGAGGTCCCTCACAGCTGACTTTCCCAATGCAATTCATCTCTTGATTTCCTGGCTGCTATTACCAAGAGTGTGGAGCCAAGTAAACTAAAACTGTTAACTATCTCAATCTCTTCACCATCCATACTGATGCTGCCAATTGGCCCAGTGGTGAGAATCCTTGTTTTCTTGATGTTGAACTTCAATCCATATTGAAGACTTCAGTCCTTGACCTTCTGCTGCAGCAAGCGCTTCAGGTCCTACTCAGTTTCAGTGAGCAGGGTTGTGTCTTGGTCCAAGTATAGGTTTTGCATTAGCACAATCAAATGTTCTGGGATTCCCATTCTTCTCAGAGCCAGCCATAGCTTGTTGTGATCCACACAGTCAAAAGCCTTTGCATAGTCAATGAAGCACAGATAGGCATTGTCTGGTATTCTCTGCTTTCTGCCAAGATCCATCTATCATTAGCTATAATATCCCTAGTACTATGACCTCTTTTAAATCCAGCCTGCACATCTGGCAGTTCTCTGTTGACATACTGTTCCAAACGTTTTTGAATAATTTTCAGCAGAATTTTGCTTGCATGTGATATTAATGATATTGTTCGATAATTTCCGCACTCAATTGGGTCACCTTTCTTTGGAATGGGAACAAATATCAATCTTTTCCAGTCAGTGGGCCAGCTGGCTGTCCTCCAGATTTCTTGGCACAACTTAGTGAACACATCCAGGGCAGCATCTGTTTGTTGAAATAAATCAATTGATATGCTATCAACTCCTGGAGCCTTGTTTTTTGCCATTTCCTTCAGAGCAGCTTGAACTACCTCCTTCATCACCATAGGCTCTTGCTCATATGTTATTTCATTAAATTCTTCTGTATCATCTAATTCCTTCTGATACAGTGACTCTGTGTACTTCCATCTTCTTTTGATACTTGTTAAGTATGTTGTTGTTGTTGTTGTTATGTGCTGTCGAGTCACCTGCAACTCATAGCGACCCTATGTACAGCATCCCTAAACTCTGCTCTGTCCTGTGCCAATTGCACCATCTCTGACACACCCATCCCGATTACCCAATGTCACTGAATCAATCCACCTTATAGGGGCCCTTCCCCTTCTGTGCTGTCCCTCCACCCTACCAAGCATGATGTCCCTCTCCAAGGGCCTGTCCCTCCTTGCAACATGTCCAAAGTATGTCAGACAGAGCCTTAGAATCCTTGCCTCCAAAGAGCAGCCCGGTTTGACCTTTCCATGATGAATCTGTTTGTTTTCCTAGCAGTCCATTGGCAGCATCAGGATGGATGGGGAAGAGATTGAGATTGTTCACAGCTTCAGTTTGCTTGGCTCCACAGTCAACACTCTCAGCACCAGTAGCCAGGAAATTAGAAGACGTATTGCCATGGGAAAGTCTGCTGTTAGGGACCTCTCCAAAGTACTGAAGAGCAATGGTGTCTCTTTGGAGACTAAGGTGCATCTGATACAGGCAATGGTCTTTGCTATCACTTGTTATGCATCAGAGAGTTGGACAATGGCTAAGGAGGATAGAAGGAGAATTGAAGCCTTTGAGCTGTGGTGCTGGAGAAGAGTATTGAGGGTACCATGGACTGCTTGTTAAGTATAGAGACTGAAAATTTTCCTTCGCATGCTGCACATGAGACAATAGAAAAGTACTATGCCTTAGGTCAGGCTCACCTTAGTCCTTAAAATGACATCCTTGTTCTTTAGCACTTTAAAACTGGCCTTTGCAATAGGTTTGCCCAATTCAATATGCCATTTTGATATATTGACTGTTACTTCTCTCAGTGTTTATTATGAATGTAAGTAAAATTAAATCCTTGGCAAATTCAGTTTTTTCCTCGGTTTATTATCATATTGTTTATTAGTCCACCTATGGACTATTTTTTTTTTCAGTTGAGGTACTGAAAGCTATAGAGTCTGGTGCTTCAAGTCTTCATTTTTGGCAAGCAAGCCTGTGTCATAAGAAATATTTCAGGTTTTAATGTGTCTTCCTCTAATCTTGGACGACAGAGAAGCACTGATGCCTAGCATTATGGTGGTGGTTATGAATATTAAATAGATTGTGAACTACAAAAAGAACAAACAAATTTGCTTTGGAAGAAATATAGCAACAGTGCTCTTGTAAAATGAGGATGACGAGCTTTCATCTCACACATTTTGAGTGTGTTTCAGGAGGAGCCAAAACCAGGAGGAAGATGATGTGTTTGATACTGTAGCAGGGGAGCAAAAGGGAGGAAGATCTTCAGGGAGGTGGGGTGTCATAGTGGGTGCCCCATCAGGCTTTGACCCTGCACCACTTGTGCGGGATCAGATAGGGTTTCATTTAGTCATTGCATATTGGAGTTAACTTGAAGGTACCTAACAAAGACAAATTCAGAGATAGTTTTCTATGGTCTGTTTTTTTAACAGAGAAATGACTCCTTATTGTTATATGCAAGGGAGTCACAAACCAACTCCAGTAGGTTTTCAGAGGCTGCAAATCACACAGAATCACACATTGCTCATATTCCTCCTTGGGGGAAGCTGGTGCATTGCAATTGTCTGCCTTTGTGTTTATAGGGCACCTTATCACCTATTAGGATGCCCAAGCTCTGTAGAGAAGAAAAATTTGCTAGAGAAGAAAAATTATGTCCTGTCTTTTAGGCAAAGGGTGAAATGCCTCTTATAATACAGTTTTGCAAAGAGGACGTGGTACTTCAGGAACAGAGATTGTTGACGCTGAGAAGGAACCCTTGGAAGGTGTAGCAAAGCCAGGGCCCAGGCAGGTGTGGTGTGGGGCCATGCCAGGTTTCTTTCAGGAGCAGGTGGGCACTCGTTCATGCTGTCACCGTTTCACACTGACAGTGCTGGAGCTGAGCCCACAGCCTTCCTCGATCCCGTTTTACAAGTGTTGACTGGGTAGAAGACCATAGTGACCACCAGACAAATTCCTGCCTGCTCCGACAGTGTCTGAACAGGAAGCAGAAGGTAGAGATCAAAGAAAGATGAAAGGGTCCTGCACTACAAGAAACCAGAGGGGGCCTCTAGCAGAGAAAGGGAGCGCTGGTAGCTTAGAGGTAAGAAGCTGTGCTGCATTCCCGAAGACAGGAGGTTCAAACTCACCAGCTGCTCCATGGGAGAAGGATGGGCAGTCTCCTTAACTGCCTCTGAAAACTAGCTGGAGGGTCAGCTCTGAGTTGGTTCTGACTTGACAGCACGCACCAACAATAACTAGCAGATAAAGTATGGTGTTGGGATTTGATGGAAGACCACTTACCATCATGAAAGTTCCTTCTGGATGGATGTACTTACATGCTGTCGGGAGTAGGAGCTCCTGGAGAGTATGCCAGGAGCAACACATAGACAAGATTGAGCAACAATGTTACCCCAAGGGATGGAATATCATTAGCTGTCTATTTCAACTTCCAAAAGATTATAGCCCTGAAAACCCTGTGGAATGCAGTTGTGCTCTGAACACATTGGATCACCATAAAGAAGAATCAACTTTATGGCAACTAAATTTTTGATTGATTTGATCTGGTTTTACTGAACAATGCTTGTATAAAGAGTAGGGGCTAAAAGCATGACCCTCTGATCCTTTATAACTGTCATATGTGCCCCCACTGCTGACTTTCTAACCTATAGATGGCTCTAAAAAACTTCACTAGACAGGATCAAGAAGCTTAGCTGGAATTCTTGGCTTCTTGGTGCTTGTCATGGGAGAAGCATGGACTCCAGACTTGAGTCTCCAGGGCTTGCAGGGGTCAAAGTCAACTCAGTGTGCTTGTAAGAAGAGTCTTCCCAGCTCTGTGACCATATTAAAAAGTAGAGAAAGGAGAAGGTTTGGTTAATTTGAACTTGTATCCAGGGATTTGGGGTGATGCTCCCAAAAGAAAACTCCTGAGTAAATCATTCCCTGAAACAATATTCCAAAAAATGTGCTCCTTAGAAAAGTGAATCCCAGAAGATCCTCCATGAGGAGAATGCTTTGTGTTATGTTTCATATTTTTGTTGTTGTGTATCATAGAGTCAGGACTGACCCATAGCTGACCTTCCAGCGGGTTTTCAGAGGCAGTTGATTGTGTAGGAGATTTCTCATCATTTTCCCATGGAGCAGCTGGTGGCTTTGAACTGTGTGCCTTTGGGATTACAGTGCTGCTTCTTACTACTAGTCCACCAGAGCTCTTTGCTTCATGTCTCACATTATGTTACCATCTGATCTATGGGTGCACTTGCCTGTTAACCATCATTGCAGAGACCTGAAGACCCACTTGTACAATGTCAGAAAGGAGGTCAGTACTCCTAATATGTGGCCATTGCTTCTCCAGCCACCCCAGGCTTTCCTAGCCATGGAAGAACATCCTTCCAGACTATAAACTCTTGTTGAGATGTGCAGTCTATTAAGGTCAATGGAATTACAATCTGATAAAAGCCTCATCTAAGTCAAGATCTGTGTTCTGTTTCATTTCCACCTTTGATTGGAATGTGTCTCTGAGCAAACCATGTAGACTTTCTGAGGCTCAGTTTTCAAACCAAACAAAAAAATTGTTTTAGTACCACCTCTTTTCTACCCAGGAAAGCTGTCACGCAAATTGTTGAGCTCTGGAAGGAGAATGTAGATGTTGCTATATGCTGTTGACTCAGAACCAATTCATAGCTGGCCCTCCAGCTGGTTTTCAGAGCCTGTAAATCTCATAGGAAGAAATTGCCCTTCATTTTCCAACAAAGAATCTGGTGGATTTAAACTGCTTGCCTTTGGGGTCAACAGTGCAACTCCTTACCACTCAGCCACCCAGAGCTCCCTTGTAAGAAAATGGAACATGAGAGCTCCTTCCAACAAAATGGACTTCCATTCTTTAAAGAACTAATATCTTGAATTCTGTGTTGAACTGTGTCATGCTGCATGCATAATAGGCATTCTTTAAATATTTACTAACTTCATGAATAAGAATAAGAAAAATACATAAAGTGTATATAACCATATATTAAAAAATGTGACAATACAGAAAAATTATTTCTATTTACTGAGTAATAGACATGCCAGGCACCCTACAAATGCTTTATTTATAATTTCTTTACTGATAAGTTCCTAACTTCACAACATAGTTCCTAGAAGAAACTATGGTTACTTCTGCTACATAGCTAGGAAGAGCTCTGTTAGTGCAGTGGTTAAGGCATATGACTACTAACCAAAAGGTTGATGGTTTGAACCTGCCACCCCTCTGAGGGAGAAAGATGAGCTGTCCGTTTCCATAAAGATTAACAGCCTTGGAGCCCCTATGAAAAGGTTCTGTTCTATCCTGAGGGACCATTTTGAGTCTGAATTGACTCAATGGCTGTGGGACTATAGAGTTGAGGTAAGTGTGGTATAAAGAGTTAACTACTAAGGGTCACACAACTCTACCTGGGAAGGAAGTGGACTGGGACGCTTCTGAGGGTGATACCAAAGCTTTGCTCTTCTCCCTGTAGTTTGCTGCTCTGCCAAATGAATGCATTTTGAAAAATAAATGAAAATTGCCTCGTTCCTTTTCCATTCTGAGAACCTCCATCCCAGGCACCCTTTTGACAGCGTGACTCTGAGATCTTAGGTAGGTGATGGAGTGGGGCTCTGTCTTCTGAGCACATGCTAGCCATCACAGGGAATGAACCATTGCCCAAGAGTCACTTGCTGAAGGCGTTGTTAGGCACCATTAAGTTGACCCTGACACATCTCAGTCCTCTCTACGGCAGAATGAAACCCGCGCCATCCTCACAGTCTCTCTGCTTCGGCCCATCACTGCCGTCCTTGTGCCAGCCCGTGGCCTTGAAAGTCTTCCTCTCCCTCCCCAACCATCTGCTTGTCTGAGCGTCAGTGTCCTTTTCCAGGAAATGGTCCCTCACCACATGATGCCCAAAGTACATTAGGTGAAGTTTTTGCTAAAGAGGAACTAAAGGAAAAAACTGAACAGAGAGTGTCTCAGAAGTGAGAGAGAGGGCAGGGTGGTCTCAGAAGAGGGATGTAAACCTTAGTAGTGTAAAAAGCCATTTGACACCCTCTTGAACTCATTTAAATCACCCTCTTTTATTTTTTTTTAAAGAAAATTTTTCTTTTATACTGGTTTACTTCAAAAGTTTGAATACATTGCTTTTCACACTGGATCTTTCCCATTTCCTTAACCCGCCCCTCCCTCCACCCAATAAATTGTGTGACTCTATGATTAACCCCGACCCCAACCCCACCTCCACCCATCTTCACACCTCTACTCCCCCCCCATCCCCCCTTGGATCCTCATACACGTTCTACAATAATGGTCTTATACATTATTTGTTTTTATGAGACTGAGTTAGTTCACTCAGCATAATGTTCTCCAGTCCCTCCCAAGTTAGGTAATGATTTACAAAACCATTGCTCCTGCTTGCTGTGCAGTATTCCATCATAACTCACTCGCTTTTAATAGCCTTTCTGGAAGTGTGTGGTGGTTAGCATCACCCACCGCAGTCCGCTCGTCACTTGCAGTGGGCCCGCGCTCCTCTTCCTGTCAGTGTTCTTTGTAATCTTCAGACTAGTCCCCGTTCCAGGAATTTCAGGCACATCAATTTAGTCCTCCACGTGCCCTGGGGGATGGAGTCAGGCTCTTCAAAAAAGTTTTCTGTCTAAGGCAAGCTTTCACATTCTGGTACCCTTTGACCATTCAGAGATGAATACTTACTTGGAGAAGCTGAAAGGGGCCTGGGGTAAGGGGCTTGATTGCTCCCCATTTTTCTAACTCCTTGATCAGGAACAAAGGGCTGAGCTCATGTCTGCAGGCAGGGTTATATTTCAGGGGAGGCTGAACTGATTTGTGTCCGGAGACTGCTTCCTTAAGAGAACTGACATTGCAGTTTAAATATCTGGTAATTTTCAAACCAGCTTACTACATACTTGGGAACAAGATCTCTCCTAATGTCCGTCTGTTTGGGGATTTAATTTTAAGAACCCTGGATATACTTTTGTATGTCGTTGTGAAACTAGTTGCCTTTAAGCCAGCTCAAACTTACAGCCACCCAGTGTGTGTGTTCCACAGGGTCTTGGGTGCCTGGATATTTTAGAAGTAGGTCCCCAAGCTTTTCCTCTAAGTCTCTAAGTGTTCTGGATTTCTAGCCTCTGTGAACTTTGATGGTGTAGTCTGTCCAGTTTCACTGCTAACCCAAAGGCAGAGAGCCGTTTGGCGGTTTGAATCTACCTGTAACCCCACAAGAGAAAGACTGGCAGTCTCTTCCTGTTTGGTTTACAGACTTGCAAACCACTGGAGGGTCAGCTATGAATCAGTTCTGACTCAACAGCAATGACTTTTTTAAATTAGTAGCCCAGAATGTTAGCCAGCTTTCTGAAGAGTCTCTAAAACCTGGGATTGGTGATCAAAGGTGGGATAACAGCTTAATTTTACTCTACATACAATTCTTTTAAGGTTTCCATTTTTACCATAGTTTCTCATTGCTGTTGAGTTGGAACCAATATCATTGCTGACCCTCCAGTGGGTTTTTCGAGGCTGCAGATCTCATGAGAGGAGACTGCCCGTTTTTCATCCATGAAGCTTCGGTGGTCTAGTGGGTCAGAGGTTGTGCTGCTAACTCAAAGGCAGATGGTTCCATTTTCCCAGCTGCTCTGTGGGACAAATATGGGCTATCTCCTCCCGTGCAATTTGTAGCCTTTGAAAACTCACTGGAGAATCAGCTATGAGCCTGTTCTGACTTAAAGGCACACAACAACGTGTACATCTCTGTTTAAAAAAAAAAAAAGTTTATGAGTATCCACCTTGACCAAGACAAAAATTATATCTCAAAAACTAGACATGTAACATGCACCACGTGGTGATTTTGACATTGTCTATCTCTGTGAAAGGAGCCCTGGTGGCACAATGATTAATATCTTTCTTAGCTATTAACTGAAAGCCAGAGAAAGAGCTGGAGACTGCTGTCCTACAGATTAGAGCTTAGAAAATCCAGGGGATGGGGCAGTTCTACCCTGTCACATGGGTTTTCTGTGAGTCAGAATTGATTTGATGACGTGTAGCAGCAGCTGCTGCTGCAATCCCTGTGAAGACAGTGAAACATAGTCTTACAACTACAAGTGAGCTTATCGGAGACCCTAGCCACTCGGTAGCATTTCTTGTTGAACCTTCTGGAAAAGAGACCCAACGGCGTGGTCCATGGGTGTTTACAGACTCTTGGGAAAATTCGTGAGCAATTTTCAGGATACTTGTAGAAACAACAGCAAACATGTTTGACTTTTCCATTCCTTACCCCCGGACTCTTGGTGGGTTTGTTCTGGGTCTGGAGCACAGCACGGGTTACCCAGTCCTGGAGGGCTTGTTGTGCTGTGGTGGGAAGCAGGTCTCTCTGGAGCTCGTGTGGAGGGTTTCAGTTCTTCACAGTACAGAGTCAGGAAAACAGCTGAGGAAGAGTCCTAGGAGTGGAGGAAATTCCTGAAGAAGGGCACTTCAGGCGGAGATGGGATGGCTGTTAGACTGTGGTTACCAGTGCACACATCATTGTAGGTATTTGACCTGCTGAGCTTAGCAGGAATGGCTTCATCCATATTTCACCTTTCTCCTCATTCCTCTGATATTTGAAAGGCAATTCACGAGTTGCCTTTAAATGTATGGGGAAGCTCTGAGTTGTCATTTCTCGCAGAGAGGCGAAAAAAAAATTAAAATAAAACCTGTTGTTGATGAATTGATTCCATTTCGTGATGGCTCTGTATTTCAGAACACAGCTACATCACATAGGATTTCAGTGGCTTAATGTTTGGAAGCCACTTGCCAGACATTTCTTCTGAGGCACCTTAGGGTGGTCTTAAATGTACAACCTTTTAGTTAACCAAGACCACATTAACCAGTGTCAACAAGTTATACTACCCAGGGAACAATACTAAGTATTGAAAAGTAAATAATCAAAGGTCATCAAAATTTTGTTATTTTTAAATTTTGAGTTATGAAACTTTTCTGCCCAGACATCTAGTTTTCTTATGCCTCTGACTCCCATGTAAAGGAAATGATTTGAAATGTGAGTACAGGAGCCCCAGGCTAAAGAGAATGGCTGTCTTTATTTGCGGTTTGCAAGTGATGAGTGAAAAGTCCAGGGAGCCTTGTTTGTTTGTTGATTGTTTCCAGTAGCTTTGTCAAGAAACTTAATCCAAACTTCAGTTTGTTTTTTAATTACCAGAAAGACAGGTGTCTTTCTGTTATGTATCATGTTAGGTCCTAGCTCCAGGGAACTCCAGAGTTTGATTATTTCTGTGGCTTGCTGTTCAATGTCATCGCCTTAATTTATTCAGGGGAAAAAAATGAGTAAAGGCAAATGTATAGTCAGCTCTTTTGCACAGTCTTTTGTCTTAAGTATTCCGGGGTGAGGGAGGAAATAATACTTGGTGTGCACGAGGAACAGGGCATGCCACCTCAAGTGGCCTATGCATGATGTTTACCTCCTTGTTGAGGCCAAAGACCGTGAGCTATGCTTCAAACCATGTGAAATTTTCCTGTCAAAGATACTCTAGGAAAAGTTATTTTTAAAAAATAGTTCATGACTTTGGGTTCAGGTTTTCTTGATTTTGTGGGAGTTTTTCTTCAGTACAACAAACTTTTTAAAAAGTACTTTCTATGCAGGCACATACTATCAATACTGTGTTGATATTCTGTTAAGTACACAAAATAATATTGAGGGCCACTAAAAATGCTTGATCTGTTGAGTTCAAAGAAAACTTTGCACAGAAAATGAAGTATTCTCTGTAATGACATAAAACCCTTTGTTACTGAGTCAGTCCTAATGCATGATAACCCCATGTGTTACAGAGTAGATCCAAGGATTTTTCACAGAAAATTCATGACTGTCTAGGTGAGAAATTTTGCTTTTAAACAAACAATACTCAAACATAAAACCCATTGTCATCAAGCCGTTCTAACTAACTCATGGTGCCTTCGTGTGCTATAGAGCAAAACCTCTCCCTGGGGTCTTCTTGGCTGTAATGTCTTCTGGCAACAGATTACCAGGCCTTTCTTCCGCAGTGCCAGTGGCTGGGTTTGAACCACCTGCCTTCTGATTAACCACCTAGCATAAACTGTGCCACTCAGGGACCTTTATATAATGTTGTTGTTGTTGTTGTTGTTGTTGTTAAGTACCATTGAGTTGCCTGCAACTCACAACTATCCTATGTACAACAGTCCTGAACTCTGCTCTATCCTGTGCCAATCTTATGTCTCTGCATCAATCCATCTCATTGAGGTTCTTCCCCTCCTGCACTGTCCCTCCACCCTCCCAAGCATGATGTCCATCTCCAAGGATTCATTCCGTCTTGCAACATGGCCAACATATGTTCAACAAAGCTTCAGAATCCTTGACTCCAAGAAGCAGCCTGGTCGCACCCTCTCCAGGGTGAATCTGTTTGTTCTCTTAGCAGTCAATGGTATATATTCAATACTCTTCTCCAACACCATAGCTCAAAGGTATCAGTTCTCCTTCTATCATTCCTAGTCATTGTCCAGCTCTCTGATACATAGCAAGTGATTGCAAAGACCATGGTCTGTATCATACGCACCTTAGTCTCCAGCCTGACATCATTGCTCCTCAGTACTTTTGAGAGGTCTCTGACAGCAGACTTTTCCAATGCAATTTGTCTTTCCATTTCCTGGCTCCTGGTATGCAGAGTGCTGATTGTGGAGCCAAAAAAACTAAAGCTGTTAACAATTTCAATCACTTCACCATCTATCATGATGTTGCAAAGTGTCCCAGTGGTGAGAGCCTTTGTTTTCTTGATGTTGAGCTTCAGTCCATATTGGAGGCTGCAGTCCTTGACCTTCTGCAGCAAGTACTTCAGGTGCTTCTCAGTTTCCGCAAGCAGGGTTGTGTCATCTGCGTAATGCTGATTATATTTTCATTTTTAACTATTCAGAACTGTTTCATATTTACAGAAAAATTGTGTAGAAAGTGCAGACAATTCTCCCGAACCCTTTGCCCCAACAGTCTCATTTCTACTATTATGTCTGTCTTGCATTCATGTGGTACACGTGTTTCCATTGATGAGGCAGGAATGATACATTCACTAGAGTGTGTTGTTTACATTGGGGGCCATTCTTTGCGTTGTACAGCTCTGTGAATTTTGGCAAATGCATGACGTCTTGTCCCCACCACTGGGGTAGCTTACAGAACAGATTCACTGCCCTGAACGTGCCTTGTGTTCCATCTGTTCACCCCCTCCCTTCCTGGCATCCCTGGCAAGCACTGATCATTTTACTGTCTCCATAGTTTTGCCATTTCCAAAATGTGTCGTGTACTTGGAACCATACGGTGTGTAGCTTTTTTTTAACTGCCTTCTTTCACTTAGGAGTATGCATTGAAGGCTCATCCGTGTCTTTTATAGCTTGATAGCTCATTTTTTTAACCACTCATAGCATTCCATTTTATAGATCATTTGTTTATCCGCTCATTTATCGAAGGACATCTTGACTACTCCCAGTTTTTGGCAGTTATGAATAAGGTACCTATAAACATTTTTGTATGGATTTTATGTGGACATATGTTTTCAGTTCATTTGAGTAAATAACCTAGGAGCATGATTATAGGAAGATTCCATTTTCCCAGTGCATAATTTGTGAATCCCTTGTTGCTAAAGTGGCGGTGGCTTCCCAATGAAAAATATGCCCTTAAAGTTAAACTTCAATGAAGCAAGGTCTTTGGGTCCTTTAGCGAAACAGAACTAGACAGAACCAGTAAAAAAGAAATGTATATGTGTGCATGTGTATGTACATGTATATATACATACGTATATGTGTGTGCATGTATTTATATGTACCTTCATATATATGTATTTGGGGGGGATTAATTAATTGACTTACACAGTTGTGATACGTGGGTTGATCCCAAATCTCTAGATTAGGTCACAGGCTTGAAGTGTCTTCAGTCTTATGTCTCCAAATCCATAGGTCAGAAGATGAAAAATGTAAAGGAATTCTGGCAAAAGGTCTACTTACAGTCTGGACACAAAATATAACCCAAGAAAAACATCAATTTATTATTTTTAAGGCCTTTGACTGATCAGATGAGGCCATCACATGTGGAGGGTGGTCTGCTTTACTTAAGACCAGCCCGTCTGATCACATATTTCTTGGTGGCACAAATGCTCTACTGCTATTCTAAAACATAGCTCTGGTGGACTAGTGGAAAAGGAATTGCATTGTGTGCTCAGAAGTAGGTGGTTCAAATGCACCAGCTGCTCCATGAGAAAAACATGGGCAGTCTCCTTCCATATAATTTGCCATCTCTGAAAATTTGCTGGATGGTCATATATGAGTCAGCTCTGAATTGACAACTATGCACACACATACGCACCCATAGAAGTTGGCAGTTCTGATCTACCCAATGGCATTGTGGAAGAAAGGCCTAGCAATCTGTATTTGCAGAATGGCAGGAAAGAAAACTCCATGTAGCAGTTCTGCTCTGTAGGGGTAGCCAGGAGTCAGAATCAGCTCAATGGGAAGTCACCAACTGTTAGAGACAGCTTCCCCCAAACCGGGCGCCACAGCCTACCCAAATTGACACTAGAAAATTCACTCTCATAAGTGGTTAATATGTTTACTGCACAGCATGTGTTTTATTTGTTGAGTGAGCATATTTCTTCCAATTTTATTATGCTATATAAAGTGCCAACATGCACTTTTGATATGTATTCATGCAACACTGGATGAAGGATCAGACAATAAAAAGGGGAAACCTAGAAAAGCTTGTCTGTATAAATCCCTTCCTCTTTTTGGTTCATGTCCACTCACTCTTGGTGACATTTTGAAGACGTTGCTGGTTTCATTTTTACTCACTGTGGATGGAGCTGGAAGACCTTGCTGTTGTTAGGTGATGTCGTGTCAGTGCTGACTGACAGCCACCGCATGGACAGCAGAAGGAAGTGTTGCCCTGCCCTGCACCGTCCTCTGGCTCTGCTGTGCGTACGCCCATTGCTACAGACACGGTTTCAAAGACAAATATCACATGGCCCCAGGTACCTGAAGAGACCACAAAAGGTAGATGTATATAGAACAAAGTGTATTAGGATGGGATGAAACAGGCGAAAAGAGGTAAATGGCATGGAAATATCATGTAGATTAGGGATAGAGTTGCACAGCTTGGCAAATGATGTGTGATAGATTTACAACAGCAACAGAAAGGGGGTAGCACCTGAGACTGTTTCTGTGTAATCAAGCACCTCATGGAATATGGCTTCTTGTTTGAGAGATTTAAGGTTATAACTTCATGAGACATCACCATTAATTGGTATAATAATATGTTTAGTGCTTCTATTCTGACTCCTAGTTAGATACATAGTGTATGAGGCCTTAGAAACTTGCAAATTACCATCCAAACCAAAGAATTGGTCTCTATCCACCTGGAATACAGAGGAAAAAAGAGAATCAGAAATAGAAGGAGAGTGTAGAGCACGTGGCCAATAGTCTCCATGAACAACTGCCTCCTTTACCATGAGACCAAGAGAATGACTGGTGACCAGTTACCATTATGGAACATCATGTTCAAAGATTCCATAACAGAATCTTTATCAAAAGAGGGGAAATGCAGAACAGAATTTCAAATCTGTGTTAGTTTTTCCTCCAAGAATTTTATATCATAGCCTCTTTAGGGGAGAGAAAGAAAGAAAGAGGTGCTTAACATCACCTGCAAAATACCCTTTCATAAAGCCAAAGGTGGGTGATTTTAATCAGCAGCCCTCAGGCCTGGTTTTAATTGTTTTTGGTCAAACATTCTTCTAAGTGGTATAGCACTGGTCAGTCCATTTACTGTACAGAGGTAACTCATGGTTGCTATGATGCTGAACACTGTGACACTGATGTGATACTGGTTACCCCTGGTGGACAGTGTTTGGTGGTGCTCCCCGATTAAAACAAGCTTGGAAGCAGGAGTGGCATTCACTTCTGGAATGGCTTGCCTCCAGAACCTCTATGAACATGGAGAAATGATGAAAATTGTACAGGTGTCCAGGTCTTTTGTTCATAGGGTCGCTATGAGTCATCTACAACTTGGCAGCACTTAAAAACAACAACAACTACAAATAAGTTTAAGGCACTATACTTAGCACTCTTCCGTTGCATACTGAAGTGAGATTTCCTAAGAGGTTCTGTGATTTGAGTTCGTTTTTTCCCCTAGTCCTGTGATCCAAGATAGAGCAGAGTTGTCTCAAAAGAGATTCTTCCACTGTTAACAACAGATACCACTGCCATCAAGTCAGTTCCTGCTTATGGCAACCATCCATTTGGGCTTCTGAGTAAATCTTAACAGTAGAAGGCTGTCTTTCTCCCACAGAGCAGCTGGTGGATTAAACTGCTATCTTAATCATTTACCAGCCCACAAATAATCTCTGTGCTACTAGCCACTCCTGAGGCAGTGGTGCATTCTTGGAGTGAAAATGATCAGCATGGCAGTGGGTGCTTCTTCGCACTCATACCAACTCACTCTCCAGAAAGCACAGGCAGTTCCTGGGAAGGGCAGCACCCACCTCTTTGAAGGTAAACCCCTGAAAATTGAAGCCATTTACCCTGAGATCCCACCTAGCCTCCTGGTTGCCTCAACAGAATGTTCAAAAGTCATTGTTGTGGAGTCAGAACAAAACTCATAACTGACCTTCTGTGGTTTTCCAAGGCTGTAAGCAACACAGGAGGAGACTGCCCATCATTCTGCTTTGAAGCCACTGATGAATGTGCACTAGTACAGGGGCATTACCTTTGGCTTACCAGTGAAAGTCCCTGTGGACCAGAGCTCCTTGTCATTTTAAGGAGAGGGGAATTTCATTTGCTTGAGACCCTACAGCTGGCAGATGTTTCTAAAATGGGGCTCTTCGCTACCTGTCAGGAGGCAGGTG
Organism: Elephantulus edwardii; assembly: GCF_000299155.1. Taxonomy (NCBI): domain Eukaryota; kingdom Metazoa; phylum Chordata; class Mammalia; order Macroscelidea; family Macroscelididae; genus Elephantulus; species Elephantulus edwardii. The sequence continues at coordinate 1,417,656 of NW_006399889.1, read as the reverse complement.
CCCCATTAATGCTGCCAGTTGTTATGGCTTCACAGTCAAGTCCTTAAGGTTAGAGACTTCTGATCACAGACCCCTGGTATCTGTGGTGTGCACTGTCCAGTACATAGTGCGCGTGAGATGAATGTGGGTTTAAGAGAACATGTATGTGAAGGCTCTGTAAACCACAGTGACATTGTGTATCAGTGTTTCCCTACCACACAGTGGTTCTTGTAGAGTACAATCTCAGATCTTAGCTGCACATCCCAATCAATTGAGGAATTTTTTTTTTTAAAAAGGGCTGATTTCTTAGGCCCACCCAAAGTCAATTAAATCAGACCACCTAGCGTGGGATTCAAGGCTCTCAGTAGTGATGTTGGAAGTGTTTTATTAAACTGCCCAGGTGAACTGTGGAAAGGAGTGCATCACTTCCTTAGAAAGTTGGCAATAGAAATACCTTTAATCTAGTAGTCTTACTACTGAGTATATATTCCAGAGCAATAAAAGCTGCAACATAAACTGATATACTTACCACCATGTTTCTTGCAGAATCATTAGTATTGAACAACACTGCATTAGAAACACTCAGATGGGTTTTTTTCCCTTTTATTCTGTCTTTTTCTGTGCTACTACTCTACTATGTTTAGGAGAGGAAGACCCTCAACCAGATGGATTGACTCAGGAATTGAGGCAGTGGGCTCAAGTGTGTAAGAGATGATGAGGATGGCACAGGACAGGGTTCAGAGCTGTTGTTCATAGGGTCACTTCTATGCATCATACTTCACTCTCTAGTACCTTACAACAATTTATTATGTGGCACAGAAAAAAAAAACCAACCTGTATGGAAACGGATTTTTTTTTTTCACTTAAGAAGGAAGCCGTAGTACAAAATATATAACCTATTGGGCTGCTAACCAAAAGGTCAGTGGTTCAAATCTATCACCTTTCCTTGGCAGAAAGATGGGTATCCCTTTCCATAAGATTTACAGCTTCCAGAAACCCATGAAAGGTTCACCGTGTACGAGAATGACTCAGCAGCAGTGGGTTTGGTTTAGGTTTTTAAGGGTAGTGAAAGTCTGTCTGGGTGGTTGTGTGCCAAGAGCTTATTTTCTGGCTCAGCCAGAAAGGAAAAGAGGGAATGGTCCTGAATTGTTGAACTGGAAGCATCCTGACAGAGGCAATCTTTAGCCAAGTATGAGAACCATGGAGGACTAGCTCGCCCCCCTCCTCCAGTGAAGGCCAGGGTGCTTTTCCAGGGTGGCAACTGGACAGAACTCTTACCCAAAGAAGCCACCAGGAAGTGAGGGTATTACTAGAGGCTGGGATGTAGAAGAGAAAATGCAGACACTGTGTGGAAGAAATTAACAAGCATCAAGCAATAATTACACATCAAGAACTAAATTACACTTAGCGTACAGTGCCCTGTTTAATCTTCACAACATTCCACAAGGACAGTGCTAGATGTGCCCGTTTTCTAGAAAAGAAACTGAAGCTCTTAGAAATTGAATGTTTGATCATGATCCTACAACAACTCGTGAAGAGCCTTCACACTTACTCACAAGGACCTGGATGCTGTTATAAAATGCCCAGGTCCCCATTAAGATTGCTATCGTTCAGAGGAGTTTATTAGAATACCAGAGCAGTTGTGTTTGCCTTATAAACTCAGAGGAAGCTGTATGAGTGCATGGCTCCTCTCTCTGTGTCTCTTTGTCCAACTGAAAGAGATCCGATGGAAAGATGTAAGATGAAAAATAGCAAGTGGGAAGATGTATATGTGCACACACACACACAGACACAGGATGAATCTGTACTGAACATACACGGTCAAACTTAGTTCTTCCTCCAGCACCCTGCCTTCTGCGCCTAGGGGAACCCTTTTCAATCATGGTGATCCCATTGGTATTCTCTGTAATGTTTTCGAAAGCTGATATTGCATGGAAGCAGGTCTCCAGGACTTTTGCTCTGCGATACCTCCGGGTGGATTCAAAGCCTTTTGGTCAGCGGTGAAGTGCATTTCATGTACAGCACTCGGGGTCTCCTGGTGAATAGAGTAAACAGGCAAACAAAAAACATTGTCATTCTGACAGTCTAAGACTCAGAAGAATGTTGGGTGGCCATGCTGGGATTGTATTCCTTCTGGCCCTCATACTGGTCTGCAGGGGATGAAAATAGATTAAGTGAAGCAGTTGGGTGTCTGCTGTGTATCCCCAGCTTCTCTGCTCTCAGACCATGGAATTCTGCACCCAGCCAAGTCCAGGACAAGAACTTTGAACTCTAATTTTGGTCCAGGATTATTTGTTTACCACCATGAATCTGGTTACCCACTGGTTAGTAAGGTCCATTTTATTATAATTCATTTTCCACCTGCTTGTTCTCACACAATTATCATCCTGAATGCTTGACTGCTTTGAAAAGCAGCTGTCCAAGAGGCTTTGAAAGGCAGCGGCACAGACAACAAAATCCCTTTTGTGTCCGTGACCTGAGCTGTCATCTGACCCTTCCTGTGAGGAATGAAGGGTTGAGGGACAAAGCGTGACAGCTCCCTGACTGATGGACGCTCTGCCTCGCAGCAGATGGCCCTTCCTGCCACAGGGCCACAGGCTGGGATGGTCCCTCTCGCTACCAAAGGACACGTGATTCTCAATGCAAAATATATTAACTCTCCACCAAAAAGGCAGTTACAAAGGCTAAAAAGAGAATAGGCATGAACAGAAGCCAGAGAATCAAATCCCCAGACGAGGTTGTTTCTGGGCTGTGACACTGGAGACGAGAGGAGGTCAGGGGTGTCCCACGCTGCACACTAATCACTTCACCCCCAAGTCTCCAAGTAAAGTGTTTCCAGTGGCCCTGTCGTGACCCCAGTATGTCTTGATAAAACAATTTTGACAAGAAGGGACAGGTAGGAGACGAAAGTGGTAACTGGGATGGTCACTGCATCCCGACTTCCCATCATTCCCACTGACGGGTCACCCTCTCCTGTCCCTTAACCCCCAGCCAAGGTGCTTAGATGGCCTGACCCATACAGATTGTAGCTCAAAAGACCCTAGGGGATGATTCTGCTCTGTCACATGGGATCGTCATGAACTGGGATTGACTCACCTTGAACCAGCAATATAAACAGCAAGGCTAACAGGCCAGTCTATGGAAAACAATGTGGGTCCCATGTGAGACCCCATATCTAACCAACCCGTTGACACTGTGTTAATTCTAACTTAGAGCCACCTCACGTGTGACAGGGTGGAACTAGTCCATGGGGCTTTCCTGGCTGTAAGAGAAGAAAAGCACCAGGACTTTCTTTCTCAGGTCCCTGGGTGAGTTCGAACAGCCCACGTTTTTAGGTTAGTAGTTGAGTGTAAACCATTTGCACTGTCCGGGGACCTACAACCAATCCCATTCTAGAGGGGTTCTAATACATTGGGATCTCCACCACGACCTGCTGCTCCCCTGATGCCTGCTGACTGAGCAGTGTTCACTGACTGCATCAAGACAGCCTTGCGTTCGGGTGGGTGTTTGAGCCAGCAGAACAGATGAGCTCTCCCAAGTCTTCCGGGGAGAGCGGGACCTGAGGGGCACTGAGTGCTTTACCCATATGGAGATGTGGCTCGTTCAGCTGCTCCGTCCACCTCCATATTTACTCACTCGTCCACCCATCCTTCCATGCAGTCCTTTAGCTTCAATCATTTGTGCCAAGCTCTGTGGAAACAAAAATGAATAAAACACTTCCTGCTCTCAACATGTTCCATAAATAGATGTTTGAACAGCGGTGAAAAATGTCCTGAGCTGTGTGTTCAGTGAGGCCTGGCCATGTGTCTGTGTGTTCTGTGAGAGAGCCAGCACCCCCCTCCTCAGTCAGCCTGGGAGGACCCAGGGGAGGAGTGCTCAATGCAGACTTCAAGGCTTAGCAGAGGAGGGGATGGAGTAAAGGAGACGGTATGGTTTGAATAGTGTCTCCCGAAAAGATGCGTTGACGTTCTAACCCACGGTAACTGGAAACAAGGCCTTGCTTAGAAATACTATCTTAGATGATGTTATCTGTTAACATTAGATCTTAATAATAGGATGAGTCCTAATCCGGTATGAATGGGTCCTAAAAAAGAGGAAAAGAGATACTGAACAACTCCACCGTATGAAGAAGTGTCTATACAGCCAAGAAATGCCTGGGGTTCCCAGAAGTTAAGAGAAAAAAGAAAGGATCCTGCACTCGGACCACGTATCTGCTAATGCCCCAAGTTGGACTTTCAGCCTCTAGAACTACAAGACAGTGAATTTCAGTTTTTATGAGCTACCCACTTAGTGATATTTTGTTATGGCAGCTCTGGGAAACTAATCCAGGGTAGTTTTGTTCAATAGAGACGAGGGAGGGAGCATTTGACCTGAGGGAGTTGACATGCAGTGGCAGAGCCCAACACCACGAAGCAGGACGCTTTGGAAGGAGGTGGGAATACAGGTGTCCTCCCTTCCCATCTTCCTGCTCACCAGTCTGGAGGGAAGCCTCGCCTTCCTGCTTCCTGCACAAAGTGGTGGGTTTGTGCTTATAGACCTACCAAAGCAGAAAAGGGGGTCCAGGCCAACCCCTGCTTGCTGGTGACTGCATGAGCACCCCTAATCCATCTCACCCAAGATCCAAGGGTGCTTGGCTCAGCTCATCTGCTTTGCTTTTCTTTGAACGTGATTTTTGGAACATTCTTCCTTCTCCCCTTATCTGTCTGCAGGAGGCGGTTTCACTTTGCCTAAGTGGAACCTGACTTCATGTTTCTTATGTGGTTTGGCTTCCAAATCAAGACAGAAAGCCATTGCCAAGCTGCCTAATGGCTAACATTAGCATGTGTGAAAACCTAGGAAAATATTGCCTCCTAAATCTCTGGCCAAACCCACATATATAAATACCTAGCATAAGGTCTCTCCCAGAATATCCCATGGTGCTTAGCAAGATAGCTTTTAAAGTGACAGGAAGGGTGCAGAAGGGCCTTGTGTGCTGGGATATACCAAGGGCTAAACTGTGAACTCACCACTCTTCTTTTAGTCCTACTGTGGTGGCTTGTATGTTGCTGTGATGCTGAAAGCTATTCGATGAATATTTCACATACTAGCAGGATCACTTGTGCTGAACAGTTTTCAGTAGAATGTTCAGGCAAGGAAAAAAAGCCTGGTGATCGGCTTCTAAAAATTAGCCAGGGAGAACCTTCTGTATCTCATTAGAACATTGTGTGATATGATGGTGAAAGCTAAGGCCCCTGATTTGGAAAGCACTCGGAATAAATAGTAGGCACCACAGTGGTCTGGGGCATGTGAGCGATCATGACGATGGCATAGAACTTGGCAGCACTAACTTGTGTTGTGCAGATGGTTGCATGAGTGAATGCCAACCTCACTGGCAGTTACCATCATCAACTCGGAGTGGCTCATCTGCGTAGCATTTCTGCCTTTTCCAGAATGACACTGAAGATATATCTAATATCCCTTCTATGTGACAGTGTCCAGTAAATTCCCTCCTGTATTTCCAGGGGAAAAAAAAATCTGTTCTGTGAACTTTGCAGGCTGCCTTTGTCCCTAATGAAATGCCAGTATTTCCCTCTTCCACGCCCCCTGTTACCTGTCAGGAAACATAGAGAAACATGGGAGAGTTTCTTTCCTCAGAATAGTATATGCAGTGGTCCTTTTGGTCTTCATCGCCCTCTTTTATGCTGTTTAAGGTTCTGTAAGCCACCTTTAAACCTTTTCCAAGTACTTGAGGTAAAGAATACTGTTAGTTCAAGTATGAAGATACACAGACTCGGTTTTCTGGGGCAGCACAGCGCGTTTCTGTTTTCATCCACTAGTTACCTTGGTGGACAGGGTGCTCTCCCTGCTTTTCCTTTTGTTCGCTTGTCTGATTTTAATGAAGCTGCCATTCAGGAATGAATATTTTTCCAGTGAAGCTCACCCTCCCCTGCTTAGCCTCCTGGGAAAGCGGTGCGCCTCTGCACTTTTTCATTACTCTCCTACCCCAGTGAGAGTGCCTTTTTAATTATATTGAAAATGACATCATCAGCAGAAGAAAATACATTTCTCTAGCAATTCTGCCAGCAATTCGCAAGAGCTGTGGGGAAGTAGTGCTTCCGGGAGAGGGTCCACAGGGAGGGAACTTCCAAATTTAAATGTTGACAAATTCAATGCCAAGACTGAATCTACAGACAAATGACTGGAGCCAGAAAGAAACTTCTTTTCCTTCTAGCAAGTAAATATGATTTTATTTATTTTATTTTTTTTTACCCCTCAAGAAGCAGTAACAGGGACAGATGGGTATTCACTCCAGTGAATGGTCGCTGGTGGGACCGAGCAGACATTGGGCTATTTGGAGCAAAGCTAGCCACATACATTTAAATCTGAGGGAAGTTGTCTGCTTTCAGTTCTCCACTCAGTAGACTCCCACTCATTGCCATGGAGACAGAAACAAGTCATAGCTGACCCTCCAGCAGGTTTTCAGAGGCTGTAGATCACACAGGACGAGAGTGGTCATCTTTCTCCTTTAGAGCAGCTGGTGGATTCGAACCACCAGAGAGGCATTCCCTTTGGGTTAGCAGCACAGCTCCCTGTGTACAACGCCACCAGGGAGGGATGTTTTACGTAGGATTCCTGATTAAAAGGCATACACTCATCAAGAGGGGATTTAGGTTGTGTCTAAGATACCAGCAGTTTTTATGGAGTTTTTATAATAGTTATTAATGAAAGGGGAGAAGGGGCGTCCCACATATAAATGATAATTTCTTACAATAACCTTGGGAGTCGAGTATTATTGTTCCTAAGTTTTCAAATTGAAGGTGGTGGTTGATTAGTTAGGGTTTCATAGTGCAAATATCACTCCTCAGATTCTGCCAGCTTCGGAAAGGAGAACTGATGTATAAACGTAAATCACAGAACTTGCCTGTGTTTTCTATGCCCTCCTAACTGCCTGTGCCCGCCAGCCTATATTGGAAGGTCAGGCTTTCTCTTTAAAGTATAAAGCCACATTCTCTGATAACCAGCCAGGCCTTAAGCAAAGAACAGGCGTCATGGAGCCACTCCTTCTGCACATTGTCCTGGAGAGGCAGCACACAGCGCACCTTTCACGGAATACGGTTCACTTTGCTCTCCCTCTCTGTCCCGGTGCAATATGGCCTCTACAACGCAAGCCCCTCTGTGTTCCTAGTGACTGCAGACTACAAAATTAGTGATGAAGATGCCTAACACTTCTTGGCCTCCTTGTATACCACAGAGAGCCTACTCCAAAACTCTTCGACTTTTCCCTGAGAGTTGGACACATGCAATACTTCAGTGTATGTAGCATGAAGCTATTAAGGCAAAATGAGTCCTGGTGCCCCTTGGCCCATTTAAAAGAGAACCAATCACTAGTATCTCTTTTGAGCTTGGAGAACGTATTTCATCTCTCAGCAAATATATAGTCAGTTTATGTTCAAAATAGGGATTTATTATTCACTGAGTTGTTAAGTGCTGTCAAGTCGTAGACTCATAGCGACCCTTTGAACGAAAAACCTGGACACCTATATAACGTTTGTCCTTTCTCCAGGTTCATAGGGTTTCCAGAGGCAAGCTATCATGGCAGTAGATGCCACTCCTACTTCTAAGCTTGTTTTAATCGGGGAGCTCCACCAAACACTGTCCACCATGGGTAACCATTCTCTCATTTGACATGTCAGTGTCACAGTGTTCAGCTTCACAGCAACCATGAGAGAGTTGGACAGTATTCACTGTGGGGGGGAGGGGCATGCCAAATCCTTGGGGATGGAAATAGTTAGTAGTGTCATCTGCCAACCCAGAATAAGTTTGAGCCCACCCAGAAGCACATCAGAAGAAAAGCCTGGCAACCCACTACCAAAATAAATCAGCCATTGAAAACTCTGTGGAGCACCATTCTACTCTAATACCTAGGAGACCACCACAAGTCAGAATGAGATCTTTAACATCTGGTTTTGCTGGTGAGATAAGTGAGAGTTATAACAGTATGCAGTCCACAGGTTCTTTTAATGAAAAAACAGAAGTGATAGTACATGACTTTAGTGGAAAATGAAGCTTAGAATCTTAGGAGCCTTAGTATAGTCATATTTTTTAATAAATAACTTAAAATGTGTGCTATAGTCTGGTAACTCAGTGTGGTAAAGGCAAGCTGAACACTATGTGTCTTTTTTTACATTTTCTCCTTGATGAAAGTAAGTTACTGTTTCTTTAATGGCAAAGGGCTGCCATGGGAGGCAACCTGGAATCACAATCTTTATGACATTGCCAGGAGCAGCCTGGAGTCTAGGGTTTACCGTGTTAATCGTGAGAGGTGCCCTAATGAACACCTGCCTGCATTCCCAAGAGGGGGATCCTGGATAAAGCAAGCTCCCCAGCCGGCTGGCAAAGGCAGCTTGCATTTTAAGACGAGCAATAATTATGTTCTCCTGTCAGCCCTTTCCCACCGGGCAGCATTCGAATGCATGGACAGGAACAACTTTGCTTCCCAGATGTGCATCAGCCCAGAACTTCCCCCAGTGCTGAGAATGGGCTGGATCTCAGCAAAATAAGGAAGAAACTGTGTGGCATAAGTGTATAGTATAAAGGGAGGAGAAACACAACTAGAAAGGTCCAGTTCTGGAAGTATTTCTGGGAACCCTGTTCCCAGCAGCGTGTGTTGGAAGGAGCGGGGTGGGGAGGAGGTGGAGGCAGATAATGAAGGGAGCGGATGTGGCAAGGTGGTGATGGAGGGAGGTTGGGGTAAAAGGACCAGGTGAACTGATACAGAAATTAAGAAGACAGATAAGATAAACCATTTTGTGGGTGTGGATATATAGGTGTCAATGTATACAATATTTACGACTTAAGGGATACCTGGAGGTTAGTGATGAGACTGACACCCCAAGGCCCTCTGGCATCACTGAGTGGATTCCTCCTGATCCCATCTAGCACTCTGCACCCCTTGCACCCAGCCTCCCTTGAGAGAGTAACTAATTTCACCCCATCCCGCCCATTTCCCAGCTGACTGGGCTAACTTGTTGGGTGTCATCGAGTTGACTTGTAATGAATCTATGTGCTAGAATAAACCGGTCCCGTTCAGGATCAGGCAAGGTATCGATTTGTTGTACTCAGTGCCATCATGAGTTAAAGTTGTTTCAATGACACCTAACAGCAACAACATAGGGTTCTAGTCTGTAATTGTTCTAGGAGCCATGGTGATACAGGGCTAAGAATTTAAGTGCTTAATGCAAGCTCTGTGGTTTGGCTTCACCAGCCAAATCCAGGGGGAAAGATCCAGGTGATCTGTGCCTACAAAGGTTTCCCCAGGAAGCCCTAAGCTGCATTGACTTGACACCATGCTCCAACAGTCTTTTACAGGAGCATACCAGCATGTCTTTCTGCTGTGAAGCCTCTGGATAGGTTTGAACCACCAACCTTTTGGTTATCAGTTTACTTAACCATTGCACCATCAGGGATCCAACCATTTACTACTCAGTTCTTTATTCTATCACACTTTGCTCACAGGAAAACTTTATCAGCTGACCACTGTGTGCCGAGCACCCCACTCAGGTCTGTGAATATATGTGAGACGTAATTCCTGCCAAACAAAATTCTATTATATTCAGAAAAAGCACCTGCACACCCCTTCTGACTGCTCTGACTTCTGGGAAGCCTGTTTGTCATCTCCTGGATGTGTCCCATAGAGTTTTCAAAATCATGGCTTTGGAATCAGCTCCCCATTCAAGCCCCTTCTTCGTGTCCTCTGTGACCTTTGAAGTTGTGCCCTTAGACATATCAGGTAAGAGTCCTCCCTTCAGCAGCCCTGGTGGTGCAGTACTTCATCGCTCAGCTGCTGTCCGAAAGTTTACCAGTTGAAATCTTGGCTGTGCTCTGTCCATGAACATTACAGCCTAGGCAACCCTGTAGGGAGCATTGGTGGCCTCGTGGGTTAGGAGTCGCACTGCCAGCTCAGAGATTTAAATTCCCCGCTGCTGTCCCAGGGAAAGATGGGCACTGGCCGCCTGTGCAATTTGCAGCCTTGGAAAACAAGCTGCAGGGTCAGCTGGAGTCAGCTCCAACTCCACAGCACGTAACAGCAGTGACCCGCAACCCTGCAGAGCAGGCATACTCTGCCCCACCCAATTGCAAAGTAAAAATCAGCAGAGTGAGGCCCACTACCAACAACCACAAGCTCCGTGTTCGTCACAGCCGCTGTCTCGTTCTGAAGATGAAATGAGATGGTGCCAGTGAGGCATGTACCAGAAACTGGCAGTGGACACCAGTTGCCATCAAGTCTATTCCAGCTCATGCTGGCCCCGTGTCTGGAGATCCCTCATTCTCCATAGCATTTTCTGTGGCTAATTTTTCTGAAGCGTATCACTTGGATGTTCTCCTGAGGTGTCTCTGGATGGACCCAAACTCCCAGCCTTTTATTTATAGGCTGAGTGCAGAATTGTTTACACCAGACTCTTAAGGAAAATCTTGCCGAAGGTGGTGGTCTGGGAGGTAACGGAGCAGCACCTGGACATGGAAGGGCCTAAGAGGTTCCAATTAGTGTCCGTTTGTGTCCTGGGCTGCTTTTGTCTTCCTTCCTGTGCGAGAGCTTTGCAGCCGTTTCTTCTCAGTTCCCTCCTAAGTGGAATAGTGAAGAGGTCCTGGCCCGGCCACTCAGGTGACTTCCTCTGTCGTGGACAGGTGTCTTGACTGCTCGCCGTGGGTGAGTGGGCAGTCCTCCAGTCCCTGAAATCTCTGGTTTGTGAGAAGTTATTATCTGCCTTCGCTGATTAACTGAATGATTCAGTTACCTAACTCTCTGAGCCTCGGGTCCTTGCACTGTCGAACCGAATCCAACACCAAACCAGTGGTCGGCAGGTTGACTCCAGTTCATGCCAACCCCATGTCTCAGCTGTGTTTTATGGACGTTTCAATGGCTGCCCCCTTTCTGAAGTAGATCTGCAGGCTTTGCTTCCAAGGCACCTCCAGGTGGGTGTCTGCCACCAAACTTTGAGTCAGTTGAAGAAGTGCTTAACATTTAGCACCACCCACAGTTCTTCCCCTGTCACTGGAAGTTGGTTATAGACAGGTTTCCAGTGAGGCTTGATGAGTGACTGTGTATAAATACCAAATGTGTTATCGGGGCAGAGGATACACCATACATACAGCTTTGCTGTGATGTTAGGTTGTCGTCAACTCTTAAGTGGCATGCCCATGACTGGCTTCTGGTTCAGGTGTAGCAAAGTTCTCTTTGGTGAGACTAGCCTTGCACTTGACAGAGGTCCTCTGGTCTCAGCGCTTGGACCTCTCCTGCCTATTCTGAGTGGTCTGGAGCCAGGAAGGGTTGGGGCCCCATTGTTATCCACACAATGGATGTTACTCAGGAGAGTAGCCTGCATTGTCTGAGCCACAGAACACAAGAGTTCACCCAGAGAAGGCAGGAAGGAACTCAGGCTTGCCAGTGAATCAACCAGAGAATCAGGGATGGTCTGCAGAGCAAGGGAGGCGGGGTTGGGGGGGGGGGGTGGTCGCTGCCACAGGGACCTGCTGTCTGCTAAGCAGGATGACCTCATGCCTCTCTCTTCCTCACAGCACCCCCCACCCCGCAGGAATAATGAGCAGTCAATGAGGACTGCTGGGCTTAGAACAGAGCCTCCAGGGTAGAGGTGAGGGCTGCAGACGGCTCCCAGTAGCTCAGAGGAAGCACAATAACAGGAGAGGTTTGGGAGGGGGTGGATAGTGAGTTGGCATCCTACATAGAAAGCTGCCCTGCCTTCCTCACCCACCACCTCTGTGAAGGAAGGGGCAGCCTGACTACATTTTCCTCCCTCTCCCAGGATCCCGCTCACACAGCCATCACTACAACTGCGGGTCCATGCCGGGTATTATTAAAGGACAGGGCTCACCCACAGCTCTACATGGTTCAGGCAGTGTGGCCAGAGCGCCGCACTCCAGGTGGACCATTGGTCGGGCACTGGGCTCTGGAGACAGGCTGTCGTGTGTGTGTGTGGGGGGGGGGCGGTGAGAAGGGAATTAGGAAACCATCAGTGAAGGGGAGCGTGCAGTGAGTGGCCCAGTTCCCCGATACAGCCGAGACATCTACCAAAGCACAGATGGAAGGAATGACAGTTGCTGGGTTTAATGGCATTAATTTGGAAGTGGCAGTTCCCCTGGTTTAGAATCTGGGAGATGTCCAGAAAGGTTGTGGATAACAACAAAGGGGTTGAGGCAGAATCTGTGACTCTGAAATTGAGAAATCTAGTGGCATTTTTCATTAAGCTCTTGACTGCTAAGTGAAAGGTCAATGGTTCAAATCCACTAGGTACTTTCCAGAAGAAAGATGTGGTGTTCAGTGTCCATAAAGATTATACAGGCTGCGAAATCTGATGGGGCAGTTCTGCTTGGTCCTGTAGCATCCCTATGAGTTGGAATCAACTTGATGGCAGTGAATTTTGGTTTTGATTTTATCAGTGACTTAGCCAGTGTAGGCTCGATACAAAGGCCTCTCCCGTGAATGTCTAGAGAGCTTGTTAATGTAGGAAAGAGAGCACATATTAGTGCATCATTGTGAACTGAGATCTCCGTTTATCATTTCTCAACCAAACAGCAGATACTGAGTTTCTTATGATGACAGATAGTAGTAATACCCTGATTCTATGATTCTATGATTGCAGATCGTGAAACTCTGTTTCACATGCAACAGACATGATAATTCTATCATAAGTCGGTTCTGATGTAAGTCGAATACTCTTTTTTTAGCATTTATTTTAGTATTTTTTTATTAGCAACATCCTTGTAAAGTTGTCCCTTGTCTATAAAAGTGACAACATCTTATTTCTTCAGTGTCCTTTGCCTCATTTATTTATAGAAAATAAATGTGATCCAGCGCACTTTGGTGGCCTAGTGGCAAGAAGTTGCACCACAATCCCAGAGATGCATGACTCGAATCTTCCAGATGCTCTACTGGAGAACAAGGGACAATCTCCTCCTGTACCAGTCAGAGCTGATTTGACGGTACACACACACACACACACATTAAAAGAAAAAGAAAATAAATTTGATCCGCTGAACTCAGTAAACATGAAGAATGTGGGAATGGGTCACAGGCTAAAAGTACGCAAACTGAATTCTTCTGGGAATAATGATTTGAATATCCTAAAATCGGTTACCGTTGGGTTTTATTGTCCCCAAATATCTCTCTGCTGCCTGAACTTGGAAAGGTTGATAGTTCCTCCTTCTCCCCTTTCCCTTTTAAACTCTCTCTCTCTCTCTGTGTGTGTGTGTGTGTGTGTGTGTGTGTGTGTGTGTGTGTGTAAATAAAATACCATCTGTTCCTCTTTGCTAATTGCAATAGTCAGATTGTCTTTATCTCGATTCTTCTTGGGTTGATCCTCCTTTGTGCTGGTCCTTGTAGCTCTTTATCTACCCATTCCATTTCTGTTCTTCCCTCACCCACCCTAACCAGTTACTTTCCTGTTGTCAGAGTAGTAGTCTTATGCAGTATTTGTCCTTTTCTCCTCTTCTTAATATTTTTGTTTGTCTGTCATCAATCATATATGTTGCTTCATTCATATTTTTTATACAATCATTCAGGTCCATTGTATTTTATATCATTTAATTGAGATTGGTATATGCCTATTTTCACCCATCTGATTTTTTTGAAAGCCGCTTACCAAGTATTCCCCCCACCCCCAGAGCCCTCTTAGTGGACCCTTTTGCTTAGTACTTGAAGGCTTAGCCATGCCCACCTGCCAGGGACTCCACAGCACTTTACAGCAGTGTCTACGTGTTAAGGTATTGTTCTGATTATTATAATTCAATCTTGTATCTTGGAGAAGGCAAATTGAGAAGGAGACAAATGATTCTGGCACCTTGTATTATATTGGGAATCGCCATCTCCTAACCAAAAAGGTATTAAAAAACAAACAAACCAAAAACCATAAACCCACAACCAAAAACCATCCTTACAGTGTGCTTTGGAAAAACTAGTCTTTAGAAGTGCTATTGAATTCTATTCTACTCTGACACACATGAATCACCATGACTTGGTATCTACTCAGTGGTACTCGGCAGTATATTGCGTCTGTGCACAGTTCCACACTGGAATAGTCTCAACTAGAGCCTCTTAAACCTGGATCCGCCGGCTGAAGGCAGACCAGCAATGAAAGAGAGTCACTGCCTTTCTCCCTAGAGAACATGGCAGATGCCCAGGCTTCAGGTCCATTTAGCCCTGGGAGGGCTGCCCTGTTCTCGCCGAGCTATGAGGAGCTGCACCAAAGAATGCAGTAGCATGGGAAGCCATGTAAAGAGATCTTATTTGACAGATACTAGAATAAATAACATTTTGGAAAGTCAGTGGGGGAACAAATCTGAAAGGAGAAATGCTATTGACTGAACAAATTTCATTGTAGCTTGAGAAAAATTGCTAAATTCAGGGCCTTGTAGGGCAAGGACAGCACCAGTGACCCAGAGAAGACTGTTTCTAAACCAAGACACGCAGGACTTGCTTCACTCCAAGCTGACATTTGGACCCTTGCCCATTTCTCCTGTGATCCTTGATTGGACCACAGGCCGCCTTTCTGGCCTAGCTCCCAGCCTGATCCCTGCAAAGCTCCACAAATGTTTACAGCACCAGTAATTGGCAAATTATAATCAGCAGGATTCCGTAAACATCCCTTCAAAGTCCATAATAGCACAGTGCTTTCTGCTTACCCAGCAACTTGCTCTAAATGAGTTTAAGAAACTTCAGGAACAATGTAGCTCATTAATCACCACTACATCAAGGTGAGATACTGTCTTAGTTAAAAGATCCGGAATTCCGGGGGCTCTTGCCTTTAAACCAGCCACAGTTACCAATGAGGTGATTACCGATTTAGAAGAGGTCGTGCTACTAGGGATATTATAGCTAATGTCAGATGGATCTTGGGAGAAAGCAAAGAATACCAGAAGAATGTCTATCTGTGCTTCATTGACTATGCAAAGGCTTTTGACTGTGTGGATCACTACAAGCTGTGGCTGACTCTAAGAAGAATGGGAATCCCAGAACATTTGATTGTGCTTATGCGAAACCTATACTTAGACCAGGAAGCAGTCGTCAGAACAGAGCAAGGAGACACTACTTGGTTCAAAATCAAGAAGGGGGTCCGTCAGGAAGGTATTCTGTCTCCATACCTTTTCAATCTGTATGCAGAACAGATCATCCGAGACGCTGGGCTATACGAAGAGGAATGTGGAATCCGGATTGGTGGAAGAATCATCAACAACCTGCGTTATGCAGGTGACACAACCCTGCTTGCTGAAACTGAGGAGGACCTGAGGCGCTTGCTGCAGAAGATCAAGGACTATAGCCTCCTATATGGACTGAAGCTAGATGTCAAGAAAAGAAAGATTCTAACCACTGGGCCAATTGGCAGCATCAGCATGGATGGTGAGGAGCTTGAAATAGTTAACAGTTTTAATTTACTTGGCTCCACAGTCAACGCCCTTGGTAACAGCAGCCAGGAAATCAGGAGACGAATTGCATTGGGAAAGTCGGCTGTGAGGGACCTCTCAAGAGTACTGAAGAGCAACGATGTCAGGCTGGAGACTAAGGTGTGCCTGATCCGGGCTATAGTCTTCGCAATTACGTGCTATGCATCAGAGAGTTGAACAGTGTATAGGGATGATAGAAAGAGAATTGATGCCTTTGAGCTATGGTGATGGAGAAGAGTGTTATATATACCATGGACTGCTAGGAGAACAAACAGATTTGTCCTGGAGAGGGTGAAGCCAGAGTGTTCCCTGGAGTCAAGGATTCTGAAGCTTTGTCTGACATATTTTGGGCATGTTGCAAGGAGGGACTAGTCCTTGGAAAGGGACAGCATGCTTGGCAGAGTGGAGGGGAAGCGAAGGAGAGGAAGACCTTTGGTGAGATGGATCAATTCTGTGACTGGAGCGGTGGGAATAAGTGTGTTTGAGATGGCTAGGTTGGCACAGGATAGAACAGCATTTAGAGCTCTTGTACATAGTGTCGCTATGAGTCACAAGCGACTCGATGGCACATAACAACAACAATAGACCCCCTTGGGCAGAATAGAGCTGAACTTTGTAGGATTTCCAAGACTGAGACTTTCTGTGAGCAGAGCAGTGAGCTGAAGTTTCATGATCATCATTGGCAGAGGGATGAGGATCTCTGCCTAGGACAATAATGAGGTCATGTATGAGGACAATGTCCCTGTCTAGGTCATGGATTCATTCCTTGGAAAACATAGAATTAGAACAAGGAGAGTTAATTAGGTAATTTGTGTAGGCGTGCTCTGGTGGTCTACTGTAAGAAGCTGCACTGCAATCCCAAAGGCACACAGTTTGAAACCACGAACTCCTTTGCAGGAGAAAGATGAGCAGTCTCCTTCCATGTGATTAACTGCCTCTGAAAACCTGCCAGGGTCAGCTAAGGGTCAGTTCCAATTCAACAGTACACAACCACAGAGCAACCTTAATGAGCCTTGGTAATGCGATGGTTAAGTGCTCAGATACTAACCGAAAGGTTGGCAGTCCAGATCTTCCCAGTGTTTATGAAGGAGAAAGAGCTGATGTTCTACTCCTATAAAGATTATAGCCTAGAAAACCCTGTAGGGCTCTTTTACCCCCTATAATGCAAGGGGCTGCTATGGATCGAAATTGGCTGCATCCACATAACCACAGCAACAAATAGTATATTTTCACACCTCCATCTTTGTCATATAAACCCAAACTCTCTGTTCTTGAGTCCTTTCAGCTCATAGTCGCCATATAGGATACAGTAGAGTTGCCCATATGATTTTCAAGACTGTAATCTGCAGCAGTAGGCTTGAGTGTTTCAAAGATTGTGAAGATGGCACAGGATAGGACGGGGTTCAGTTCTGCTATTCACAGGGTCACTGAACAACAACAATCCTTTAAGGAGGCACACTGAGACATCTTTCTCCCAAGGAGTGATTAGAGGGTTCTAACCACCAGCATTGTCCTTACCCACTGTGCCACCAGGGCCCACACATTGCCATATAAATGACCCACAAACTTAAAACTTGTTCACCAGCATTGCATTTTACACATGCATGTACACAGCGTCCTTTCCTAAACTACTTTCCCCCTCTCCTCTACGTGATTTCCCCCCCTTCCACTAACCTCCCTCATTCTGGAAAACTAGTGCTATGTTTAATCATTTTATGTGTGAAATACATTTAGTCATAGTACAGATATGAGCACTGGGAATAATTCCTTCTCTTCTCAAGTAAGTCATATCTCCATGATCTGTCTCATTCAGATGTTGACTTTAGAGTTTCATTCTCAAAGATAATTACCTGAGAGAAGCCTTACTTCTATCAGTTATGACTTGGAACGGGATGATTTGCACAGTCCTGGAGAATTCTTAACAAGGTGCTTCATACTCATACCTCATTTTACAAAACCAGGTTGACTCAGCTTTCACACCGATGGCCCTTCTCTGCCCCCTAACCCCTATTCATTAGACTTGGGGGGGGGGATATTCTGAGGCCAAAACATCAGACACTGAGGTTACGTTCATGAATTTAAACACAGTCTTAAAAAAATCCCCCATCAACAAACGAATGGATAGAGAAGCTGTGGTATATTCACACAATGGAATACTATGCTGCATTGAAAAACAAGGAACTCATGCAATATTATTCAAAATGGGTGACCCTGGAGGACATTATGCTGAATGAAATATCTCAGTCACAAAAGGACAAATACTGCATAGTGGCACTATTGTAAAACAAGACTGACATCGGGGTTGGGGAGGGAGACTAAGAAATATGGGATAAATAATGTATTCTGCTTTGAAATAAATGAAGGAGAAATCTGTTTAAAGGGGATATGTGATTAGGTACTATTGGCATGGCAGGAGTCCAGAACGAAGGCTGCATAGTGGAGTGGACCAGGGGAGAGGGATTGTAAAACAATGAAAGAATTTTTCCTTTAATTTTCAAAGAGAAGAGTGTACTGGGACAGCGGGGGAAGTGGAGGGTAGGGAGAAAAGTGCAATAATGAATGAATGGCAATCCAAAGTCTCTGTAAATTTTCATTAAAATTAATAATAAAAAAAGAAAAATAATCCAAGAATAGTAGTGTAAGTAAAAAATGTTCTGAGCAATAGCAAGGATCCTGGAAATACTTCACAGTGATGAGTTAATTTTCTAAGCCTTAGTCTCCTTATCTGTAAATCCAGGGATCATAAATAATTCATCTTACTCTCACTCTTACTGCCATTGCATTAGAACCAACCTATAGCTGACCCTCTGGTGGTTATTAAGAAGCTGTAAATTGCATGAGAGGAGATGGCCCATCTTTTTCTCTCGGAGCCACTGGCGAATTCAAACCAACAGAGAGGCACCACCTTAGAAACCCACTGGAGGGTCAGCCGTGAGTGAGTTGAGTTTTCTTTTGTAAGGGATGGTGCTCATTTGAACAGGTAAATCCAGGTACCTTGCAGCTTAAAAGCCAGCCACACTGTCTTCCCTCCAGCCCTTCCAGATACAGCCTGCATATTAAATTCTTTGCCATTGGACAGCCAGCTGCATTCTGGGCCCGGTGGTGCCTGGCAGCAAAGCCCGAAGCAGCCTGAAGCAAACACAGCACCAGCTGAAACTCTCAGTGCCCCTCATCTTACATTCCACTCCATAATTGATCACTGCCACTCAGAGGTGCCCTTTCACTCTGTGACTGGCTACCCTCCTGCATCCCCCTAGGGCACAATCTCAGCCTTTAACAAAGGAGGGTCTGATGTGAGGTCTTGAATTCCCTGTTGGTTTACTCAGATTGCTTTTTCAGTTTCAAAATTTAGCATGAATGGAAGCATAAAATATTAGCTGTGTTGATGTATCAAGATGGGTCCTCCTGTTGATTTACTGCTGCTGGGGAGGAAACTCTGCCTAGCTCCTCACCCACTCCTGTCAGCTCGGGCCATTTCCTATGCTAAATTGATGGTAATTGACGCCCAGAGGCCGCCACCCCATGAGCTCAGGAGGGAGGCAGCAAATGAAGGAACATCTGCTTTAGATTTGTAAGAGGAACACCAGCTCATACTCTGTGCTCCTCAAGAATCTAAGGGCCTTCAAGGCAGGTGGTAGATGGTGCTCACTTTTGTGCCTCCTGCAGTATTTAGTTAGTGTCCTGCAAGTATGAAGACCAAATTACGCCCAAACACTGCCACTGAGTTCATTTTGCCTCCTAGTAGTCCTCCACTGGGTTGCCAAGGCTATAAATCATTGGAGGATGCTGTCCGTCCAGTGGTAGATTATTCATATGCCCAGTTATAATACTATAAGAACTTAACAGCCATTGAGCTGCTTGTAGTGACCCTCCTTCAAGTTTCCAAGGTTGTAAATCATACAAGGATGAGATTGTGTATCTTTCTCATGTGGAGCCTATGGTAAATTTGAAATGCCAAAGACACATTCTTAGAGTTATCAGCACAGTGCCTCAAAATTGTTGTTAGGTGCTGTTGAGTCAAGTGCAACTCATAGTGTCCATATGAACGTCCTATCTTGTGCCATGTTCACCATCTCTGATACACTTAAGCCCATTGCTGCAGTCATTGTCAGTCCATGCCCTTGGAGGTCTTCCTGTCTTGCACTGACCCCTCTACCTTTTCAAGTATGATACTCCTTTCCAAGGAATAGTCTGCCCTGACAACATGTCCCAAGTATGAGAGATGAAGCTTCTCCATCCTTGCCCTAATGAGCACTCTGTCAGCACTTTTTCTAAGACATATCTGTTCATTCTTTTGGCAGTCCATGAGACAGCAAATACGCTTCTCTAACATTACAACTCAAAGCCACTGATTCTTCTTCTATTATCACTATTCATTGTCCAGCTCTCAGATGCATGGCAAGTGACTGAAAAGACCGTGGCCTGAATCAGGCACACCTTAGTCTTCAAAGTGAGATCATTGCTCTTTGGTTTGTTGAGGAGTTCCCTGGCGGTGGACTTGCCCAAAACAACAGATCTCCTGATCTCCTGACTACTAGTAGTAACCCAAAGGCTGCACATCTCTCTTGCAGTTTGATTCCATCAGCAGCTCCCCAAGAGAAAGATGGGCAGTCTCCTCCTGAACTATTTACAGCCTCTGGGAATTGATTGTGGATTCAAGTAATATGAAATCATGGACAGTTTCAAGCCTTTCTCCATCTATCATGATTTTTCTTAATATTAGGCAAGTATTACAAGCGAAAAGTGAAATGAAAATCAAAATAGCACATAACTCTTGATTCAGATCTCTCAAACTCCAATTCCTTGCCGTTGAGTCAGAACCCACCCAGGAGGAAATTGCGCATCTTTCTCCTGGGTAGCTGCTGGGGGATTTGGATTGCGAGAGAGGTGCGGGCTTTGGGTTAGCAGGACAGTTCCCTACGGACTCACCAGAACTCTCAGATTCTTGATGAGCATGCTTTATCCAGTCTGTCTTATAGAATACTATAAGGCTAAATCAACTGTGCAACATACAATAACAGTGCGCTCTCCTAACAGGAAAATGGACAGAAATAATTAAAATTGTATCCAAAAAGACAGAAAATAATGTACATGCACACACACAACACACACACACACATTGTATCTTCTGGAATCTTCGTTTGTCCGCTGAGTGTGGAATGTGCGATAAGTCTGCTGAAATGGAGCAGACGTCTGAGAGTAAAGGCACCCAATGTGCATGTACATTTCCTAGAAGCTGGTTTAGAAAAAAGGAACCCTTGTTGTGCAGTGTGTTTTGTGTTGTGCTGCTAACCAAAAAGGTTGATTATTCAACTCCATGAGCTTCCCCATAGGAGAAAGATGGGCAGTCTCTTCCTCCAAAGATTTACAGTCATGGAAGCCCAGTGGGTGATCACCATAAGTCGAAATGAATTACACAACAGTGGATTCTTTTTCGTTTATTCTCTCCAAGCACCCTATTTCTATTCACCTTCCTTTCCCACTTTCCACCTCAGTGACCTTTTGTTGTCTGGTCATTTGAACAAGAGTTGTTGCCGGTGAGTTGTTGCCAACCCATAGCTGACTCTCCAGCAGGTTTTCAGAGCCAGTACATCACACAGGAGGTGACTGAGCATCAGTGGATTCAAACCATGTGCCTTTGGGTTGGCAGCACAGCTTCTGTCCACTAAGCCACCAAATCTCCCTGTCTAACTATGATTAGCCCTTTTCTTGACTGATTTCTCTGCTATGTATTCAGTGTCTACTCCTTTGGGTGATTATAACAATTATTTGCATTGACATACTTGAGCTTCGAGACATGTTAATAAAAAATTTAAATAAACTTGAAATTGCCTGTGTTAGAAAAAGTAGTCTCTTGTCACTTACTCTTTTCCTTTTTGTCCATTTTATTCTCTCCCTAGCCCAAGCTTTTGGCCAAGGAGCTTCTTGACCTGGTGGCGTCTCACTTCAACCTGAAGGAAAAGGAATACTTTGGAATCGCATTCACAGATGAGACGTAAGTGTTTTGAGGCCCCTCAGAACCTGCTGGCATGATTTACAGCCAAAGGAATTGAGGCCACATGGGTCCTGGGGTATGGGGTCAGCCTAAGTCTGTCATCTGCATTTCAAAGGCCTTGGTACCATGCCTGGACTAGCCAAAGGATACAATTAGGGTCATCTTAGTATTCTGAAATTATTAGGTAAAGTAGTTCTTCTAATCAAGCCTGTTCAAACTCAGAACTGAAATGTTTATTTTTTTTTTTAAGTAGATTTGTTTGGGTTAAATGAAAACTTCTGGAAATTAAACATTCCCTTCCAGTGTTCAAATAACAATAACAGGAAGTGAATTGGATAGGATGATAAGTGCAGAATGAGAAGTATCTGTGTCATTTCCCTGTCTAAGCTGAAATAGAGAATATGAAAATAAAAAACTTAACATCACTCATCAGATCAAAAGTACATTTGCTTTTCAGAAATAGTCTTTCTATTTGGTTCTGTAAAGCGGTGTTTTACAGGATGAGTAAGG
The DNA here is from genome assembly GCF_000299155.1 of Elephantulus edwardii. Classification (NCBI taxonomy): domain Eukaryota; kingdom Metazoa; phylum Chordata; class Mammalia; order Macroscelidea; family Macroscelididae; genus Elephantulus; species Elephantulus edwardii. Next base: position 1,395,737 of record NW_006399889.1, on the reverse strand, counting down.
AATATCTTTGTAAAAGTTTTCATTTTCTTCTTAACGTACTATTATCAAGAGTGCAGCGGATACCTGCCCAGGTTTTAGATAAGAAAGAGCTGTTCTCAGCAAATGTTTCCTCATCCTCTGTCCTTCTATGAGTGTGTTTATAAACATGCACACATTTTTTTCTCTCTCTAATTTTTGTAATTACAGAGATGACTTCCTAAGACACTAATAAATTAGGGTTGGCCGATTGAATGAGTAACACAGCACAGGGAACTTTGGCTCAGCGATCAGATGGCCCCCCAACCCCACTGAGGCAGCATAAGCTCGGAAACAAGAGTGGACTCACTGGCCAGTAGGTGAAGTGACCACTTATAATTAGATAAATCACATTTAGCTTTGGGAGCTGAAAACTGAAGAATGACCATATCATTTATTATTCAAATTGGACATCATTATTATCCAAAGTGAATGAGAGAGTTGTAAATGCGGACTGTCTTGAAAACGGAAATGCGTATTTATCATCTACCTAAGTGAGGAGCTCTGGTGGCTTAGTGGTATAGAGTTGTGTCGCCAGTTCAAAAGGCACACGGTTCAAATCCACCAGCTGCTCCATTGGAGATAGAAGGACAGTCTCCTCCCATACGGTTTACTGCCTCTGAAAATCTGCTACAGGCTCAGATATAAGTCAGTTCTGACTGAACAACAACTATTGAAGTGAAGGAGCCCTGTTAGTACAATGGTTAAGCAGTCAATGGTCCTAACCCTCAGCAACTCTACAAGAGAAAAGACCTGGTGATTGGCTTCTGTAAAGATTATAGCTCACAGACTCCTTTTGGGTAGTTCTCAGTCACGTGGGTTTGATTATGAGTTGGAATTGAATTGACAGCACCCAGTAACAGCATGTACCCAGTAACAGCAAGCACAAGTTACATTTCAGGCAGTAGTGTTATCCTGGGAGCAAGCAGCAGGGGCAAATCCACATCATTCTCCAGAAAGTCAGAAGGAGCTAGGTGGGTCATAGCCTGAAACCTGCTGAGAACTGAATGGGAAGGAAGCAGGCTGTGGGGGTCCCTGGTCTGGGAAGTAGAGGGTCTGCAGGTAGACCCAGGAAGCCCAACTGAATGCCTGTGGCTGTGGAAGGGCTGGTAATTTTTAAGAAGATATATATTAAAACTAGTGCACATGGAGAACAACTTTCACAAATGCCAATGTTTTCTGCCCTTTCTCCAGAGAATTTGTGTTTACCTTCAAAATTGCTGTTCCTCATTTTTTTACTAATTAAAAAAGGAAAATATAAGTTTCAATTAATCACATTCCCATTGTTCACATTTCCCAAGTAAGATTACCCTTCTACAAAATCCTGTGAACTTTAGATGAGTCCCAATTAAACCTCCCTTTTGAATAAACATAAATCAGAGAATGAGAATGTTGTCCTGGGCCAAACAGGAAAAAGTAAGCTTGACCAGTGTTTCAGATCACCACCATAATAGCACTGGCCAGAAAGAATCTGCGGTAAGGTAGAAGGACATACTGCCCCTGGGAGGAACAGAAGCCTCAGCTCAGAGGGAGGAGTGGGCGTGCACACAGCCAAGATCAGATTTCTAATTAGGTGGATTCTCTTACTGCTGCTCTCATCTCAAAAGCTCATTGCTGTCGAATCAGAACTGACTCATAGCTGAGCCTCTAACAACAGGTTTTCAGGGCTGGAAATCACATGCAAGGAGATTGCTCATCTTTCTCCCTCAGAACTGCTGGTAGATTCAGACCAGCAGAGAGGCCCAGCCTGTGGGTTAGAAGCGTGAGTCCCTACTGTCTACACCGCCAGGGCTCCCTGGGTGGTTGCTAGTTCCCCATGAAGTTGTCGCACCTCATGGCAAGCCCAGGCACAACTGGAGGAAATGCTACCTTGTCTCGTGCCATGCCATAACTGGCTTCTGACTAGACCGGTGTGGCCCATGGGGTTTTCATTGGCTGATTTTCAGGTGTAAATCACCAGCCTTTCTTCCTAGTCTGTCTGATTTCAGAGGCTCCGTTGAAACCTATTCAGCTTAACAGCAACACACTGCCACACAGACAGATGCATGAAATGGAGAGACTGGAAACCAAACAAACCCTCACCTTCCTCATGGAAAGCGAGAATTCTTCAATTAAACTAGTGTCTCTTGCTCTGGATCTTAGCTGTAGTAATTTTGTGTGGTTAAGGGGGGTATGGAGAGGGGGAGAGAGAGAGAGGTAGAGAGAGACTGAGGGAGGGAGAAAGAGGGGGCAGGGAGGGAGGCAGAGAGAGGGTCAGGTTTGACAGCTTGAGTCTCATCCCTTGGTGGTGGCTGCTGCACAGGGGGGCTCTGTGGGGATGAGGAACAGGATATGAGCCGTTCTTCCAGCACGGTCCAGAGAAAATGTCCACCAGGATAACCTTCACTGGATTCTGGGTGGGAGGTTTCTTCAGCAATTGTAGGGGTGGTGGGAAGCCAGCAAGGGCACAGTGACAAAGCACTAGAGCTGGCAGACAGCGTCTGAGAAGAACTGGCAGATGTGTCTGACTCATGGTGGGCAAATGCATTGCCAGGAGCACAGAGGAACTGGGCGGGGGGCGGGGGGTCTCCAAGGAAATAGAGACAGAAACAAAGGGGAAGACAGGGATGCCTGCCACTCAGGACACACCCATTAGGGTCTGACAGCACCTGCGCCATCAGACACTCGATGAGGGCTTTTTTTGTTCGCCTGAACTTTTCACCTTTTCTTAATAGGAAAAGGCACAACAAAAGCTGCAACCACAAAACAATAGCTGCTGTGGATGTGACTTGGTCCCTGGTGGTGGTCACGATTCAGTAAGCTCCAGCATTGTCCCACCAGACCTCTCCACTGGACACTAATGTGAGGTCTTGTTGTTGTATACTGTTGAGTCAGAAATGACCCATAGCTGACCCTCTGGCAGGTTTTCAGAGGCAGCTAATCACACAGGAGACTGCCCATCCTTCTCCTGGAGAGCAGCTGGTGGCCTCGGAGCACATGCCTCTGGGATTGCAGTGCAGCTTCTTGCCGCTAGGCCACCAGAGCTGAGGTCTTACTAGCCATGTTTTCAAATGTGCATGTTGCTGTGAGATGAAGGAGCCCGGACAAAGCACTTGACAGCTAATCTAGAGGATAGAGGATCAAACCCACCCAGCCCTTCTACAGGCAATCTTCCTCCATAAAGGTGATAGCCAAGAACACCTTCAGGGGCACTTCTCCATCACATGGAGCCTCTCTGAATTGTAACAAACTCTCCAGCATCCAATAGCAATGATAGTGAGATAGCACGTGCTCTCGCTTGCTCTCTCTCACTGTGTGTGTGTGTGTGTGTGTGTGTGTGTGTGTGTGTGTGTGTGTGGTGTTTGGAAAGAGAGGGGGGGAGAGAGAGAGAGAGAATGAGAAAGAGGAAGAGAGTAGCTGTTATTGTTAGGTGCTGTCGAGTCGTGTATGATGCCTATGAACAGCAGACCTGAGCCCTGTCCTATATACCCTGTGCCATCCTTACAGACTCTGACACATGCAAGCCCGTTGCTGCAGTTAAGGTGTCAATCCACCAGGTTGAGAATCTTCCTCTCCTTCTCTGTCCTACCACCTTTCCAAGTGGAATATCCCTTTTCAAGGAAGAGCCACTCTTAGCAATGTGCCCAAAGCATGGGAGATGAAGCTTTATCATGTTTGCCTCCGAGGAGAGGGAGATTATTTATGCTGGTGCCACACTGTATGTTTTATAATAAAATGCAGAAGTTTCATCCTTCACTACAGCCTACGATACACCCATGTAACCTATCTCCTGATACAAATCAAACAAGATTAACACTTGGAAAGTACTTCTAAACGGTAAAATACTGACCAAGTCTGAGATAGCATTACCAGTAGCACTATTATTACTAATGGTAGAACTGACTTCGGCTTATATACTGTCATTGATTCTTTCAATATTAACTGCTGTTGATGAGGTTTCCTGAAATGTGAACGGGCCTGGAGAAGATATATATAAAGCAGAATACAGACAGGAAATTGGAAATTTCTCTAAGTTTCTCTCACCTCATAAATTTTATCCACTAATAAAATGTCTTAGTCCACAATGCAAGACTTTCTCCTTCAGAATATTTACTGTTGTTTGTTAGCTAGTCAACAGTTTTACAGCATGAATGCTAAATCTACCTTCTCTCTTTTCTAATTTTTTATTTCTTGGCTTTGCATTTTAAAAATTTTTTTATTAGCTTATTTACAATTCAAATACAAATTTGAATAAATTATTTCAATTTCCCTTACCCCCCCATCAAATTGTACAACACAATGATTAGCTCCCGCTTCCCCCTGCACATCCACATCCCTCTCACCTTCCTAGATGCTTACACTCATTCTACAATAACAGTTTTATGCAATGTTTATCCTTTTGGGACTGAGTTAGTTCACTTAGCACAATTTTCTCCAGTCCCTCCCACGTTAGGTAGTAATTTGCAAAGTTATTGCTCCTGCATAGTATTCCATTGTGTGAATGTACCAACATTTCTCTGTCCATTGGATGGTGAATAATACTGCTATGAACTCAACCACAGCTTCTGCAAATGTTAACATCTTATAAATCATGTTGTATTTCTCAAAATGAAAAAAATGTATACCAATATTATAATATTAAATAAATTACAGGTGAGCTCTTGCCTAGTGGCAAGAAGCTGCACTGCAATCCCATAGGC
>NW_006399889.1:1357230-1390866 GCF_000299155.1 Elephantulus edwardii | reverse complement strand
CCTCAGGGTATACTATGTTATATTAGCTGTGTGGTGGCAAGTGGATTCCGACTCATTGTGTGTAGTACTGAACTTAAGGCTTTAACCTTCAGAGGAACAGACCACCATTGTTTCCCGTGGAGCACCTGATAGATTCGAACCGCTCATCATTTTAGTTAGCAGCCATGCACTTGGCCGTTGCACTGCAAAGACCCACGATTTCTTCCCTCAGGGTCCACAACCACTGTTCTCAAGTTCTGACTCATAGTCACTCATCCTCTAGGACAGAGTAGATCTGCTCTTTATGGTTTTCAAGTTTAGACTGACTGCCTCATCTTCCTCCTGCACAGTGGTTAGTGAACTTCAAGCTCTAACTTTGCAGTGAGCAGTCCAGTGCTTAATATACCACCACCGCCAAGTAGGTCCCAACTCGTGATGAACATGGGATCTCAGATTGCATTTAGTCCCCTTTTATTTTCAAGAATTCTTTGCTCACAAAGTAAGAAGAGAGCTCTACTGATCTAAAGGGAGCTGCACTACTAATTCAAAGGCAGCATTTCTTTGGTGGTTTGAATCAACTAGTGACTCCTCAGAATAAAGATGGGCAATCTCATCCCATGCAATTTATAGCCTATAAAAACCCACTGAGAGGTCAGCTATGTTATCAGTCAACTTTTAGCTGAGAATTTTGTGTAAAAAGATGGCTAACTAGTGATGAATGACATGAATTGTGATGACATTTGCACCCAGTAGCATCTTGCTGCCTTTAAAATATTGTGAAGCAATGGAGGAGCCTAGTATAGATTTGTCTCTAATGTTTTTGCCTGATCTTTCAACTTACCAGAACAATTATTGTCCTTATGCAAAACCTATACTTGGACTAAGAAGCAAGGCTCAAAACAGAGCAGAGAAACACTGCATGGTTCAAAATCAGGAAAGGAGTGTGTCAGGGATGTGTCCTATCTCCATACCTTTTCAATTTATATGCAGAACATATCTTTCAGGAAGCAGGACTTTATGAGGAGGAATGTGGCATCAGGCTTGGAGGAAGACTCATCAACAACTGATATTATGCAGATGTTACAATGTTGCTTGCTTGCTGAAACAGAGGAGGACATGAACCACTTGCTATAGAAGGTCTTCAATATGGGTTGTAGCTCAGCATCAAGAAGACAGATTAGCCCACTGGGCCAATTGGCAGCACCATGATAGATGGAGAAGAGATTGAGGTTAATAATTACAGCTTGCTCAGCTCCACAATCAACACTTTTAACACCAGCAGTCAAGAAATAAAAAGACAAATTGCACTGGAAAATCTGCTGTTAGAGACCTCGCCAGAGTGCTGAAAAGCAGTGATGTCGGTCTAGAGACTAAGATGCACCTGATCCAGTCCATGGTCTGCACAATTACTTGCTGTGCATGAGAAAGCTGGACAGTGACTAAGAATGACAGGTGAATAATTGATGCTTTTGAATTGCGGTGCTGGAGAGGAGTCTTGAACATACCATGGACCACCAAGAAAATAGATCTGTCTTGGAGAGGGTGAAACCAAATCTCTCCTTGGTGGCTAGGATTTTGAAGCTCCATCTCGCATACTTTTGCACGTAACCAAGAGAGACCAATCCTTGAAGAAGGACATCATGCTCGAAAGGGTGGAGGGACAGAGCAGGAGAGGAAGACCCAAATGAAATGGATTGATGCAGCAACTGGGGCAAGGGGGAGTTGGTGTGTCAAAATTATTGAGAATAGCTCAAGACAGGGCAGGGCTCATAGCTGCTGTACATAGGTCGCTATGGGTCACGGGTAGCTCGACGGCACATGACAACAACATTATTAATATGACCCCAGATAGATAGTTCTTAACAGAGTGTGTAATAAAGAAAAATATTTTTTTACTAGGTGAGCTAAACTATTATTTTGTTTTAGGAAGTCTTTAGCATATATGTTTATTTAAAGCGTAAAGATAATTTCAGGAAAATAGTTAAGAGGAGTTCATCGAGCCTCTAGGTCTCCAAAGTTTGGATTGTCTTAGAATTTGAACTTCTGAAAAAAAAAAAATAGAATTTGAACTTCTGCTCTGCATTTCCCCTCTTTTGATCAGAATTTTTCTATAGAACCTTTGACCAACATATGGCATAATATTGTCTAGGTACATATATCTCATTATCAAAGTTATAAATGAAACAGCATTTAGACTTTACCTAGACGTTAATGTTTAGCATAAATAGACCTAACACAATTTAAAGTAATTATCGTGATCTATTTAAACATTTTCATTTTAATCTTCTTTCATAAATTTAAATAATTGCTCATTGAATGCTGTCTATGAATGACCTTAAAAAATTAAGAAATATTTAGAAAGCTGAGAGAGCAGGATAAGTAATTTGGTTAGTCATTTTTGCACATTTTCAAGGCCAAGTTCAGTTAAAATGCATTTTCAATACCAATTAAGAGAATTGACGGTACTTAACCTCTTATTTAATCACAGGCTCCAATGAAATTTATTGAGAAGTTATCCTCTTCTTTTATATGCAAAATAGTTTTTGTATAAATGTTAGTGGAAGCTAGAATCTCAGATTAAAAAATCTATAAAGGAATTAAAGATTTTTAAAAAATGTTTCTTCCTCAAATAAATGACTTGATTGCTACTGTTTGGGTAGCCTGAATTACTCAAATAACTAAGGTCACAACTTTCCTGAAGATCCCTGGGTGAGATAGATGAATCACACTTAACTACATTGTAAAGGTCAGAAGTTCAAATTGACTCCTAAATACTGTGGGAGAAAGCACCTTGTAATCTGCTTCTGCTAAGATTATTGTCATTACATACTGTTGAGTCAATTTCAGTGACTCCCTGTGACAAAGTAGAACTTCCCCATGGGACATTTTTGGCTGTAATCTTGATGTGAGCATATTATCAGCTCTTTCTCCCAGGGAGCCTCTGAATGGATTTGAACCACCAATCTTTGATTTAACAGTCAAGTGTTTAATTCACTGTTAACTGTTGTGCCACCAGGGTTCCAGTAAGCCCATTTAGAGCAGTTTTGCTCTTCAGCATAGGGGTTGCTGAGTCAGTCAGACTCTGTGATAACTAACAAGAGCAACAGCAGCAACTAACCATGACACATTGGAAAGACGTCCTCACACTGTGTGCAATATGCACTGGTTTCTCGGGTGAGTCTTTCTTTCTGTGAGGACTTTGATTGATTGGCATTGGGCTGCACCATCGGAAATGGTCTCGTTGATAAGCATTCCCAGTCACAAGTTCATCTACAATTTAAAAATAATCAAAGTAGAAAAGCAATTTTCCAATTGAGGAAGAAGCAACAACAAGAAGCAGTTCGGGGAAAGTAATTTATTTGGAAATAGGTTTGGGATTTCCATTCATTAAATGTGCTGTATCATGAGACAGAGGAGAAAATCAATAGCAACAACCTCTGTCGCCAAGTTGTACTAGCTGCTTCTGGTAATATGGCATTCTGCGCTCATTACTGCCTCCAGATAACCCCAGGTTAGACGGCCAGACGTTCTGGAAAAGAGCAGGGCCATATATTTAGTGAGCAGAAAGTGCTTTAGCTTAAGTTTTTCTTTGTATAGCTAAGATGAATAAACAAAGGATAGTGTGTTACCAGGAGGACTTAGGGGCACATGCTCCCACATCATTTTCTTCTCATACAGATGATACCATGGGTGCTCCTGTCACATCCATGGGGTGTGGGGAGAGTACTAAATAGCCCATGGACTGCCAAAAGAACAAGTATGTTTCAGAGAAAGTATAGCCAGGGTACTCCTTGGAAGTAAAGATGACAAAACTTCGTCTCACATACTTTCGGCATGTTGTCTGAAAGGGCCAGTCCTTGGAAGAAGACATCATGCTAAGAAGAGGGTCCTTGAAAGAGAGGAAGACCTCAACTACATGGACTGACTCCAAGACAGTGAGCCTTAAGGTTGCTAGAAAGTGCTACAGGAGATAATTGTAAACAGCTTTAAGAGAACATAAAGAACAAACAATCCCATAAATTTAAAAAAAAAAAATAAAAATGAGAGCTAGACTCTCAATTGTAGCGAATAACCATTTTTTAGTAATATGGTCTCCTCAGTGCACACTGTCTGTTAATCTTATTTTGGTTTCTCCCTGTCTTGTGTGTGTGCATTTCCTCACCCTCATACACACACATATACACACACACCGTATAAAGGCCACTATTTGAGATTTCAAGCACAGTCATTATCTCTGCGCTGTCCTTTAAGAGTCAATACACTTCTGAGTCAAGGACACAAAATAGCTAAAATATTCTTCCCTTTGAAGGGCTCCCCCTACTCTACTCCACTCAGTGACATCCACAAGAATTTCACACTGTTGCTTCTACTTTCCATAAAAAGCCATTCCATTTGAAATAACCCGACTACAATAAAACGTTGAAAAGGCAGATCCCGCAGGTCCAAGACGTGATCAGCACAGATAGACTTATCATACTTCTTCACCCTCCAGTAGCTCCGTAAACAAGCTCTCCTTGAGGCCTTCCCTACTGAAGAAACCAGCACTTGAACCAAAAAATCTATTTGTATTATAAGCAGAAGCTGAGAACAATCTGTTAAATAAGTGTAGCCTATTTCCTATTGCCTGGAAGCCATTGCATATTTATTATCAACCCAACAGTTTGACCTACTGCAGCCGTAAACCAAAGGAGTGTTATCTTGCTGCATTTTAGAGAGAGTAATCATTCAAGTAATAACAAAAATACTCTGAGCATCAGCCAGGGCTTTCCCTCCCCCTTTGTTATTGGCAAAGGGACTGATATGAATTTTCAAATGGAAAATCAATGAAAATAATGGAAGCTGAGCTATCAGGTATCTCTGTTAAACTGTATAGAGAAGATGCTGGTTTGCCTCTTTGCCTTTCCTCCCACCCAAACTCAAAGAAAAATAGGTTTAAGGAAGGGGCTTGAACTCAAAACAGGATGGTGTTACCAAGGAATGAAAAATCCTGAGTAGTGAGAACATATAGATAGTGTTCTGTCTAGAAAATGGGACCTTGTTGCCCATGGAAGGAGCACGGACCAGCAGTTTAACAAGTCCTGCTGTGGCCCAAAGTCGTGGCCTCAGAATTGTGGTTTCTGGCTTACTGCTTGATCCTTCTCCAGTTTGTGCCTAAATATTAAGCCTATAGGGACCTCTGGTGGAGTAGTCCACAGGAAGTTGTTGTGCTAACTCGGAAAGGGCATTTCTCTGGCAGTTCAAATCTACTCATGAATCTACGGTAGGAAGATGGCAGTCTCCTCTGTTCATTTTAAAGCTTTGAAACCCAATGGTAGGTCAGCTTTCTAACTTGAATACAGTGAGAGGTGGATTGAGAGAATTTTTATAAGGAATCTTGAATGAGTCACATCCCATCAGTCTGTTCTTCTAAACAGACTTCAGTGAAGGGACTTCCACAAGTATATATATTGGAGAGAGTGAACTTCCTTCCTCCTGAGGGTCCAAGGATGGCAGGTGCAGGAAAGTCACCTTCCCATTAGATATTGGTACTGAGCAAATCTTCAGATCACACTGGCCTCGCAGAATTTAAGTGGAGGATCCATAAAAGGAAATGTTTTCCTTTTTTTTTTTTAACCTCAGACTCTAATTGTTCAGCTGAGAACAGATTCTAACTTCCTGTTCACTCTGCTTCCTGACTGGTTTCTACTTTGGAGTCACATAATTGCTTGTTAAATGCTCAGTTAAAATTCTGTCAGGAACAGAGGAGTTACCAGTTCAATAATGTCATTGCTACTAAGGCATTCTTTTTAATATTTTAATATGAGAAATGACACAGAGAGAAAGAGTCCAACTATCTAGTCATCCTCTGGTAACATGGGTAAAGAAGAATTGACAGACTAAAAACACATGGTTTGTAAGTGACACCGCTGGCTTCATGTCATTTTAGGGCAGTATGTCCATGCTTTGAGTTGTGGCCACAGTGACGCACTGGACTGTGTGGTCAGTAGTATTGCACTTTGGACTAGAGCAAGAATTTATCACCAATCCTGAAAGCACATGGGGAACATTCTTTCGGGTTCTTTTATTCTCTTAGTTGGAATCCAGAGAAAAGCCATTGCTCTTTTGCCCGGTTCCAGTCTATGAGCAACTCAAAGATTTCAGTAGCTGATAATCAGGAAAATGCTAAGACCCTTATCAAGAATGACGATAAGGCAAAGGATTACAATTTAAATCTACATGGTCATTGACTGGATTGTTCTTGTAAATAATCGTTTTATCAATGGCTAGAGACGTTTGGGTCTTTAATATTTGCCACGGGCACTGTGCTAGATCCAGGGGATGTTTATTTTAAAAATATTGATAGCTCAAAACTTGGTTGGAGAGAGGATCGAAGAAGTATTGATACATCCGAATGATGGTGTTGGTGAAGAATATTGGATAACTGTAGACTGCCAGGAGTAAACGCAAATCTGTGTTGGAGGAACTACAGCCAGAATGCTCCTAGTCTGTACAACTACAGCAAAGATGGAGAGACTGCATGCATCTTGCTAACTTTAAACACATCACTGGAAAAAAGCATCGTGTTTGGTAAGGTGGAAGGTCAGCAAAACCCAGGGAAACCTTCTGTGAGTTGGGTTGATATGATAGCTGCAGCAGTGGGCTCAACTAAACCAACAATTGTGAGGATGGTGTGGGACCGGGTAAGACTGTGTTCTGTTAAATGTAAGATTGCCTAAGTTGGAGCTACCTTAGAAGTTTACAACAACAGTTGCGGAGATATATATCTAGATATGTGCATATACATATGAATGTGTGTGCATGTGTATATTATATATATTTTTGTTGTGTACTGCAGAGTCAGAACCGACCCATAGCTGACCTGCCAGCAGGTTTTCAGAGGCAGTTAATCACACTGCCTCTCAGTTAATCACACGAGAGGAGATTGATTGCCCATCCGTCTCCTGCAGAGCAGCTGGTGGCCTCAAACCAAGTGCCTTCGGGATTGTAGCACAGCTTCTTGCCAGTAGGCCATCAGAGCTTGTGTGTGTGTGTGTGTGTGTGTGTGTGTGTGTGTGTGTGTGTGATATTTGTTGTTATTGTTGTTGTTAAGTGTCATCAAGTCGTAAGCGACTCATAGCAAACCTACGAAGGAAAGTCCTCAACACTTCTGTGATTTTCATCCTATCTCCAGGTTCATAGGGTTTCTGGAGGCAAGCTATTACAGAAGTGCATGCCACTCCTGCTTCCAAGCTTGTTTTAATCAGGGAGCTCCACCAAACACTGTCCACCATGGGTAACCATTAACACATTTGACACATCAGTATTTTACCATTCCAGCATGCCCAAATGCGTATATAATATATATACATATTACATATATGTCATCCAGGGTCACCCATTTTGTATAATATTTCATGTGCTCCTTGTTTTTCAATGCAGCACAGTATTCCATTGTATGAATATACCAGAGCTTCTCTATCCATTTGTTTGTTGATGGGCACTTGGGTTGTTTCCAACTCTTTGCTATTACAAACAAGGCCTCAATAAACATGGGTGTGTGTGTATCTGCTTGGGTGGTGGTTATGGTTTCTTTAGGGTATATTCTCAGTAGTGGAATTGCTGGATCAAATGGTATTTCTATTTGCAACTTTTTGAGAAAGCGTCATACAGCCTTCCATAGTGGTTACACCATTTTACACTCCCACCAACAGTGAATAAGGGTTCTAGTTTCTCTGCAACCTTGCCAGAATTTGATGTTTGCTGTTTTGTTAAATTTTGCTGTTCTTACTGAGGTGAGATGATATCTCATAGTTGTTTTGAGGTGGACAGTGTTTGGTGGAGCTCTCCGATTAAAACAAGCTTGGAAGCAGGCGTGGCATCCACTTCCAAAATAGCTTTCCTCCAGAAACTCAATGAACTTGATGAAATGATGAAAGTTTTACAATTGTTCAGGTCTTTCATTCATAGGGTCACTATTAGTTGTCTACAACTCTACAGCACTTAACAGCAACAAGAAGTGAATAAGGAGTAGTTCTGCTAACACAAAGCCAGTGATTGAAATCTACCAGCTGCTCTATAGGAGAAAGATAATCTCCTTCTATACAATTTACTGCCTCTGAAGACCCACTGGAGTGTCAGCTGGGCATCAGGTCTGACTCAATGGTGCAAAATAACAACAACAAATTGTGTGTGTATGTGTGTGTGTGTGTGTAATTGTAGGGAAGCTGTGGTGGCATAGTCTGTCGGAAGTTATGCTGCAAACCCAAAGGTGGTTCCTCTCTGATGGTTTGAATCTGTCAGCAGCAGCTCCTTGGGAGAAAGATGAGCAGTCTCTTCCCATGCAGTTTACAGCCTGCAAAACCCACGGGAAGGTCAGCTATGAGTTAGTTCCAACTCAACAGCAGTGAGGTTTTTCAGTTGTATAAGATGAGACTAAATGCCACATAGATGGTACACAAACCAAAATTCTGCAAGTGTTTGGAAGGAACAAACTAGATTTAGGCAATCAAAGAAAACTTCACTCAAAGGATGAGTTGAATTCAGCCGTGAACCGTGCCTAGCATTGAAGATAATGGATATGGAGACAATATTCCAATTAGGAGAAGCTGCATGAGCAAAATCATAGTGTAGACCATGTGACGGTGTGTTTACAGGAGACTTAGTCCCAAGACAAGGCTCTGGGACCTCTTCAGAGGCAGGAAGGGAGTGTCTATAGCTTATTGCTCACACCCACAAATAGTTAAGTCTGACATTTCTAATACTTCCTAGCTGATCACATGGGTACCATTGAGGTAAATCTCTTGACTGTTTTTCTGACTTTAAAAGTCTTATGAGGGGGAAAACGGTTTAGGGGGGATATAGGATTAGGTATTTTTGTCATGACGGGAGTCCAGAATTAAGGCTGTATAGTGGAGTGGACCTGGGGGGGAGGGACTGTAAAACAGTGAAAGAATTTTTCTTTTACTTTTCAAAGAGAAGACTTTACTGGGGGGAGGGGGTGGAAATCCAAAGTCTCTGTAAATTTTCATTGAAATTAATAATAAAAATTATTAAAAAAACAAGTCTGTTGTGGAAAATAAATGCTTGCAAACAGTAAGTTCTGTGGAATGTGAAGTGCAACAATAGAAGTGTGCCTAGGATGGATGCTTCCACGGACATATCTTCGGGAGGGATCAACACTCAAAGGAAGGACAAAGTATAAGGCCACTGAGGGTGAAACGCATGGTGAAATGGATGGACACAATAGCCAGCTTGATTACACAAGGTGAACAGCCTTTTGTTCTGGTTCCCATATGGTCATCATAAGTCAAAGTTAATTCGATAGCCACTAACAAGACCAGGTGAGAGTCCAAAGGAGCCTGGTGGGGCCTGGGGAGGAAGTACTCTCAGGAGGAGATGCGTGAGAGCAGAGTCTTGATGGGTAGGGCCTCGCTGGGCAAAGGAAGGGAAGGATTTTCTGGGGGGGCGGGGTGAACAGGATGAGTTCAGAGGTGTGAAACAGCATGGCCCCTATAGGGGTCAATCAACACACTGAGTAAAAACAAAGATGAAGTTGGCCCCAAGGCTTTCTTATTCCAAATAGTGTATTCTCCCTAGATTGAACTTAATTGCACTTCTCGACAAGTTGGTCCAATCATTTTTATCTTCGAATCAATATTCCTTTATTTTTTTATCCTTCCTGTATTCAGAGCAGGGAAGCTAAATGTGAACAATAAAGTGAATGGACTTTTATTCCAAACTGGAGATTATTAGGAGAAAGAAAGAAGTTCCTCAGGTGAACACTGCTCTGAAGCAGATTCTGGCCCCAGCTGTACAGGCCAGTCTTGTGTTCATTGGCCTTCACATGGAGAATGTGTTCAGTTAACTTGTCCGGGAGGAAAAGAGAGAAGGGAGGAACAAAGGGAAAAAATGCAGAAATTACTATTTATCTACCATTACATATCTCTCAGGTTCATGTTTTCAAAATAACAGAAATAAGTTCTAAATTATACACTAATGAACAGCACATGTAAAAGTCAGCAACCATGAAACATCAATCCCAGTCAAGACAGTAAGTGTGTCCATCACTTCAAAAAGTTTCCCTGTCAGACAACTATTGGTCTACTACTAGTTTGCATTTTCTAGCGTTTTGGTAGACGTGTATAGAATGTACACTGTCATGTATTGTTTCTCTTGTGCAACATGATTTTTTTTTTCATCCCTCTGTGGCTGCATAGTTCTATTTCATGAATCTGTCATCATTTGTTTATCCATTTCTCTACTGATAAGCATTTGGGCTGTATCAAGATTTTGGCTATTACACAGTACCCCTGAGTAGTTATGGACAAATGTCTGTAAGGACTTAAGCTTTCATTGCTTTTTATCAAACCCCTAGGAGTGCAGTCACTGGGTCATATGTGGGGTTATTTCTCTCCTTCCTCATGTCACCAGCTGGCGCAGCCTTCCACCGGTAATACCTTTGGGTTCATCAAGTACTGACAGATTAATAGTGAAGGAGACAGTCGTGTTTATGTCTGGTCCAGCATGTTCTGTTACTGTCATCACAAGAAACTTCTGCAAAGTCTAAATTCTTAACCAGCTTGTCTCTGTTTTCCTCAGGGGACACTTAAATTGGCTTCAACTAGATCGAAGAGTATTGGAACATGACTTCCCAAAGAAGTCAGGACCAGTGGTTTTATATTTTTGTGTCAGGTAAGTGCACGTGGTATCCACACCTTTTTTTCTTCTTTATTTTGGTTTTCCCCCTAGAAAAGCCTGAAAAGGTAGAATGATTAAAAGGAAAGATAAAGAAACCTTGTGTTGTTCCATTGTCGCTGACAGAGATCATAGTATACATATATTCCTAGTAGATGTGCACATAGGGCATGGATGTGGAAGGCACACTGGGATCTGTGTGTGTGCACATGTGTGTATGTGCACATGCATGCTTGAGATCTTGTACAGAGATGCCTACGTAGATGTAAAATGAAGAGAAAAGATCTTTTTAATTTAGGGGTTTTTAAAATTTCTGCTTCTTTATGAAAAGATCTTTTTCGTTTCTGCCTCTTTACTTGCCGTGATCATATATTCAAACTAAACTGTTTCTCTTATAATATGAAATTCATTTGTGTTCCTTTTTGGTGACAACTATGTAACAAAGTCCCTCTATTCTTTCCTTTCAATAATAGTTTCCACCTTGACCTGTTAAAATTTGCACATTTTACCCCAAAGACGAAGAGTTCAAACCTGGCAACAAATTACAATTAATTAAATTCTTGAAAAGAGGGGATATAACAAAATATCAGAAACCGTGAATATTTTTTTTAAAAAATCTGTTATAAGGAAGCCCTGGTGGCATAGTCCATAGGCAATTGTTTGTTAACCCAAATGTGACCCCTCTCTGAGATTTCTATCCACCAGCAGCTCTGAAGGAGAAAGGTAGGAAATTTCCTGTTGGGAAGGATACAGCCTCAGAAACCCTCTGGAGAGACAGCTATAAATCTGTGTGTCTCAATGTACAGGAGTGAGTGAATGAGTGACTGAGTTTGTTATGGGCTGTAGTTGTAACAATACTTAACATGCACAGTGGTCTTATGAAGTCAAGTAGACTTAACACTTCCATTTTCAGAGGCTTTTTGGAGCCACTGAATGGTCACAGCATGAGTTTACAGAATGAGAATTGATTGACAGCAAAATCAGAGTCTTGGTCCTCAGATCCAGCAACTGTGCAGGAACTCAGTGTGGTGGGCCCCGGTATTTCTGTTGAGAACTTTCCTTGTGACATGATTACAGATGCACTAATGTTCTGATGCCTCAGTCTTCAGAGTCTGTGTGGTGCAGATAGTTCACATGCTTGTTTGAAGGTTCGAATCCACCCAGCAGCACCTTGAGCGAGAGGCCTGAAAATATTAGTTCCTAGAAGTCACAGCCATTAAAATTCTCATGGGCGCAGTTCCACACTAACACACGTGGGCCACCCTGAGCTGGAATTGACTCAAGGACAACTGGTTTGCTTTTTATTTTGATCACAGTCTTCAGCTGCTCGCCAATATTTCCACCCACTACAAAGTCCATGTTCTTTTAAAATATATAAACAGGAATTGAGAAGCAGGGTTTACTTCCGTTCTTCCTAAAGCCCACGGTAAGAGTGACGTTTTAGACATAGCTATTCTGATAGCATAGAAAGCACTAGACAAAGCTTAAAACAAAGGAGGGAAAAGGTCCATTTAACAGGCTGGAGTTTACACCTTTACTTAAGCTGGTGGGGTAAATTTAAACTTTAATGTCTTTCTGATAGGTTTAACAGCTGTGAACATATCAGAGCTAATCTTAGCCATTCGCATTACTGATGGGAATAATTTCATTGTCATATTCTCTTTTAATGAGGTCTACATTTTTGCAGATTAATGGAAATGTAACCATATAAAGCAAAGAGTAGCAAATCCCTTGGGAAGAGCATGTGGTATCTGAGGAGAATCTAAGCAGATCATTAACCTGCAATTTTAGGTGGATGAATGTATTTACCATATATCAGGCTTTCCCCTTCTGCAACTATCACCTACATTAACCAGTCTAGTTGTGTAACTAGGTCTTTTTTTCCAAAGGCCTGTGATTACCCAAAGGAGCTCTAGTGGCACTTTGGTTGAAGAATTTGACAGTTAAGTAGGTCAATGGTGCAAGCCCACCAGCTGACTTGCTTCCATGAAGAATGACAGCTCTCAGAACTCAGTGGGCAGTTCTGGTCTGTCCTTCAGGGTCACTGTGAGTTGCAGTCCACTTGCTATCAGTCGGTTTACTGTCAGTCAACTCAAAACAAGTGTAAGAGCTGAGTTATTTGTAGGTTTGGAGAAACTGCACCCTTGTAGGAATGCTTGAGGCACCATAGGACAGATAGTGGAAGTGTTTATCTACGTTATTCAAAGGTAATTTGGAAGAAAGCTGCAGCAGCCTGGCCAGCAAGGTACCATCGCGTCTGACCACAGTGGCCACCTGAGTGTGAGATAACTCTGTTCTGTAGGGTTTTTCAGCGACTGGTTTGGGAAAAGCTGATGGGCAGGCATTTCACCCAGGGCACCTCTGAGTGGACTCCACCAGTCATCCTTTCTATTAGCATGCCTGTCTGCCAGGTTCACCATCCAGAGACTCCCAACAGGTTCTAGCAATAGAGAGGACTGGGAATGGTGCCCAGAGAATGACATAGTTGCAGCACTTCTACTCATAGTCCCAGGCTCCACTTCAGCTGCACGTACTTCATGAAGACCACAGCAGAAACCACCCAAAAGACTCATTTTTAACATCCACTGTAGCCACATTTAGATACAGTCAATTCTTGCTGCTGTTTCTTTATACCCGATGCCTGGCATATATGCCTGCCACAGGGCCAACCTCTTCCTCATGCTGCTTGTGAAAGCTAATTTTTCTAGAAGGCAGAGTGCTTCTATTTCTAATTGCCCCATGGACAACTCCACATGAGTGCTTCAAACACAGCAGGTCCAAAGCCAAAGTAATTCTCTTGCAACCTTTTTTCACCTTTCTAAACTCTCTGTGTTCCTATCGAATGGGCTATATATAGATTCTGACATCTTGATGTCTGGGTCGTCGAATCCTCAGATACATTAATTCTGTGCTGCTCCCTTCAAGATCTCTCTCAACCCTGTCATGTCCTTTTTATTACCTGAAAATCAGGCCATTACGTCTGCCATTTGGACTTTGCAAAAGCCTCTGTGAGTGACTGTAACTTTCGCTCAGATCCAAGAAGACATTGGCTCCATCCACCCCACCACTCACTATCCCACGGTCCTAAGTTCCAGATTCCATGACTTCTGCTGTCTTGAAGAGAGGAGTGGATTGTCTCCCACAGGGATTTCTTTGTTTTCACCTTGATTTTTTGGAGGTCTAGGAAGAATTTACAGCTCACAGCTTTGTGTCTTTCTAGGGAAGCCCCAGGCTATTTCCTCCAAGGGAGTGAGCTGACAAACTACCTTCATAAATGACCTGGGCCTAGAATCTATGGAGGCGCTTCTGTCCGATGGACTTAGTCCCAGTTGGATAGGGGGCCCTCCTGGACAAGGGCATGGTCAATCCTTTGAAGCCTCTGCTTCGCCAGCAGTTACTAGGATGTACTTGCCTCATGTGTCCTACTGCTTTTTTCTCCTCTAGTGTAAACACGCCTGCATCTATGCAACAGATGCTTGCCTTCAGGGGGCAGAATAAAGCACTTTATAAAAGAGGACCATGAGAAAGATTGTCTGCCTTAAGCCAAATTTTAGAAATTCCTGAAGTGGAAATAATAACCCTGTATCACTGACTATCTAAACTTGACTCTCATCCCAGGATGGGCTGTATAATCTGGCTTTTACATATTCCTTCAGAGGAGCTCTGGGAGGTATTAGCTATAGGGAATTATGTTGCTAACCTCTCTGGCAGTTCAAATTTTCCAGCTACTCCATGGGAGAAAGATGGGCAGTCTCTTTCCATGCTGTTCACAGCCTCTAACACCCCATGGGAAAGCCAAATGTGAGTCAGTTCTCAACAGACAGCAATGAGAGGCTCAGTCACTGTAAAGCGTATTCAAAACGTTATGTGAGTGCAAGGGCAGAATCCTCACCTCCATTCAACAGATTGTTGGTGTTGTTGTTAAATGCCATCGAGTCACCTGCAACTCATAGTGACCACATGTACAACAGCCCTAAATCCTGCTCTATCCTGGGCCAATCTTACTGTCTCTGACACACCTAACCCCATTACCCCAGTCATAGTTGAATCAATCCATCTCATCGAGGTCTTCCTTTCTTGTGCTGCCCCTCCACCCTCCCAAACATGGCATCCCTTTCAAGGACTGATCCCGCCTTGCAACCTGTCCAAAGTATGTCAGACGAAGCCTCACAATCCTTGCCTCCAAGGAGCAGCCTGGTCTCACCCTCCCTAGGAGGAGTCTGTTTGTTCTCTTAGCAGTCCATGATATATTTAATATTCTTCTTCAGTACCACAGATAAAAGGCATCAATTCTCCTGTCATTCATCCCTAGTCATTGTCCAGCTCTCTGATGCAGAGCAAGTAATTGCAAAGACCATGGCCTATTTCAGGTGCACCTTATTCTCCAGACTGATATAGTTGCTCTTCAGTACTTTGAAGAGGTCTCTGACAGCAGACTTTCCCAGTGCAATTTGTCTTTTCATTCCGTGGTTGCTGGTACCATGAGTGTTGATTATCGAGCCAAGCATTAGGAAATATAAAACCTAGATCTATTACATAACTTGAACTTGCAGCATTCTGCTTCATCCTACATCCTTGAAATACTTTTTTAATAAACATTTCCTCATCAGAGGGCTTGTGGGAAATTTTCAGAATGGCTGCATGGAGGATTTGAGAACCTGCCTCTTCATGGAATGGTCATTTCTTTTGTTGTTGTTGTTTATTTGTTTTTTATTGTGATTTTTTAATGGATGTTTACAGAAAAGTTGCATTTTCATTCATTCATTCTTGCACATTTTCCACCTTACTTCCCTTCCCTAGTTCACTTTCAAAAAAGAAAACAAAAAAATAAAAAACATTCATTCACTTGACCTGGTGCCTCCATTTCCTCGTCAGCAGAGGCGTCAAGAATGATTGCATTGGCTTCAGGATCTTAATGATTACCTGAGAAGGAAAAAGGATTAGAGAGAAGGAAATGATCCGTAATTACGCTCTCTCCATTATTAAGGTCTCCAGTGGCACAGAAGTTAAAGAATTTGGATGCGAAACAAAAGGAGCCCTGGTGATATAGTGTATTATGCATTGCTGAAAGGTCAGAGGTTCAAATCCAGCAGAAGACAGTTGTTCCACAAAGATAGATGGACAGTCTCCTTCTGTAAAGATTTATGACCCCAGAGGCCCAATGGTGAGTCACTTTGAGTCAGAATGGACTCTAGAAGTGAGGTAAACAAAAGGTCATGGGTTCTAATTAACCAGTCACTCCATGAGAGAAACATGTTACAATTAGTTAGCTTCTAATAAGATTTACAACCTTGGAAACCCCAGTTCTGCTCTCTTATTGAAGAGTCAGTGATTTGAACTCACAGTTCGAATGCACCAGCTGCTTCTTGGAATAAAGATGTAGTCAGCTTCTATGAAGATTTATAGCTTTGGAAAACATGGGGGGAAATTCTGCTTTGTCTTTTTTTATTGTTTCTAGGAGTTAGAATAAACTATAGCAGTTGGTTTGGAGGGCTGTGTGGGTATGTGTGTGTGTGTGTTTGTATGTGTTATGTTGTGTTGAGTCAGACCAATTGAGTGGGTTTTCAGAGGCAGTAAATTGCATTGGAGGAGAGATTGTCCATCTTTCTCCCAAGGCAGCTAATGAATTAGAACTGCATGCCTTTAGGTTGGAAGCACAACTCCTTTCCACTAAACCACTAAAGGGGTGTGTGTGTGTGTGTGTGTGTGTGTGTGTGTGTGTGTGTGTGAGAGAGAGAGAGAGAGAGAGAGAGAGAGAGAGAGAGAGAGAGTTGTTCTTATGCAGCTGCATATCCATTTCCCTCGATTTCCCAAAGTATTTCAGCCCCTGCCTGTCTTCATTTCTTTGCCAATTCAGTTAAAATCCAATTGGGCATCATTCCAACCATTCTCTTACACAGGCCTTCACCTCTCTTACTCAGTTCTTTTTGCTTGTTCGTTCATCCTCTCTCTCTCTCTCTCTCTCTCTCTCTCTCTCTCTCTCTCTTTTTCTCTCTCTTCTAGGAATGGCTCAA
The DNA here is from genome assembly GCF_000299155.1 of Elephantulus edwardii. Classification (NCBI taxonomy): domain Eukaryota; kingdom Metazoa; phylum Chordata; class Mammalia; order Macroscelidea; family Macroscelididae; genus Elephantulus; species Elephantulus edwardii. Next base: position 1,374,199 of record NW_006399889.1, on the reverse strand, counting down.
ACCACATGTCTTGTTTTCTTTCTTTTTGCCCTTGAGCTGCTGACTGTGGTTAAAATATACGTGTGTATGATGAAGCGCACACCTGCAGCAGGCTGGTGCATGGCTCATAGTGATCATTGTCTGTGCGTGGCTTCAGTAGGACTAGCTAGTTCTCCCGTGCGTGCCTGCCTGGCTGAGGTATTCTGCATCTCTTGTCACCGACCAGATGCTTACCCCCTTCTCTCTCATTGCTTATGATTTTACAGAGAAAACAAAGTAAAGACCATAATGAGGATACTCCATCAACTTTTTATACTCTCAGACTTACATTTTCTGTCCACACATCTCGCATCAAAAGAATGAGGCTTGTTGCCCCATCCTCCAAGGCTAGCATGCCCACATGTGGTGAATCCCAGCCCTTTGTACAGCCTCAGTCACCTTGCTCCATCAAGCCTTTTCTCTTTTTCTCTCTTAAGCTGCTTAGTCTCCATGGACTCTTCCTTGCAGTTATTTCTATTCACTTCCCCTTCTGCTCACAGTAAAAGTTTAGAAAAATAAGTCTGCACTTGCTATCCCCTTCCTAGCACCTGATTCGTCTCTTAATTTGCGGTAGCCCAGTGTCTGCTCTCATCATACCGCCAAATTTCTTACCAAAGTCACCGGTGATTTTAGTGATTAGACCCCAAGCTCTGCAGGCCCTTTTCTGCCCTCCTCTGACGTGAAGCACCATGGCTCTGGCCTGCTTTGGGCCTATCTCACTCAGTGCCCTCTCCTTGGCTCGGGACACCTCATTCTCCTGGGACACCTCTCTGTTTGCTCTGTCCCTCGCTCTGTTATATCGTCCCTTTTGCTTTCGGACCTCCATCCTGTTTGCCATCTCTCCCTCTGCCCCTCCCAGTGTAAAGTTTCACACCCCTCATGGCAGCCAGCACTGGAGGGTCCACTCTCCGCCTAGCGTCTTGGAAGCCTAGCATCTCTCCAAGTCCTCTCCGCTCATTCTCATCTGTGTGCAAGTGCAACCGAATCCAATTAAATCCTCATTTCTCTGCCCTTAAATGCCTTTCTCTCTTTGTGCTGCCTTCCTCTCTCTATAATGACACCACCATTCATCCAAGTCCCAAGCTGGAGACTTGAGGGATTAACCTTTATTTTGCTGACTCCCGCTCACCTGCTCCTTTATCCTCTGTCTCTGCTCAGTTCCTATCATTTCTGCCCCTTGAAAAGCCCATGTGTCTGTGCCTTACTTTCCAGCCACACTTCTCAGCTGGAATTCAGGCCTTGATAAACCTCTCTTGGACCAGAAATCCTCTGTTTTCTCTTGTTCTGGTCTTGGCCTCTTCCATATATTGGAGAGAACTTTCTAAAATTCTTCTCTGATCCCCTGTTCCTAATATCTTATCACTTCCCAGAATACTCAGGGTAAAAAAAGGATTTCCTTAGCATGTTCTGTATGGCCTGATTTCTCCTTACCTGTCCAGCTGTCCGGCTTCCTCTTCCTCTACTCCCTTACATACTCTCATACATAAATACACATACAGTCTCTATCCAGCCATCACCCTATGGCCAGCATCACGTCTGACTTCAGTGCCCAACACCAGTCTTCACTGCTCCAAGGCAAGTCCCCCACATTTGAACAGTGCCCCTCTGGTGGTAGCCACCAGACCAGCTTGAGAAATAGATCAAGAAAAAGTGTAAGAGACTGTGCCTGCACCCCCAAGGAAGCCCGGGTGTCTTTCTTGGGCCATGTCTGCACGCCTAAGGAGTCTTCCACTTCTGGGCTCCTTCTTTGAATTGTGTATTTAGTCAAGTGTCGCTATAGCTCAGGCCAGCCACACTGTTTGTAGGAAAATAAACAGAGATTAGATGTGTCTCCTCAATCTTAGAGTTTCACAGTCAACTGAAGTGAGCAATTGAAAAACTAAAAATAACAGAAAGTGAGTGGGGAGAAGCCAGAAGCTTGATGTGGGAGTGAGGCTCTTGTTTCCAAGTCCAGGGGCCTGATTGTGAGGTCTGTCCTGACCATGACAGCAATCACCACTCCCTGTCATTCATGGAAACGGTGATAGCGTGTAGCTAAAAGGAGGTGCCTGCTTCCCGAAATTGTTCTATCTCAACTGTGCATCCCAGACTTGTACTCACAGTTAAGGGTTTTTTGCTGCTGAAGCTCGCTCCCAACAGCAGAGTTGCCCGCTGAAACTCACAGCAGTATTAATTATTGTTCTCATTATTGTTGTTCTTTGCTGCTACCAAAAATCAGCATTCCAAATGTGACACTTGTGTTCATTACAAAATGAAATCACTGGTCCATTTAATTAACACTTGCTGAAAATATTCAGTGATTACCACGTGCAGAGGGGTGGGTGCAGAGGGAAGAGGCAGGAGGTGTGGGGGGCTGATGTCATCTGCTTGGGCTTCTCACCATCTGATTGGACAATGTTCAGCCCATTGGGATTCTGCAAGTTTAAGAAGGAAAACAAAACTCACAAGGCTTCAGAGTATATAATATACTCATGCACACAATCACCTAGCGCAGGTGCACACCGATTTAAAAATGTCTGATAAAACATCCTCGGGTGGAGATTACTTGTGCCTTTGTTTTGTTATTTGGGTGACTTGTGACATTACTTATGGAGCATGAGGGGGCCTTACCGAGGCTCACCTCAGACAGAAGTACGGTTCCTTCTGACACAAAAAGCACCTCTTAGACACAGCCCTTCTAAGTGGTCCAAAGAACCAGACTTCAGCTTACCCACGCAGACCCTCTGGATCCGAAAAGAATGATTTCTCTGCTTGGGTTTACCCCCAAGAATCCAGAATTTTCTTTGTGAACTAGGCCTTAGAGAAAGCCCACCCTTATCTGTGGACGGAGTAGTAAGGAAATGCAACATCGCCACCTACTGCTGAGAAGAAGGATTTTCCCAAAGCTCATGAATTTAAGAAAAAGAAGTAATTAGGAAACCAATGGAGACCTGAAAAGAGGGCATAGCAGTAGGCGTAGATCAATGGTGATTAATGTCATAAAACACAGTGTACATAAGTGATCGTTTGAAACACAACGTGGATGTGATGCATGGACTGTGTGATGCACGGTGTACATGATACACAATGTATACGAACTTTGTGTGCAAACCAATATAAAATAAAAATAAAGTGGAAGAGGAGGGAAAAGCACATATATTTATACAAAAAAGATACCCCGAGGTGTTTTTTTTTAATTTTGCATTGGTTTGCATACAAAGTTTATATACATTGTGTTTCACACTATCTTTCATTGATACTGTGTTTCATACAATCATTCTCATGTGTTAAAAAACCAATCACAGGTAATCCATTCCCATCATTAGTCTGTCTTTTCAAATCTCTGCTGGATCTTTCCCATTTTCCTTACCTCCCTCCTTATACCCACCAAACTGTGTGAACCTATGATTCCCAGCCCCCTCCCACCCACGCTCTCCTCTTTGAAGAATATTTTTAATTTTAATTGAGATTTTCCCTTTAGAGTAGTGAGAGAAGATCTTCACCCTGAAACCCACAGCGTCCCTTTTCAGCAGGAAGTAGCTAAGAGAATACGCCATCCCCTTTTCCTTATGAATCAGGGTGAAGTCTCTCTCAGGGAGGAGTGATAGGGAATGGCAAAGGACACACTGACAAAGGAGATTAATCAGAACTGACTTTGACAAGCACTGTGGCAATTGGACAATTAAAACAGACATTCGGATGGCAGGGGAGAAGAACAAACTGGGGAGGAGGGTGGAGAGAATGGTGCGGCAATGAAGGAGTGAAAGCCCAGAATCCCTGTGAATGTTCATTGAAACTAATAAAATTTAATAATAATATAAAAAAAATTGAGATTTTAACAAAAGCTTATAGAGAACTGGGATTTCCATTCAAAGACTAGAACTTCTTAACAAAAAGAAAACATGACTTAGAAACCAAACCATCAACATTTCACCAGAAAGTTTCTCTCCGCAGTGTTCATTTAGGGCTCCCTATGCCTCTGTGTGGTAAGAATGTTTGTTTTCTTGACATTGAGATGCAATCCACGCCAAAGACTGCATTTCTTGATCTTCTGCAACAAGTGCTTCAAGTCCTCCTCACTTTCAGCTAGCAAGGGTGTGTCATCTGATTAACACAGGTTATTGATGAGTCTCCCTCCAATCCTAATGCCACACTTCAGAGAGGCCAGCTTCTCAGAGAATTTGCTCTGCACACAGATTGAATAGGTATGGAAAGAGACTACAACCCTGACACTCCCCCTTCTCAATTTTAAACCAAGCGTTGTTCCCCTGCTCTGTTTGCACATTAGGCAGTGTCATGATGAATGGAAAGGAGATTGAAACTGTCAACAGCTTCATCTTGCTTGGATCCACAATTAGCACCCTTGGTATTAGCAGTTAGGAAATAAGGAGACAGACACATTGCACTGGGAAAGTCTGCAATTTAAGACCTTGCCATATTATTGAAGAGTAATGATGTCAGTTTGAAGACTAAGGTGCATCTGATTCAGGCCATGATCTTTCCAATTACTTGCTATGCATCTAAGATATGGAAAATGAATAAGGATGATAGGAAAAGAATCGATGCCTTTGAGCTGTGGTGTTAATGAAGAGCACTGAACATCCCAAGGATGGCCAAGAGAACGAACAGATACGTCTTAAAGAGGGTGCCTGCTCTTTGGAGTCAAATATGGTGTGGCTTTGCCTCACATGCTTTGGGTATATCGCTAGGAGGAGCTATTCCTTGAAGAAGGACATGATGCTGAGAATGGTGGAGGGTCAGTGAAGGAGAGGAAGACCCTCAACAAGGTGGATTGACACAGTGACTGCAGCAATGGGCTCCTGTGTGTCAGGAAGTGTGAGCATGGTGCAGGATAGAACAGGGTTCAGGTCTCTTGTTCACAGGGTTGTTATGAGTTGGAATTGACTCGACAGCACCTAACAACAACAACTGAAATGCCAAGGTCTGATTTTCTCTGTTGTTGTGCCCCGTTGAGTCAATTCAGACTGCTGAAACCCCAGTGTCACAGAGTAGAACTGCCCCAGAGGGTTTCTTTGGCTGTAATCTGAGTGACCTGTTCTTTGGTGGATTCCGACTTCTGGCCTTTCAAAACTGAAACTGCTGATAGGTCGAGGGATGGCGGGCAGGGGTGTGTGTGTGCTGAAAATAGATCTGAGAAAGGATTTGCCAATTACTTACATTCATCCCACTGTGCAACCACTACCACTGTCTATGCAAATATTCCACTACCATTGACAATTACTCATTGTCCCCTACACAGGGACTCCTACCTCTCCTCCCTTCTCACCCTTGATAACCATGAATAAACTTGAGTCCCTATACATTCGTTCTCTAAGCATTTTCCCCTTGGCTGTAACCTTTTGGTTTCTTTGTTTTATTCTGAACGTTCTGTTGTGCTTCAGACACAAGTTCATGTAGTTCATACACTATTCCTAGATGTTGGCTGGGTCCTCACAGTGTGTCCATTTCTGCCCTGGGTTTCCTGTTTCCGTTTGTCTGGATCTCTTGCCCCTCTACCTTCTCAGCTTAGCTTACCTGTGCCTTTGGTCTCCTCTACTTGATCATCCTAAGGGAGCTCTGGTGGTGGAGTCTGTAGGAAGTTGTGCTGCTCACCCCAAGCTTGTACCTCTCTGGTGATTCTAATCTGCCAGTGGCTCAAAAGTGAGAAAGATGGACAGCTTTATTCAGGGCAACTTATAGCCTCTAAAACCCAATAGAGGATCTGCTAGGAGTCTGTTCCAACTCATTGACAATGAGTTTGAGTTTTGAGTTGATATTCTAACAAGTCACCAGTCATTTTTTTACTCACCTGTCCCTTAATGAAGGATATGCTACAGACAATAGTAGGACAACCGGGAACTGACAGAAGTTTCCAGACTGCCCTCTGAGTGGTAACAGGAAACTACCTTAAGAGAGGGTGGTTTTCCCTTCAGCTTAAAATAAGCTAGCCATTCCTTCCCTTTATCAACATCTTTTATAGCCAGGCAGTGTGAACTCGCTGGAAATGAATGCTGTAGCCAAAGTGTAGAATTTGTCACCTCATTTCAGTTTTCTGTTATTAGAGAGTTGAAAAGGAAATGTTGGGTTTCCTTAATAAACTATTGCAGGGAAAACTGGGTAGGAGTGGTGGGGAGAAACAGTATGTCTTCGCTCCTTCATTGCCATTCTCCATTCATAAATGGGATAAAATGGGTTTGTTGTTGTTGTTGTTGTTGTCGTCGTTATTATTGTTGTCATTATGTGCTGTCAAGTTGCCTGAGACTCATAGCAACCCTATGTACAACAGCCCTAAACTGTGCTCCATCCTGTGCCAACCTTATTGTCTCTAACACACCTACACCCGTTACCCAAGTCACTGACTCAGTCCATCTCATCCAAGCATGACTTCCCTCCCCAGGGACTGGTTCCGTCTTACAACATGTGCAAAGTATATTCAGATGAAGCTTCAGAATCCTTGCTTCCAACGAGCAACCTGATCTCACCCTCTCTAGGATGAACCTGTTTGTTCTCTTGGCCATCCATGATATATTCAATACTCTTCTCTAGCACCACAGCTCAAAGGCATCAATTCTTCTTCCAGCAATCCTAGTCATTGTCCAGCATTCTGACACATAGCAAGTAATTGCAAAGACCATGCCCTGTTTCAGGCACACCTTAGTCTTCAGACTGACATTGTTGCTCTTCAGTACTTTGGAGAGGTCTCTGACAGCAGACTTTCCCAATGCAATTCATCTTTTAATTTCCTTGCTGCTGGTGCCAAGAGTGTTGATGGTAGAGCCAAGCAAACTGAAGCTGTTAACAACCTCAGTCTGTTCACCATCTATCATGATGCTGCTAATTGGCCCTGTGAAGAGAATTTTTTTTTTATGTTGAGCCTCAATCCATATTGAAGACTACAGTGCTTGACTTTCTGCAACAAGTGCTTCAGATCCTCCTCAGTCTCAGTAATCAGGGTTGTATCATCTGCATAATGCAGATTGTTAATGACTCTTCCTCCAATCCTGATGCCACACTTCTCCTCATAGAGCCTCCCAGATTATCTGTTCCGCATATAGATTGAAAAGGTATGGAGATAGGACATATCCTTGATGCACAACCTTCCCAATTTTGAACTATGCTATGTTTCCTTGCTCTGTTTTGATGACCACCTCCTGGTCCAAGTATAGGTTTCGCATAACCACAGTCAAGTGTTGTGGGATTCCCATTCTTCTCAGAGTCAGCCACAGTTTGTTGTGATCTACACAGTCAAATACCTTTGCAGTCAGTGAAACACAGATAAATATTCCTCTTGTATTCTCTGCTTTCAGCCAAGATGCATCTGACATTAGCTATAACATCCCTAGTGCCACAGCCTCTTCTAAATCCAGCCTACACATCTGGCAGTTCTCTGTCGATATGCTGTTAATTCCAGCTGTTTTTGGGTAATCTTCAGCAAAATCTTGCTTGCATGTGATTGTTCCATAATTTTAGCACTTTGTCAAATCCCCTTTCTTTGGAATGGAAATGAATATAGATCTCTTCCCAGTCAGCTGGCCAGGTGGTTGTCCAGATTTCTTGGCACAACTTGGTGAGTACATCCAGGGCAGCATCCATTTGTTGAAATAAGACATCAATTCCTGGAGCCTTGCTTTTTGCCGATTTTTTCAAAGCAGCTTGAACTTCGTCCTTTATCACCACAGGCTCTTGCTCATACATTGTTTGATTAAATTCTTCTGTGTCCACCAATTCCTTTTGGTACAATGACTATGCATACTCTTTCCATCTCATATTCATGCTTCCTGGACCTTTTAATATTCTGTCCAAAGCATCCTTAAGTATTGCAAATTGAGGCTTGAATTTGTTTTCAGTCCCTTCAGCTTAAGAAATGCTGAGCAAGTTTGGCCCCTTTGATTTTCTGACTCCAGCTCCTCGCATATTTCATTGTAAGGCTTTACTTTGTCCTCCCGCACTGCCCTTTGGAATCTTTTGCTGAGCTCCTTAATATCTTGATTTCTTCCCTTTGCCTTGGCTTCTCAGCACTCTAGTGCAATATTCAGAGTGTCTTCTGACATCCATTTTGTCTTTTCTTCCTCCTCTGTCTTTGCAATGACCTTTTGCATTCTTCCTGGATGATATTCTTGATATCCTCCCAAAGCTCATCTAGTCTTCACTCATTAGTGTTCAAGGATTCAAACCTGATCCTGAGATGGTTTTGAAATTTGAGCAGGGTAGACCCAAGGTCAAATTTTGGTTCTCATAATCTTGATTTCATTTTCCTCAACTTCAGCTTGAACTTGCATATGAGTAGTTGGTGGTCTGTTCCGCAGTCAGCGCCTGGCCTAGTTTTCACAGCTGATATTGAGCTTCTCCAGCTTTTCTTTCCACAGATGTAATCTATTTGATTCCTATACATACCATCAGGGGAAATCCATGTGTATAGCCTGCATTTACATTTCTTAAAAAAATGTATCTAAAATAAATAAGTCATGGATTGTGCAAAATTCTGTCATTCTATCTCTAGCTTCATTTCTGTCACCAAGTCCATGTTTTCCAACTACTGTTCCTTCTTCTCTGTTCTCAACTTTTGCATTCCATTCACCCATTATTATTACTGTGTCTTGATTGCATTTTCAATCAATCTCTGACTGCAAAAGTTGGTAGAAATCTTCTGTTTCCTCCTCTTTTGGCTCTGGTTGTTGGTGCATATATCTGAATGATAGTGGTATTCATTGGACTTCCTTGCATGCTTATGAATATTATCTTGTCACTCATTGTATTTTAAGACGGATCTAGAAATGACTTTCTAACTATGAAAGAAACCCCATCTTTCTTCATCTTTTCATCTCTGGCATAGTAGATCATATGATTATCTGACTCAAAATGTCCCATGCCAGTCCACCTCATTTTGTCAATACCTAGTATGCCAATATTTATGCATTCCATTTCTTTCTTAATGATATCCAGTTTTCATGGTTCTCACATTTCATGTTCCAATCACTAGTTCCAGTCACTTATAGCTGTTCCTCTTGTGTGTTTACATACTTGAGGTCTCAGCCTCAGTTGCCATATCTGCTAGTCTAAGTGTGCTCTGTTGTACATAGGGTTTTCAAAGGCCGGCTTTTTCAGAAGTGGATGGCCAATCCTTCTTCCTAATCTGTCTTGAGTGCTCATATTTAGAACATTATCTCACAGACAAGCATTTTATGGAAAAGAGTAGATTAAACATATTTCCCGATTATAGAAATAACCAATCGATTCAGTGTTGTCCCCACCCTTGGCACATATACCTTTACCCGCCCCTTTCCCTGCTCCACCAGCACTCCCTTCTACTCCAATCTACTGCATTCAACACCTGTCTCCCCTACCCAGCCTTTGACGTGATGCCTTATATCTCAGTCTTTCTGGGCTTCTGTGATTCCGAATGCCTCATGCTGCTGCCAGTTTCTTCTACTGCAGGCAGTATCTCTTCAGTTTAGGAGTCTTGAATTTCTGCTCCAGGTTTGTTTCATTTAAAATAAATGGGATAACTATGTGGCACTGCTTTGGGAAATTATTTCAGACCCCAGAGACTTCAACTCAAAATTTTTGTTCCAATTTTGAGGACATTGTCACTCTTACAGGCCCTCTATTGTTGTAGTGTGAGGATGCGAAGTGTTTGTTGTTGTGTACTCCAGTATTCCAGCTCTAGCGACACCATGTGATGGAGTAGGACCACCCCTGAGGTTTTCCTAGGCTGGGGCAATCTCCTCCCGTGTGATTAGCTGCCTCAGAAAATCCCCGGAGGATCAGCTAGGGGTCGATTCTGACTCGATGGTGCGCAGCAACAACAATCTATACAGGAGCAAAAGTGCAGGCCTTTCTTCTCCCATAGAGCCACCCGCTGTGTGAGTCCAAATTATCAATCTTCCCACTGAGTTATGTACAAGGCATTTAATCACCAGCAGACTGCTTTGAGCACCAGCTCGTGAGTCGACTTGCCATAACAACTTTCCATGAGAATAGTGAGATAGAAGTAATGAAGGACAGGAAGTGTGTAGCCTAAGACTCCTAAACTGGAATTTTGTACCACGTGGGAAATCACTGATCATTTCTTCTCTCGGCATTGCCTCCATGAGCCATTTGTGGTCCAGGAAGGCCTCTAGACAGGACAAATTCATAACTAGAGCTTATCCTTTGTAGACACCTGTTTACGCACCTGTTCATTCCAGGAGCTACGTTGCTACTCGGGATATATAAATGAGTGAGGTTTGGTCTAGGCCTGAAGGAATTAACAGCCTCATGAGAAGACCTTCTGTCTATGTACACGACAGACTGTGTCACCAAAAATTATGATGCCATGGGGTGAACGCTGGTTCTTGGTGAATGATCAGAGTAAGCTGGGAGAAAGACGATTATTTTGAGATGGAGAGGACTAGGATTGGCAAATTCTAAGCAAGACAGAGACAAGAATGAGGATTTTTTAAAAGTTAATTGACAAGGGTAGGCAGGAAAATGCAATAATGAATGAATGGAAATCCAATTTTATGTAAGTTTTCATTAAAATCACAATTTAAAAGCAGGGGGAAGAGTCAATTATAGCAAATCATACGTACCACAAATCCCCAATCTGAGCTGACCTCTCCTGAACTCCCTAGGGCTGTTCCTCCTTTCTGTCTTTCCTCCTCCTCCCCCCTTTCTCTTGTCCTTCCCTCCTTCTTTCCCTCACCTCTTTCTTCCCTTCTGCACATTTTCCTATTCGGACTACTCCTTGGAGGAAAAAAAATTCAACTCCTTGTCCTCAAGTTAGAACTGCCTCATCACTAACAGGTTTTCTAAGTCTGTAAATTGCATGAGAGGAGATTTCCCATCTTTCTCCTGAGGAACCCATAGAGGATTTGAACCACACAGCACAGCTCCTTACAGACTATGCCACCAGAGATGTAGGTTTATTTCCAGTTAAATAAGATTTAATCTATTTTTATTTTTATATCTAGATTTTGCTCATGCATTTTAGTTTCCATTTCCAGTGTGCCTAGTTTTACTGTGTGTTGCTTTTCTGTGTTTCACACATAATTTTGCAAGTTGAAAGTTTGTGGTGGCCCTGTGTCTAGCAAGTCTGTTGGTACCATTTTCCCCATAAAATGAGCTCACTTTGTGTCCCTTTGTCATATTTTGGTAATCCTCACAATAAGACAGGTTTGTTATAATGCTATTGCATATTTTATAAGCTGCAGGATAGTGTAAATAGCACTTTTATGCTATTATATTTTTATATGTTGTGCCTTCAAATTGGAACTGACTTATAGTTGACCCTCTAGCAGGTTTTCAGAGACTGTTAATCACATGGGAGGAAATTGCCCAACTTTCTTCCACAGAGCAGCTGGTGAACTTGAACCAGATACCTCTGAGTTGGCAGCTCAACTCTTTACCACTTACCACTCCTTACCAGAGCTCCCTATATGTAACTCTCCCTATATATAACTAATATCTGAAGTTACTCTGGATCCATACACAACTTTCAGTGAGTGTGCACTATAATCAGCACAATAGTCTGTATTACATTTGACAAGTATGATAAAAAAGATTGTTTATTTTATCTGTAGATAGGTTATTAGCTGATGGGCCATGGCTTCACCTCACCTACAGATGTGTTTTGTTTGTCTCATACCACATTGGTTTTCTTAACTGCTTCTGTTGTTTGATTTTGGGTTCAAATTTGTGTTTGAATATTTATAAAGAGGACATTCCTAGAGGAATAAACAGTGACCTAGTCCCACTTTTTCAGACTGGAAAGGAGGACACAGTGAGATGGTGTGACTTTCTCAGAGTTGATGCCCCACCATATTATAATGCTGCTCTAGACAATGACAGTACCTAGTTCTCCTCTTCTCACTCCCTTCACCCTTGGAATGCTTTGTTCCGGAGCCAGGTATCCTAAGTGCTCAAGTCCAAGGGCTGCCACACCACCAAAGCCCTCCCTCCAAGCCTCTACCTTTTGTCACTTCCTCTTTCTTCATCAGAACCCCATTCCCTCCGTGCAGCTAATCCTGAGATAAGTACAAAGACATTATTTCTGATGAAAGAATTTAATAAACTCTGAAGTCAATGTGTGAAGCCTCATTTACTATGCACTTAAATAATTTCAGCATGTTTCATTTTGGAAAAGCACAATCTGTTCTGCATATGGATAAAGATCCAAGTCTCATTTGGCTCGAGCTGCACTGCTGTCACAGTGTGAAGGACACTTACCCACCATTCTCTGGATGTACAGAAACTAACTCCCACCTTGCCACCTCAGGAAGATAGGGAGTAGCTATTTCAAAGAGAAATATGGTCCCCTTATTCCATTAAACTGAGGATATGATGATTAAAAAGATCCAAGTCAACTGTGATTAGGACCAAAGTAAGATAATAAAAACGAAGAGCATTATGACAAGCAGACAAGGAGAATAAAGTAGATGATCCATTTTCATCTGCTCTTAAAATTGATGACAGGCCAGCTCTTCAGCTACAGTGGAGCCTGCCAAGGATAGTGTTCACAACCAATATCCATGTACTAGGGAAAGCAGCTTGTTTCCATACAAAAGCAATTGATAAAGCCTTGATGTTTTGTACATTTGAAATGAATCATGTTGTTTGAGAGAGGAGTTGATCTTGTGCTCCTTTTGTTTCTGTGGTTTACATATAATTTTTCTCTTTTAGGTTCTATATAGAAAGCATTTCATACCTGAAGGACAATGCCACCATTGAACTCTTCTTTCTGAATGCGAAGTCCTGCATCTACAAGGTGAGAACTTTTCCTCTCATTCAGACTTGCCTGTAAAAATCTGAAAGCATGCAAACCTATGCTTATTGCAGCTTTGTTCACAATAGCAAAGAGTTGGAAAGAACCCAAGTACCCTTCAACAAACAAATGGCTAGTGAAGCTGTGGTATATTCACACAATGAAATACTATGCTGCATTGAAAAGCAAGAAACTCATGCAATATTATACAAAATGGGTAACCCTGGAGGACATTATCTTGAGTGAAATATCTTAGTCACAAAAGGACAAATACTGCATAATGCCAGTGTTATAAAACAGGACTGACATGGGGTTTGGGAGGAAACTAAGAAAAGAGGGGATAAGAAATGTATACTGCATTGAATCAGATGAGGGAGAGAACTATATAAAAGAAATATATGATTAGGTATTATTGGCATGACAAGGGTCTAGAATAGGAGCTTCATAATAAAGTTGATTGGGGGGTTACTGTATAACAATGAAAGAATTTTTTTCCAAAAAGAAAAGCAAACTGGGCTGGGGAGTGGGGGGGGGGGACTGGGAGAAAAATGTGTAACAATGAATGAATGGAAACCCAAGTTCTCTATAAACATTCATTAAAATCTCAATTAAAAAAAAATCTGAAAGCATCATTTGAATCTGGGAATCCCAACTGGCTGCCCCATGGAATTATTTTATTGATTATGATGTTACAAGTAGCTTATCTCTATGAGTTATTGACAACATCAGGAAACTGAAGATGTTTGCTTGATGATGTGACTCTTCATCTATTTTGACCTCTTGGAGATGTTCTTTGAACTGATCAAGCATATGGATCTCCTTAACCTGACAACAGAAAAACAAGAGGAAAGTGTAGACGAATGCAATGATTCTTGTTCTCTTAGATTTGATGACAGTGAATGAACTTTGGCTAACTGGATGCATACTTGCCTGGTCATTTCTAAGTGCTCAGGCAGTGTCTCACAAAGGGAACACTTGGCTTGGCATGGTTCTTAATTCAGTGGATTAGTCTCTTGCATTTGCATTAAGTTTAACATCCAGTTCCTTCAAATGCTGGTGGAGTTCCTCTTTCATTGGAGAACCAAAAAAAAATGCACATACGCTTTCCTGGGGGAGGAGGGCCTGCAAAACATAGCGCAGGTTGAGAACTACCTACTATGTTGTTGTTTTGTTGTTATGTGCCGTCGAGTCGTTTGCGACTCATAGCGACCCTATGTACAACAGTGTACCTGCCATACAGAAAAGATATTTTATGTGAGAATCCACTCAGAGAAAACTTCATGATACAGTGGTCAGAGCCCTCAGCTACTCACTGAAGAGCTGGCAGTCAAACTCACCATCTTGTTCCAAGGGAGAAAGATGTAGAAATCTGCATCTGTGAAGATTTCCAGCCTTGGGAACCCTGTTGTGTAGTTCTAAGTTGTCCTATAGCGTTGTTATGAGTTAAAGTCCAAAACAGTGGGTTGGGTTGCCTTTTATTATCTACTTTGCTCTCTTGCAACATGCATACCTATGTTCCATGCAGCTGGGCTTCCTCAGGCCACATCAAGATAAGGAGTTCTCTGGTGACATAATCCATAGCAAATTGTACTGCTAACCGACCAGTCAAGCTTAGTTAGCAGTTAAGAGGAGAAAAAGTTAGTACTAAACTCTCATAGCATGCAGGCTTGCTGTTGAGAATCTGTGTGGATTGTCTGGCTAAATATTGTAACTCAAATGTAATTTGCCAGTAATACACTTCTATCAGTGTTTGCCGCTCAAGTTGTTAAGGAATGTTTAAAAGTACGTCAAAAGGTTCAGAAATAAACATGAGCTTTGTCCACCAGATGGCAGACTTGGGCAGTGAAGTAGCTAAATAGTCCTACTGAATCTGAAAGCACTCTTGGCTGGGATAAACTGAAAAACAGTGGGTTCTAACTGGTGGGGATCCTACAGGACAGATGAGAACTGGCCCCCTCAGGGTTTCCAGGACTGTAAATCTTCACTGAAGCCTATTGCTATGGCTTTGTCCTGCAGAATGACTGGCAGATTTGAGTTGCCAAATTTTGATTAGTAGCCAACAGTAGTTACCAGAGTCATACAGATACTTGAATAAAGGAAGGTGAAACATTTTCCTCTCAGAGTTAATCTTTTTGTATAGTTACATGATCACAGATTGAACACCATGCACAGAGAGAACTCTGCAACTAATAACAAAACGCTCAGACTCACTGCTGTTCAGTCAGTTGTGGCTCACCATGACCTCCATAGCCTTTCTGAGGCTGTAAATCCTAATGAGACGAGACTGCCCATCTCCCACCCCCACCCCGTGGAGCTGCTGGTGAATTTGAACTGATGTAGAAGCACAGCCTTTGAGCTAACAGTGTGACTCACTATGAGCTCCCTCTGAGGTTAATGGAAAATAGATCGGAGAGTAAGTCCTCAGAACTAAATACTATGGATTACCACCTCTAAGAACGTGATGCTGAGAGCACCAGCCTGTCTGTGGCCTGTGTATACTATTGCTGGAGCCCGGCTCACCCTTCCCAGGCTCTGTCTTAGAGCGACAGCTAGTGGCGGCTTTGCTTAAAGTTTATGCTGAAGACCAAGACCACCTCCCTCTCTCCCCCAAGAAAAGTTCTATTTTAGGAGCATAAATGTACATAGACTTTAGTTGCAAAAGACACACAATTCACATAAGTTCTCTTTTTTGAGCCATATATATTCTGAATTATCTTTAGGAAAGATAATATGTGTGAATTTTGTGGAGTGTTTTTTTGTTCTGGTGTATTTTCGCTTTGTTTTTTGGTTTTGTTTGGCCTGGGTTTATTTTTTTGCCCTGATGGATCAGTCTAAGCACTAGGGCTGCTGACTGAAAAGCTGGTGGTTTGGATCCACCAGCTCCTCCAGGTGGAGAAGACATGCCCATCTGTTCCCTTGGAAACCTGATGAGCATTTCTCCTCTGTCCTGTAGGATCTCTACAAGTCAGAATCGACATTAGTCTCTGAGTGTCACAAAGCAGGGAGCAACTTCACATACTGCTAAGGAAGCTGATTTCCAGAGAGGTTAAGTGACTTTCTGTAAGACAAAGAAGCTGGAAGTGGTAGAGCTGGTAATGTAACCAGTTTAACCTCCTTGTAAATATGTCAAGATAATGGGAGACTTTGTAGCCGAGTGATGAGGAATTTAGATTTTGCTCTTAGATCTCCTTCCGAGCTTGGCCACTTAGTAAATGCAGTATTTATGTATTATCTGCAAACTTAATTTTCTTCTTTAATTGAACAAAGATATTTTGGGGAAAAAAAACCCACAAACCCTACCACTACTACCTTCTTGTGAAGATCAAATGAGATAAAGCATGTTTAAGTGCTTAGCACTGGGCCAGGTGCATGATCACCTCCTATTCTGACAGAGCGAATGACCTGGCTCCAAACCTGAATTGTTCATCTTGGCTGTGGTTCTCTGCACCACTCACACTGTCCCTGGCATCTTCTGGGGTGGTAACGAACTCAGAGGGTGATGCCAGGCAGTAGTGCAGATCCTCAAGGCTGTAGTTTACCCAGCGCAGCTCTAAGATCAGCTCCTTCCCTCCTCCTTGGGAAGAGTCTCTACAATGCATTAGAATGTAAGATGTTCAGGTAAAACAGGCCATTCCAAAGGCATTATTCCATTCATTTTTAACAACACTAATCTCTTCTTTTTATCTCTATATATTTGAAATGCAAATGGTTCTAGAAGACTTAGTTGGGGAAAGGGGCTCATCTCTAAATATTTGGTCTGTGGTAGTATTCTTATATTGCTTTCTTTTAGCTTTATTGACTTTTTGTTAGGATATTGAGGATCACGCAAGCTTCATGGAGTCAGGCTCCTGGTGACCCCATGCACAGTGCTGCCCGACCCTATGCTATTCCCATGGTTGGCTGGAGATCAGCCCACTATGATCTGTGAGGCTGCAGCTGGCTTATTTTTGGATGTAGATCCCCATGGCTTTCTTTCTAGTTGGTCTTAGTCTGAAAGTTCTCCAGAAACCTGTTTAATATCGTAGCGGCATGCATGTTTCCATTGATAGAAGGTTATTAATTGTGCATGAAGTTGGCCTGGAACCAACCCCAGGATATTTGCATGGAAAAATGAGGATTCTTCATTGAACCACCCATCCACACTTGCTCTTTCTCCTGGTTTGGTGATTTCCATATTCCATTTTTCTAAATTTGGGTTAAGGCCAAAGTCAGCATTGCATTATTATGACT
>NW_006399889.1:1342448-1357062 GCF_000299155.1 Elephantulus edwardii | reverse complement strand
TATTTCTGAATGCTCTAACAGATTCCTCAAGGGCCTAACAATAAACGTTTCCAAAGGCATGTGATAATCCATCTGTTCCTTTTATTGATTTAATTTGCCATTGCTATTGTGGGTGCTGTTTTGCCCAAGGATCTCCTTCTTAGACACACCCTCCACACCTTTACTGGATTTCATTCACAGCTCTCACTCCAGGACTCCAATTCGCCATCAGGGCCTTGCCTCCAGCTCACTTCTGTATCAGATTTTTTTTGTTCCCAGAATCATGTGTCTTCCTGATTTTTGTTTTCTTCTTTTGCTCCTTTGTTTCACTGAAGAACATCCTCCACTGACTCCAGCTACAGAGTATGTTGGAAGTGGGATATCTGAGTCCTGGAATATCTGAAAAAGTCTTTATTCTATGCTCCTGTCTGATTAATAGGGAGCTCTGGTGGTCTAGTGGTTAGGAGTTGTGCTGCCAACCCAGAGGCAAGTGGTTTGAATCTACTAGCTGCTCCATGGAGAAAAAGACGGGAATTCTCCTCCTGTGCCATTTGCTGCTGTTGTTATTATATGTCATTGAGTCAGCTGTGACTCATAGCAACCCTACGAGCAACAGCTCCGAACCCTGCCCAGTCTTGAGCCAATCTCGTTGTTTCTGATACACCTGTCCGCATTGCCACAGTCGCTGTGTCAGTCTATTTCATCCAGGGTGTTCTTCTTTTGCACTGACCCTCCACCCTTCAAAGCATGGTGTCCTTCTCCAAGGACAGGTCCCTCCTGGCAACATGCTCAAAGTATATGAGCTGGAGCTTCACAATCCTCGCCTCCAGGGAGCAGCCTGGTTTTACCCTGACCAGGACATACCGGTTTGTTCTCTTAGCAGTCCACGGTATGTTCAGGACTCTTCTCCAGCTCCACAAAAACCTGCTGGCAGGTCAGCTGTGAGTCAGTTTTGACTCATTAGTTTGAGTGAACATAGAAACATATAATATGATAATTTCTCTCAGAATTTTGAAGTATTCAAGAAAGTGCTGTGGAATACTCAGCTCTCCTTCTGTTGTGTGGGGAGCTGTAGTGGCCTAATCCCTAGGAAGTTGTACCGCTGACCCAAAGCCTCTCTGGCTATTCCAATATACCAGAGCCTCTAGGGAGAAAGATGGCACTCTCCACTTGGGCAATATATAGTCTTGAAAACCCAGTGGAGAGTCAACTATGAGTCAATTCCTACTCAGGCAATGAGTGAGTTCCATTGTATGTGACATCCTTTCTCGATCCACCATCAGATATATTAGGATCTCCCTTTTCTTCCCTTAAATCTGAAAATTCAGGATGCTGTGCCTTGATGATGGTGTCATTGTTGCTATTGACCGATGCAGTGGTGTTGAGTTTATTCTGACCCTTATCAATCCCATGTGATAATGTAAACCTGACTCCCCAGGATTCTCTCTACTGTAATAGTGATGGCTGGAGGTGGCCTAAGCTTTTTTCCATGGAATGGGTTTGAACTTCCAACCTTTCAGTTAGTTACTGAGTGCTTAACTGGTGTGTCACCCAGGACTCTGCTGTGATCATAAAAGCCAAACAAATCACATCAAATCTATTACAAATTGTAGTGACTCTGTAAGACAGAGTTAAACTGTCTGGCAAAGTCTCCAAGACTGTGATCTTTACAGAAGCAGATGTCACACCTTTCTTCCAAGAAATGGCTGTTGTATTTAAAATCAGTCTTTTGGTTAGCAACTGAGCACTTAGCCTTCATAGTAATAACTCATCTCACTGCTCGACTGATTCTGACTCATAGTGACCCTCCTCCGTATGGTTTCTGTAAATCTTAATGGGAAGAGGTTGCCTCTCTTTCTCCCTTGGAGAGGCTGGTGGTTCAGAACTGCTGGCAGCACTGGCCTTCTGGTTTGCAGCACAACACAATGCAGACTGTGCTTCCAGAACTCCTGCCTTGATAATAGGTCTTTGTAAACCCTTTGTACAGTTTGTTTATTTATTGAGCACTTTGAATCTGGAGACTCATGTTTTCTAGTTCTGAGAAATCTCTGTGAGCCATTCCTTTAGTGTTTTCTCCTGTTTGCTCTGTCCTCTCATTCTGGACTCCTCCTAATAAGATGCCAGGCACATCCTCCTGCTCTTTGTCTTTTTATTCTGCATCCTGGATGATTGTATTAGTATCATCAT
This sequence comes from Elephantulus edwardii, assembly GCF_000299155.1. NCBI lineage: Eukaryota > Metazoa > Chordata > Mammalia > Macroscelidea > Macroscelididae > Elephantulus > Elephantulus edwardii. The sequence continues at coordinate 1,354,896 of NW_006399889.1, read as the reverse complement.
CCTCTTTTCTCACGACCTGTTAATATTACCTCTCGTGTTTTGGTGACATAGCCAGCAGGTGATTGTGCCACTGCTGACCCAAAGGCAGCACCTCTGTGAAGGGTTGAATGTGCCAGAGACTCAGGAGGGGAATTGTGCACTTTCCTCCTCTACGATTTACCTGTTGAAGCTGTGAGTCAGTCTGGCTCAATGGTGGTGACTTGAGTTGTTGGGTTGGTTGATCATCTTCTTAAATTTTTAAGAGTTCCTTCATATTATGTGAGTTTTATTTATTTTTATGTTATCCTTTTGTTATAAAGCTAAGAAAAGTAGAGGGTCAGTAAGAGAGACTGTGCCTCGCCAGGGTGGACTGATGCAGTGACTACGACAGTGGTCTTGAGTGTGGCGGAAATGGTGACGGTGGCCGAGGATAAGGCAAGCTTTCAGTTCACAGGGTTGCAGTAAGTTACAGTCGTCTTGACAGTATCTCACAGAAATAACACTGTTGTAGTGAACAGCTCCGGGTTACATATTGGGCTGTTAATTGAAAGGTCAGCAGTACAAACCCATCACCTGCTCTGAAAGAGTGCTGTGAGGCAGTCTGCTCCCATAAAGATGTATAACCTCAGAAACCCAATGGAGGGTCAGCATGAGTTGGGATAGATTCAATAGCAGGGGGGTTGGTTTACTATTATGAATATTTTCTCTTCTTTTACCTCTCTGATAATATTTATTTTTATGTATATTCTGTTGTTTCTTTCCAGTTCTTTTCTTTTTCCATATTTATTTCTTTTCACCTAGTTCTTTCATGTTGGAGGTTTTCCTCAAGTATCTATTAAGCCTTCTCTGTCTGTTCATATTTAAGAGTGAGGCACTTAAAAACTTACTTGATGTTCCAAAGATGTGAGAAAAAGCAGAAACCAAATGAATTGTCTTATGACCGATTCCAGAGACAAACAGTTCTGGTGACATAATCCACAGGGAGTTGTGTTGCTAACTCCAGAGCAGCATCCTTCTGCTGGTTCACACTTACCACTGACCCCTCTCAAGAGAGACCAACAGTCTTCTCCCATACAATTTACAGCCTCAAGAATGCAGTGGAGAATCAGCTATGAGTGGGTTCCAATTCTAAGGCTATAATTTTTTTCTTTCAGGAACAAGTTGGTTCTTTAGTTAAGAACACAAAACATCAAAGTCTTTTCTCTACAACCATTCATTTTCTGAAGACAAGAATCTTCCAATTCCTACTCTGGGCAGATCTGCCCAGCTCCAGGATTTGTGGGGAGGAATGGCCTTCTGTTTTGAGGATAGACTTGCTTTTCAATACCTGTTCGTTCAGCCCACCTCACCCCATATTTCTGTTCATCTTCTTCAGGGGACAGACCTCTGATGTGTCCAGCAGCACAAGTGAGGAGGAGCTTTTGTTTGTTATTATTGTTATTGTCTTTCTAAAGCTACAAATACCACCTCCTTATCTTCTTTTTCTTCCTTTACCAAGAGACAGTAATCATAACAACAATGAATTTCTCTTTTATATCTCCTGCCATTTTTACCTCTGTTTTCTACAAAAAGAGCATGAAGCCACAGTCATTATCTATCCAAATGGCACACATGGTTCAGTGGTAGAATTCTCAACATTCCTGCTAGGATTTAATTCCCAGCCAGCACACCTTAAGTGCAGCCACGGCTCTTCTGTCAGTGGAATCTTGTGTATTACATTGAAGATGAAGAGGTCTCAGCAGAATTTCCAAAATGAGACACACTAGAATGAAAATCTTGGTGATCCACATCCAAAAATCCTCCACTGAGAACTCTTGGGAGTATCATGGCCTGATTTGCAGTGGATTGTGGGAATGATGTGAGACTGGGCTGTATTTCATTTCACTGTGCACAGATGGAGTCACCATGAGGCAGGGACAGTCTTGGCAGAGGATTCCTTAGCGCCATGGTGGAGAAGAGTACAGGATATCTCGTGAACTGCCTAAAGGACAAGTCTGTCATGGAGGAGGTGAAGCCAGGGCGCTCCTTAGAGGGAAAGGAAGGTGAGATTCTGTCTCACATACTTTGGGCATGCTGTCAAAGGGAGCAGTCCTTGGGAGAAAAAAGACATCATGCTGGGAGAGGTGGAGGTTCAGAGAAAGAGAGAAAGATCCTCCCCATGAAGATTGACACAGTTACCATACCAAAGGGGATGAGCAAATCAGAGATTATGAGGATGGCGCAGGATAGGGCAAGGTTCACATCTGCCATTTATTGGGTCATTGTGAGTTGTGGTTGACTTGAGGACACTAACAACAACAACAAATGAGAGAGTAAAAGGTACAACTGTGTACTATATTTAGAGCTGGAGGAAGAACAGAGGAAGGTTCATTGACACTCCATTAGTCCACGTGACCCAAAATTTCCAGCATGTTTTAATTCACTAAAGTGACAGGCAGAGTAGAGAAAGGAAATCTATCCCTAGAGGTCAGAGGAAACTAATTTAGAAATGTGTGTCTGGTTCCTCAGAAAACTCCCATGGGAACTGTGCCTGGGGATAGTGTGCATTTCCCTGGGAAGAGAATTAAGAGAAAGCAGAGCTCCTCCTGCCAAGACTGTGTCACCAGTCTCCATGGGGTTTAGGTGTGGCTTCTTACACCAAGCAGAAGAGACTCAACAGTCAGGCATGTGAGGAGGCAGCCAGTTTGTCAGATCAGACGACAGTGAGCCAATGACCTCAGCTCTTCTCTGACTTTCAGGCTGTGAAACTGAAGCCTGCCTGCTCTAGCTTCTGCAGTGACAAAATTGTTAAAAATGAGTTGTCACCATCATTTTCAGAAGCCCTCACGAACCACAAATATGAGCTAATGAAATATCAAGTACCTTTATAATTTTTAAAAGGACACAAATAGATTTTTTTGATCTTCAGATTATAACAAAAATAGAGACATCCCATATCCAGCCTCCATCTTCTTCATTCACACGCTTTCTGAGAAAAAGTGTCCCTAGACTGATAGTGTTTTATTTTCATCCAGTTCTTCAATAAAATAACCTGATGCTTGAGTGAGATAAAGACTGGTCAAACTGGCTAGATGTGTAGTGTGAATTTTCTTGTTGTATAACTTTGACCTGAAAGAATTGACCATCCACTCTTTGTATTTTCAGTGATTTAGTGAATGCTTGATCTCAACACTTACTTTGTCCAGCAATAGTAAGCAAAGAAACTAGATTCATAGGCATCCTGCAAAGATGAATGGAATGATGTTCCTTTCTGCTGGAGGAAAAGATGATAGGAGAATTTTTGTTGTTGATTTTGTTTTTAGTTATATGACTTAACTTCATGTGGCATAATGGTAAAGAGGCATGCCATTGAAATCCATCAGCTGCTCTGTGCAAGAAAGATGCAGGATCTCTTCCCGTGTTATCTAATGCCTCTGAAAACTCACTAGAGTTTCAGCTATGAGTCAATTCCTGCTCAGTGATACCTGTCAACAACAACAACACATACTGTTCCATAGGGTTTTCTCTTGGTACTCAGAACCAGTACATAAAAAGACAAATTGCCTGGGGGAAATGTACTGCCCAGGACCTCTCCAGAGTACTGAAGAGCGACATAGTCAGTCTGGAGACTAAGGTGTGCCTAATCCAGGCCATAATCTTTGTAATTATTTGCTCTGCATCAGAAAGGCAATGACTAGGGATGATAGAGAACTGATGCCTTTGAGCTGTGGTGCTGGAGAAGAGTATTGAATATACCATGGACTGCTAGGAGAACAAACAAGTTCATCCTGGAGAGAGTGAAACCAGGCTACTCCTTGGAGGCAAGGATTCTGAAGCTTCATCTGAAATACTTTGAGCATGTTGCAAGGAGGGGACCAGTCCTTGGAGCAAGATATCATGCTTGGGAGGGTGGAGGAATAGCACAAGAAAGGAAGACTCTCCATGAGATGGATTGATTCAGCGACTGAGGTAATGAGAGTAGGTGTGTCAGAGGCTTACGTTTGGTTCAGGATAGAGTAGGTTTCAGAGCTAATGTATATAAAGTTCCTATGAGTTACAAATGACTAGATGGCACCTAAAAAGAACAACAATCTTTGTGCAAGCATGTGGGTGAGTTTGAACATCAATCTTTTGCTTACCAGAGCTTGGCATGATCATATTTCTTTCTGAGTGAAATTTTAGGATAATCTCCTATCACCTATAACTGTACCTGGCACATAGCTGATACTTAATAAATGGTTTGTTATTGATTATTTTCCAAGCCAAAAGAGCAAGGATTTATATCTTCCACCTCATTGGGAGGTGGTCAAGTTTAGACTTTACGTGTACCACTGAGGGCAGACCATGTCAGAAAAGACGTTTGCAATTGCTGGTTTATGTGCACTGCAGGGTGTGACCCAGCCCTCTTTTCCATTGTGTCCACCTTGATCCAGGAGCTCCACATACAGTTGATGCTTAAATAATCATCCTTAGGCCATGTTTGCTATTCAGGTCTAAAAATTATCCCTCTCGTGGATTTTGAAACAAGTAGTCTTTAGCCAAGATCTTCAAAGAGCTTTGCTAATGAGCAGTTGATACCATCTCATCTGTAGGTGGGAAAAATAAAGCTCCAAGTATAATCCCACAGGACAGAGTAACCAATGTAAATATTCCCTTCAGATTACAGAATTGAAATTCTGATCTCTTTATATTGGTTATAGTAGATTTAATATATGCACTTTTATGCTAGAGAGTGGAAGGAGGGCAAGAAATGGACTTTATAGAAATAAAATCATGTGGTTTCATTATCTTATGTTGGCTATATGCATTTTATTTTGTTTACCCCTGGTCCTTACTGTACCAATGACGTCTGAAGGGGAAGCTTCCTCAGAATCATGATATGGACTGATTGTAAGCAGTGAACAGAAAGAGGAAAGGCCTGTGTCGTTCATTTGTACACTACAGCACAGCATGAATGGCATGCACAAGCGGACCATCAGACAAACATGAAGTGACGTTGCAGAACACCTGGCAAAGGGCTAAGAAAAAGAAATTGTGCAAGAGCACATCAATCCTTTTTTTTTTTAAAAAAAAATTGTTTTAATTTGGGTAAAAAAACTTCACAGAGCAAATTCATTTTCTGTTAAGAAGAAAATTGTTTCATGGCATCATTTGCAATTCCCTCATTGTTAACAGCACTATTTCTACTTCCTCACTGGGCTCTCTATTTCCATTTCTTCTCCTTTCCTGCCCGCAGTGTCTTCTTAACTTTGTTCTTGAACTATGGCTGCCTCTTTGGTCTTGTAAGGTTGATTTTTCTGAAAAGCACATTTACCATGGGTAGTTTTATCCACATTATACATGTGTCCATTATTTAACTGAAAGACGATCTCACTGACTTGAGTTAGTTACAGGTTTAATGAGTTTGTAGGAAAAAAATAAAAAAAAATTTAAAAAATGGTTTCTAGAGTCCATAATAGCAAGCTATGGTGGCTTGGTGATAGAGAGTTGAGCTGCCAACTCAAAGGCAAATGGTTTGAATCCATCAGCTGCTCTCCAAGAGAAAGAGGACTGGTCTTTCTCCATGTGATTTATTTCCTCTGTAAACCTGCTGGAGGGTCAGCTCTGAGTTGGTTTGTCTCATTGCTACACAGCAGCGGCAGAGTCCATGGACTCAGGGGTTCCACCAATTTTTATCAGATCACTAAGTTTAGTCTTATTTTTTTAAATGTATGATTCTTATATTATTGCATGAACAAAACAATAAATCACAAATAAAGAAGACTATAAACTATATTTTTTATAAACTATATTTTTGAAGTGATGAAAAAAATCATAACTCTTCCATGCTATAAGTGTAAAGCAAAAGTGTAGTAACTAAAATTACACATTTTCAAAAAACAGTTGTGTATTAGATGAAATGATACATGAGATATGCATACCTATGTATATGAATATATATATGCTTATATATATTTATATATATGAGTATGTATAAGTACACATATATTTAATTTTGCTGATCTGATAGGCCTTTCTTTTTTTGGGTGGGATTGATAGCCCTTTTTTTATTATATTTTTTTCCCATTCATTCATTGTTATACATTTTCCTCCCTGCCCTGCCCTTCCCCCCAGTTTGCATTTCTCTTTGAAAAAAGGAAAAGAAATCTTACATTGTTAGACAATCCCACCCCCAGTCCATTTTACTATATAGTTCTTATTTTGGACTCTTGCAATACAAATAATAACTAATTCTATATTTCTTTTAAACAGTTCTCTCCCTTATCCGTTTCAATGCAGTGTATATCATTTATCCCCTCTTTTTGTAAGTTTTCCCCCAACCCTGATGTCAGTCCTGTTTTATAACAGTGGCATTATATAGTATTTGTTCTTTTGTGACTGAGATATTTCACTCAGCATAATGTCCTCCAGGGTCACCCATTTTGTATGATAGTTCATGAGTTACTTTTTTTCAGTGATGCATAGTATTTCATTATGTGAATAGATCAGAGTTTCTCTATCCATTCATTTGTTCATGGGCACTTGGGTTGTTTCCAACTCTTTGCTATTGTGAACAAAGCAATAATAAACATGGGCATGCATATATCTCCTTGAGTGGCAGTTCTGGTTTCTTTAGGGTATATTCCCAGTAGTGGAATTGCTGGGTCAAATGATATTTCTATTTTCAACTTTTTGAGAAAGTGTCATAGTGCCTTCCAGAGTGGTTGCACCATTATACACTCCCACCAACAGTGAATGAGGTTCCGGTTTCTCCACAACCAGCTTTTGTCGCTTTTGTTGTTTGCTACTATGTTAAATTTTTTTATTCTTACTGGGGTGAGATGATATCTCATAGTTATTTTGATTTACATCTCTCTTAGAGCTAGGGATTTTGAACATTTCTTCATGTGTTTGTTGGTCATCTGAATGTTTTCATTGGTGAAGTGTCTATTCATATCCTGTGTCCATTTTGCAAATGGGTAGTTTACCTTTATCTTGTTGTGGTGCTCGGTTATATTATAAATTCTAGATATAAGTCCCTCATCAGACATGTCGCTACCAATTTTTTTTTCCAGTCTATGACTTCTCTTTTTACCCTGTTGGAGAAGTATTTGGTTGTACTTAGGGATTTGATTCTTAGAAGGTCCCATTTATCTATTTTATCCTCTCCTGGTTGTAGGTTTTTCAGGATGCTTGGAAGACTGTTCATGTTGTGGATTCGGGCTTCTAGAGTTCTTTCAAGCTTTTCTCTAATAAAGTTTCTAGTCCTTGGTTTTAGTCTTAGGTCTTTGATCCACTTTAGTTGGTTTTTGTTTATGGAGTGAGGTGTGGATCTTGCTTGAGTTTTCTGCAGATAGTTTTCAAACTTTGCCAACACCATTTGTTTAAAAGGCCATCGTTTCCCCACTTAACTGATTTTATCTCCTTGTCAAAAATTAGTTGACCGTAGGTAGTTGAATTGACTTTTGGGTTCTCAACTCTATTACATTGATCTGTGGGTTTGAAATTGTACTAGTACCATACTGTCTTGACTACCAGGGCAGTGTAGTAGTAGGATTTGAAATCAGGGAGTGAGATGCCTTCTACCTTGTTTCACTTTTTAAGGAGTGCTTTGCTTATTTAGGGTCTCTTTCCATTCCAGATGAAATCAGAGATTGCCTTTTCCATCACATTGAAGAATGGAATTGGTATTTGTATTGGAATTGCATTGAATGAGTACATTGCCTTTGGTAGGATTGTCATTTTCATGTTGAGTCTTCCTATCCATGAACAAGGTATATTCTTCCATTACTCCAGGTTTCTTTTTTTTTCCCTTGTAGTAATGTTTTATCATTTTCTTTGAATAGATGCTTTGTGTTTCTAGTTAGATTCACTCTCAAGTATTTAATCTTGTGATTAGTCATTGTGATGGGTATTGTTTTTCTTAGCTCCATTTTTGTATTCCCTTTGTCCCTGTAGAGAAATCCAGCTGGGTTTTGTATGTTGATCTTGTATCCTGCCACTTTGCTGAATTGATAAACTATGTCCAGCCGTTTTCTTGATGAGTCTTTAGGGTTTTCTAAGTATACTATCATATCATTTGCCTATAGAGATAATTGTACCTCCTCTTTTCCAATTTGGATACCTCTTATTTTCTTCTCTTATTGCTTTCACTAAGACTTCCAATACAATATTGAATATAAGAGGTGATAGTGGTCATCCTTGCCTAGTTCCTGTTCTTAAAGGGAATGCTTTTTCCCCTTTTTAAATTAATTTTAATGAGCATTTACAGAGATCTTGGATTTCCACTCATTCATTGTTCCATTTTTCTTACTGTCTCCCCTCCATCCCCCTAGTTCACTCTTCTCTTTGAAAAGTAAAAAAAAAAATTCCTTTGTTGATATGCAATATCCACCCCACCCCGAGTACGCTCCACTATGCAACCTTCATTCTGGACTCCTGTCATAATGATAATGCTTTTAATATCTCTCCATTGAGAACAATGTTGGCTCTCAGGTTTGTGTATCTGCTTTTTACAATGTTGAGGAAATTCCTCTTTATTCCTATTTTATTGAGAGTTTTAATCAGGAAAAGGTGTTGGATTTTGTCAAAGGCCTTTTCTGCATCAATTGATGGGATCATGTGGTTCTTGTTCTTTGCTTTTTTTAGTATGATGAAGTACACTGATTGTTTTTCTTTTGTTGAACCATCTTTGCATACCTGTTATGAATCCCACTTGGTCATGGTAAATTATTTTTTTTATTTATCATTGGATTCTGTTGGCCAGGATTTTATTCAGGATTTTTGTATCTATGTTCATGAGAGATATGGACCTATAGTTTTCTGTTTTGGTGGTGTCATTACCTGACTTTGGTATCAAGAATATGCTTGCTTCATTGAATGAGTCTGAGAGAATGCTATCCTTTTTTATTATATGAAACAGTTTATGTAGAATTGGTGACAGTTCTTCTCTGAATATTTGATAAAATTCACCTGGTAAAATCATCTGGTCCAGGGCTTTTTTAGGCTGTAAAGTTTTTTATTGCCTTTTCAATGTCTTCTTTTATAATGAGTCTGTTTAGGTGTTCAATTTTGGTTTATGTCCATTTAGGTAGGTTGTGAATTTCTAAGTATTTTTCCATTTCCTCTTAGTTTTCGTATTTGTTTCATATAGTCTTTTGTAATATTTCATTGTTAGCCATTTTATTTTAGTTGGTTCTGTTTTGACATTGCCCGTTTCATCTCTTATTCAGATTATCTGTGATGTTTTCTTCTTTTCCTTTGTTAGTTTTGCTAGTGCTTTGTCGATTTTATTGACCTTTTCTAAGCACCAACTCCTGGTTTTGTTGCTGGTTTCAGTTGTTTTTCTATTTTCTATTTCTTTTATTTCTGCACTATTTTTTATAATTTCAAGGTTTTTTTGAGGGTGTTGGGTTTTCTTGCTGTTCTTTTTCAATTTGTTGGAGACGTTGGGTTAGAAAGTCAATGGTCATTTTTTTCCTGCCTTTTGATGTGTTTGCTTATTGCTATAAATTGACCTCTGATTACTGCTTTGGCTGTTTCCCAGAAGCTTTGGTAAGTGATGTTTTCACTGTCATTTGTTTCAAGAAACTTTAATTTCATTGTTTATTCTTCTAGTACCCACTCATGTTCAAGCAAGGTGTTGTTCAGCTTGCAAGTGTGTGGGTTTTTTCTTCTTTATCCTCTTGTTATTAGTTTCTAATTTTGTAGCATTGTGGTCTGATAAGATGCTTTGTATTATTTCCATGCTTTTGAATTTATTGATGCTTGCCTTGTGACCTAAAATGTGATCTATTCTGGAGAACATTCCATGCACGTTGGAGAAGAAGGTATACTGTGGGGTTTTTGGGGGGGAGGGGGGTACATTAGCCTATTAATTCTTCAACATCTTTGTTGAGTTTCTTGAGTGGTATATGGAAGTCTCCAATTATTATAGTGGTGTTGTCTATTTCCTTTTTCAGTTTTGTTAATGTTTGTTTTATATATTTTGCAGCTCTAACCTTTGGCACATGGATATTATTGTTATGTCCTCTTGTTCTATTGACCCTTTTAAGCATTATGTAGTGACCTTCCTTGTCCTTTGTGATGGTTTTTGCATTGAATTTATTTTATCAGAGATTAGTATCTCTACTCCTGCTTTTTTTCCGGTTGCATTTGCTTGGTAGATTTCCCACCATCACCACCCTTTTATTTATAGTCTTTCTTTATCTTCACTTTTCAAGTGTGTCTCCTGTAGACAGCACGTTGATGGATTTTGGGTTTTTATCCAATCTGCTACTCTCTTTTCTCTTCACTGGTGCATTTAAACCATTCACATTCAGTGTGATTATTGAGAGGCAAGGTTATATTGCTATCATTTTGTTGAGTTCTTTTTAGTGTTGTTGCTAGTTACTTTGGTCCATCCTGCTTTCTGCGACACCTCTGTAAGAAGGACATCTCTCAGTGTTTCCTGCACTGTTGGTCTTGTTACAAACTCCTTTAGGTTTTGTTTTTTCTGAGAATATCTTGATCTCTCCTTCATGTTTGATGGACGGTTTTTCTGGATACAATATTCTTGGTTAACAGTTGTGTACTTTAAGTGTTCGATATATGTCTTTCCACTGTTTTCTTGCTCACATGGTTTCTGCTGAGAAATTGGCACTTAATCTTATCTGCTCTCCCTTATAGGTTACTCTTTGTTTCTCCCTCACTGCTTTCAGAATTCTCTCTTTACCTTTGGTTCTGGCAAATTTGACTATGATATGCCTTGGTGTTTTTCTTTTAAGGTCTATTCTATATGGTGCTCACTCAGCTCCTTGAATATATATTCTCTCATTCTTCATTTTGCCTGGGAATTTTTCTTCTAGTAATTTTTCCACAATGTTTTTGATGCCTTTACTTGCTTCTTCCTGTTCTGGGATTCCAGTTATGCACATGTTATTTATCTTGATAGTGTACCACATTATTCTTAGGTTTTCTTCTTTTTCCTTCCTTTTTTATTCTGCTTTTTGTTCTAACAGGTCAGTAGTGACAGTTCTATCTTCTATTTCACTAGTTCTGTGTTCCGTCTCTTCAGTTGTGTTCATGTGTCCCTCCATCTTGTTGACAGCATCTGAAACATTGGTCTTCATATTTTAGATTGTAGTTTCTTGTTTTTCTAGAGCCTCTAGTGCCTCATTTGTTTTATCTGCATTGTTGGGGGTGGGGGGGTAAGCTCTCTCTGGTTTTTGCTTGCAGTATCTGGTAATTCTTCATTTTGTCTTTCACCCATTGAAAATATTCAATCACTGTTCTTTTAAATTCTGTGTCAGAAAGTTCCATCAGACTTTCTGGCTTCAGAAAATCCATTGATACTCTATTACTTTTTGGGAATGACATCTTGTTTAGGGGTTGTGTAGGATGTGAGGTAGCAAGCTTCTTAGGTGCCATTTCTGTGGTAGAGTTTTTGATGCCTGAGTTGATAGCAGGTTCTTGATCTGAAATCACTGCTCCAGAAGAGGATGGGGCAGCTACCCTGCCTAGGTTTCTCTCTGAAATTTTGACTCAAGGGAAGATTTGCCTTAGTTCAGGAAAGAAAGGCCTGTGAAAGCAGCCTCCTGTCTTAGACAACTGCTGCAGCTAGGCAGTTTATTGACTGGATGTGGGGAGACACAAGGCAGAGTGCAGTGATGCACTCAGGGTGGCATGCACAGAGACCTGAATGGAAAGCCAAAAAGAACTAGGGCTTGCCACCTCACTCGAGCTCCAGCTGTCTCGCTTCCTTCTGCTTGAGCTTAAGAGGTCCCCCATGGACTAGCCAAGCAGCAGTGATCCACACAAAGTACGTCACTCAAATTCCAGTTGTCTTGCTCATTCCTGGCTTCGGCCACATTGCTCCCAGTGCATCTGTGTATCTCTGGTATCCACTTCCCAGCACAGGCATGGTGTACTGAGCTAAGACAATAAGATGCAATTCTTCAGCCTCAAGTTCTCTTCATCCAGATTCCCTGAAAGCCTGGGCCAAGGCCTGTGGGTCTGTCATAGAAGCCCCATGTCACCTCTGTCCCCAGAATGTTTCTGTTCTGGATAATCCTCCAGTCTCTAGCACCAAGGGCATGTGCTAAGGTTGGCTTCTTCCAGAAGTTATGACAACAGAATGCAATCCTTCAGACTCAAATCCTCTTAGTCTAGGTCCCCAGCAAGTTTGGACCAACACCTGTGGTGATGGTTCTGTGGCAGCAGTGCCAGGTCACCTCTGTCCCCAGAAGGTCTCTGTTCTGGACGATCCTCCAATCTCTACAAGTTTAATCTTTTTAATGATATTACATTCCCCCCCCCCAGTATTTCTCTCTGATTCTGTCCAGGATATTCCATTATGATGTCCTGGGCACCATCTAGTTCTTCTGATCTCAATCTAGGGGAGCTGTAATTCATGTAGTTAATTATCCTTCTAAACTAATTGTGTCCTTGAATCTTTTCTTCTCCTCCTCCTCCTCCTTCTTCTTCTTTTTCTCCTTCTTCTTCTCCTTCTTCTTCTTCTTCCTCTTCTTCT
>NW_006399889.1:1341139-1342348 GCF_000299155.1 Elephantulus edwardii | reverse complement strand
CTTCCCCTTCCCCTCCTCCTCCTCCTTCTTCTCCTTCTCCTCCTCCTCCTTCTTCTTCTTTTCTTCTTCCTCTTTTTCACTTGTCTTTGCTTCATAAGAGGAGAATCTTAAAAGGAGCTGCGTCTTTTGCAAGCTTTTATGACCCCAGGAAGATGTAGAGCATTGTCTTAGTAGACTGTGTTATACCATTTGACCTAACTATCCCCTGAGACTATGGTCCTAAGCCTCCAAACTTGATCTCTCAAGATGTTTGAATATAGCTAAAAATCTTACATAACTCTATTCTAAACTCTATTCTATGTATGCTCTGCTATATACGTGAATCTTTTTTGCAGCATACACAAGTACTTATATAGAATATATTCTGTTAAAACAATGCATAATTGTGAGCATACTAGAATTCATAGAATACTATTGTTGTTAGTGTTATTATAGGATTTGTGTATTTAATAGCATTTTTGCTGTTGTTGTTCGTTACTCTTATGTACCTTTAGGTGCATTTCTTTGCCTTGATCATGTTTTGCAGACTTTCCCCTTAGTGTATATTACCTTCCCCTTCACCCAAATTAATACCTATTTACCCTTTAGTGGTTTTTTCCCCTTCATACTCCTCCTATCCCTAACCAGCAAAGAATGTTTCTGTGTGTAAACAATTTTTTTACTTTTATAATGGTGCTTTCTGACAATATTTGCCCTTTTATGATTAATATATTTCACTCAACATAATGTCCTCTAGGTTCACCCATATTATGGGAATTTTTTTGATCCCTTGTTACTCTTCTAATTTTCCATAGTATTCCGTTGTCTGTATGTACACATAAAAGAGCAAAGGTTGAAAACAACTATGAGATATCATCTCACCCCAGTAAGAATAGCAAAAGTTAACAGAACAGCAAACATTAGATGCTGGCAAGGTTGTAGAGAAACTTGAACCCTTATTCACTGTTGATGGGAGAGTAAAATGGTGCAACCACTCTGGAAGGCTCTATGGTGCAGCTTTGTTCACAATAGTACCTAGTCATATAGTCTATCTTCTCCTGTTTGTGTATGTTAAATTATGTTTGATTGGCTACTGAAGCCATAAATAACTACCCCAGACTTTACCCCTACTTTTTATTTGATGATCTTTGTAGTTGAGTTTTACATTTAGGTCTTTGATCTGTCTTGAATTCATGGGGTGTTTTTTTTTAAAAAAATATTTCTAGTATT
>NW_006399889.1:1326586-1340544 GCF_000299155.1 Elephantulus edwardii | reverse complement strand
TATATATGGTAAAGTATGTATGGATCTGATTTCATTTTCTGCAGATTAACATCCAGTTTTGCCAATATTATTTGCTAAAGGGACTATCTCTTCCCCATTTGAAGGATTTAATTTTTTGTTGAAGATCAGCTGTTGGTAGGTAGATAAATTTACATCTGCACTCTCACTCCTGCTCCATTGATCTGTATCTCTGTCATTGTACCAGTTCCCGACTTTTTTTACTACAATGGTGGCATACTCTGGAGGGAATTGCCCTGTAAACCCTCAGATTGATTCTCTCTGGTGGTTCAAGGAATAAAAAGGGCATTGGCCTCCCATCTGACTTACAGCCTCAGAAACTCAGTGAAGGGTCAGTTGCAAGTTGATTTTTACTCCATGTCAATGAGAAAGATGATTGTGTAGCAAATTTTAATACATAAAAGAGAAGATCCTATCAGTCTTGTCCTGTACCTCAGCTTCCATTTGCCTGAGCATGTAGTCATTATGAGTTGTGCAATGAGGTATGGCAGTTGAGATATGAACCACTAGCAGAAAGTTGGCTTTAATTTAGGCAGCAGCACCCACTTTCAATGGCTTACACAGTCACAACTGCATGTACATGTGCATGCACACAGAAGGCATATATACGATGATGTCCACCTCTTTTAAAACAACAACAAAAAACTTACCAAACATTTCTATAAATGTTGATAAATGACAGAATAAATGAAGCCCAGAGGCAAAACTGTGGGTTTAGATTATGTCTCAAACCAATAAGCTGAAACAAATATTCTTTAAAACCCACAATACATCCAGTTAATTCCAACTCACGGTGACTCAATGTGTTTCAGAGTAGATTTGCACTCCATAGAGCTTTCAGTTGCTGAGAATTTTCAGTGATGACTCTATAGGACAGAATGGAATGTTCAGATATAAATTACCAAGACTTGGTAATTGTCTGGGGGGGGGGGTTCAGACTACCCACCTTTCTTGGTTTGCAGCAGTGTGCTTAACCATTTGTCCCACCCAGGGATTCCTGAAAGAAAGAAAATAATTATTGGATTTAGAGTAGTGTACTTTTAGATTTTATAGTTTATTATTAGATTTATAGTAGTGTAGTTTATAGTTTATGAATCACTTTTACGTTTACTCTCTACCAAACCCAGTAAAATTATTAGAAAAACATATTATCTTTGATTTACTGGTCAGGGACATAAAAATAAGTCAAATGATTCAGAGCTATTGGAGGCTGAGACTAGGACTTAGAACTTTTCAGTCCTTTCTGGGTAAGAGTAAAAATGATCATAAGGACCCTGAAGTCTTCTTTAAGCCACACAACGATTGATAAAGAATGTGTTCCTCAGTCACAATAGTGTTTTAGAGAACTGTCCATATAGAATCCAATTTACGGAGCTCTGGTGGCCTACTGGCAAGAAGCTGCACTGCAATCTCAGAGGAATGCGGTTCAAATCCACCAAATGCTCTACTGGAGAAGGAGGGGCAGTCTCCTCCTGTACCAGGAAGATCCAATTTGACGGTACACACACACAAAATAATAAAATAAAAATTTTTTAAAAAAGAATCCAATTTACAACAGCAACTCAAAAAGATTAGGTAGGAGGTTTAGTGGTCACAAATTGTGTGTTCATGAAAGTGGAACAGTTTATAAAAAGAGGATGAAAATGGTTACACAGCTTAAAAATAGTCAATGCCATTGAATCATATATGTAGAAATTATCAGATTAGTGTGTGTTTTGCTTTCTATATTTTCAACAACAGTAAAAAGAAAGTCTTTATAAAAAGAAATTTTCTTATGGACGATATTGTTGTTGTTTTTGTTACATACCATCAAGTCACCTGCTATATGGATAATAAGAAACTGTAAATTTTAGGGTAAGAAGAAGTTTTAGAGGGCCTGTATGTGAAAACTATTAGGGAACACTGAATCATCCCCATAAGTGGTTCTGAATGGACTTTGCAAAGGTCCTCGACACTGTATCTTCTGAACCCAGCATAGGGTTATTAATCATATCTACATTAAAATTATCTCAATTATCTTTTATGAAAGCTGAGTTGACTATACTTCTTGACCATGGAAGAGAGCTTTTCAAGAAGGCTCTCAGTTAGGCGAGCTGTGGTGGCTTAGTGGCAAGAAGCTGCACTGCAATCTCAGAGGTACACGGTTCGAATCCACCAGATGCTCTGCTGAAGAAGGAGGAACAATCTCCTCCTGTACCTGTCAGATCTGATTTGACGGTACACACAAAGGTATAATGAAATAAAATTTAAAAATTAAAAAAAAGAAGGCTCTCAGTTAAATGCAAGATCTTCATCAAGTCCCTCAGAGTGATGGGGCCCTGCAATGGTCTTCTGGCTCTCGGAGAACGTCCATAACACCTGCTACTCGGATGCTCACAGCGCTCTTCGTTTGGAACACTTTGAGGCCCTCAGGTGGAAGTCTTTCCAAGAATATCATTCACAATGATCTTGCTCATAAATGACTCTGTGCCTCTTCCTCCAGTTTCTTTATTACCAGGGATGAACCAATGGGAGCACATGGGGCCATCCTCCCCACTCCCACTCTGAGCACACATGCACACTTGCAGTTAGTCACGTTCTCTCTTGCCGCACAAAGCATCAAAGAAAGTGTCAAGCATAAATCAGATGTAAATAAGGTAGATGCCAAAGCACATACCAGACAACCCCAGAAAATGAAAACATACCCATTCCTTTCTGTCACAGCGTAGTCTTGCCAGCAAATCCAAAGGTAATATTATTGCATATCTGTCAGACCAGCAGGCAAGATTCCAGCTCAGAAAAGAAGCCTCCCAAAAACCCTTTTCAAGTGGGCCCACATGCTGGGGTAGGGAACCAGCACATGAGGAATGTCACAGCACCTGCTTCTGCAGATCTCAGATGGGAAACGCCCACAGATCTTTCCAGAAACAAAAGGGTCTTCTTCCACTTCTCTCCTTCATCTTCACTGAGGGGAAAACCCAGACACACACACACCCAAGTCCAGCATGGAATATGTGCCCATACGCTTCAGTCTGCCATCTCCTTCACTTTATTTTCTCTGCTTGAGCAGAAGCACATGAAAGACACCATTTCTTTTTGTAGCTTGCCGAGCAGGCAGAGGTGAGAAAGGTAGTCATTTGAGCTTGGCGGAGCCTGGAAACATGCATCACGTCCTCTACATAGGGAACCTAGCGTTTGGGGTTTGAAGTACAGTGGGAGGTTTGAAAGTGAACAAACAGTCCAGAGCTCCTGTAACATCGCAGTGGGAGTCACCTGGGCAAGCAGCACATAAAGGGGGAAGGAAGTAGTATAAACAAGAGGCATCAGAGTGTTGGGCAGGGACTGCACGGATATGATTGTATTTTCTGAACAATTAGGAACACTTATCCCCACTAATCCTTATTTGGACCTTGGGCAGACCATTTAGGTCTCTGTAATGCTGGCTCCTCTGAGGAAATGTAGCAAAATTATTCCTGGCTCAATAAATCTGAACTAAAATGATAGACATAGTAATAATGCAGAGGTTGTTTTGGTACCAGAGTTTGCAAGTGTGTGGAACGTTGAGGCCCCTTGGCCTTTAAATCCTTTTCCCACTGAGTGGCATATTTTTACTCTCTCTGGTTCATATCTTGTCTGGGAGGGGGTCAAGGTCAGAGAAGCTGAATGTGTTTGTACTCACTTACCCAGGATCGTGGAGGAGAAAGGTAATGTGCGGTTTGGATGGTTTCAGTGTAGATCCTAGCACTAGTGTTCTGGAGCGAGCATTCACTCCAACTCACAGTGACTCTCGAGGACAGAGTAGAACTGCCCCATAGGGATCCCTAGGCTGGAATCTTTACAGGAGCCTGTGGCCAGGTCCTTTCTCCCGCAGAGCCACTGGTGGGTTCAAACTGCTGAAGTCTTGAGTGTCAGTCAAGCACTTAACTGTTGCTCCACCAGGGATCCTCCTGGATCACACACTGTGCAGTTAATGTTCACTCTCAGATTGTTGTTGTTGTTATGTGTCATTGATTCAGGACTGGTTCATAGCTGACCCTCCAGGGATCTTTTAAGGTTATAAATTGCACAAAAGGAAGTTACCCACCTTTCTCCTGTGGAGCCACGTGGACTCGAACTACTTGCCTTTAGGTTGGCAGCATAACTTTCTACACTAGGTCACCAGTTTAATGCCCAGCATTGTCTTGTGGCGCTGTATGATACACTGGGTAAAATGAAACAAAGACCTTCCCTCATTCCTCACTGCACTGCTGTTCCATCCAGGTACATAAAAACATTTTCCTTTTTTTTTTTTAGCAAATGACTCAAATCAGGAACTAAGAGCTCTGTTCACATTTTCACAAACCATTTTCTGATGGTTGACTTAGAGTTGCACATTAGACAAGCCCCTCAGGGGAAGGTTAAATATTAGCTCACCGCTGACCATTAGCTGCAGTTCAGGTGTAAATGTTTGGCAGAAGAAGATGCACACTCCAGTACTCTAACAAGTACACACGGACAGACTCCCGTGGTGGGGAGGGAAATGGTCAGAGTGAGGGCAGAAGCAGTCTATTGTGGAAACCCTGGACAGTGTTTCTGTTAAATCATTTGTGTGCTGTTAAATGATTTACATCCTGATGGGACTTGCTAATCCCGGCGCTGCAATTCCAAGCATTCCTCCACATCCCTAGCACTGACAGTCTGTATCAATTACAGCAGCCAGAAAGCGCCTTCAGCTGGTTAAGCAGAGAGAATTAATGTCCTGATTCTTCTGTATGTTCACCTGAGTTCTCTTAACTCCCACTTCTGAGATGGATCAGTAGCAAATAAAATTGTCCATCTTTGAAATTCCTAGGTGGCAAAGAACCTGAAAGATAACGACCTTGCTTGAATTCATAGCTTTAAATGACAGGAGCCAGTGCTGGAACCCACACACGTAGAGTACTAATAAAAATTAGAAACCCATTGCCATGCAGTCCGTTCTGACAAATGGCAACCCTCCTTCAAGTTCCCAAGATTGTCAGTATTTAACAGAGAAGACCGCCCACTTTTCCCCTCAGAGTGGCTGATAGATTTGAACTGCTGACTGTATTGGCTATCAGGCTGACATGTCACACACACGCTCCTAGAGCTGCATAAGGATCAAATAAAACTGTACGGAAAGAAGTGCAGCAGGAATACTCGTTAGAAGCATGTTATCAGGATGGGTCAGTACCTGCAGGAGGACATCATGTTTGGAAAAGGAGTAGTAAGTTAGTGAAAGAGAAGACCCTTAACAGGATGGGTTGACGCAGTCACTGTGACAGCGGACTTGAGGACCACGGAGCCAGGAGGACAGCCCAGGGTCAGGCAGGGCTTCATTCTGTTGTGCGTAGAGCTGCTGTTAGAGAGCGCAGCCTGAATGCACGTAACAACACTAGTTAGAAAATCCATGCATCAGAGTTCAGTTTATCATTATGAAAACAAACACTTCAGTTGTTGGTATTGTTCTGAGAATATGTTGGTTGAGACGGAGTCTTTATTAGGGAAATGCAAGCTCTAAATGGCTTAGTGGTAAGAAGCTGCACTGCAATCCCAAAGGCACGCGATTCTAACCCACCAACAGAGAGTAGGGCAGAGGTCTCCTCCAGTGCTTTCCTGCCTTTGAAAACTCACTGGAAGGTCAGCCATGGATTGGTTCTAACTCAGCAGTACTCAATAACAAAACCAAGGGACAAGAAATAGGAAGTTTGTTTTCAGCCCTATCTACTAAAGCCTGTGACTTTGAGCCAGTCTCTTAGAGCTTTTTTGATTTCTGTTCTCTTTGAAAGGAGGAGACGCCATTTGTCTGTCTGTAAGCCCTTCTAGTGCTTTCTGTGCTCCAGTCAACCACTGTAGGTTCTATTAATATTAAGGAGGGGGGAAAAGTGAAACGTAGACATTTCTGCTTAAGCTTGACAACAAAAATGAATGTGTTTATTATTCTTGTGTGCTGACAGATTCCAGATTTCCTTTGTCTTTTAAGATAGAAACTATATACACGTTGGGGGGGGGGGATATTGACTTTTTTTTTCCCAAAGACCAAAGGAGAAGTTTGACATTTTAAGGCTATCTCTGCATCATGCATAAATATTTGAAGAAAGAAATAATAGGAACTTGGGCAATTTTTAAACTTAGAATCTGTAATAGTACCAAACAATAGAACTTTCTGCTCTAACAGAAATATGCCATGCCTGCCCTGAAAACATGGTTACCACAGGCTGAGCTCTTAGGAGCATGGGAAAGGTGTCTAATGCAACTGAGGAAGTGTATTTTTAATTTTAATTCCTTTTTCTTTTTTTTTTTGGCTTGGTGGTTATTTTTTTTTAATAATTTTAATGGACATTTACAGAGAATTTGGATTTCCGTTCATTTAATTCCTTTTTCATGGTCCCATCATAGCATTTCTTGCAACAAATCTTTATCGTTAGTTCTGAAGTAAAGTTTACAAAGAAAATGCAAATGGTTACCAAGTGATCATGCTGTATTGATGAATAAAATCAACAAGTTTGTACAAAGCTGGAGATCAGCGCACACCCATCTCTTCAAACCTTAAAAGTAAAGTTTTTGAGACAACCACTCAGCTAGTCTTGGGACCAGTAGTATGCTGTGGCCAAAAGCTACAAAAATGCTTCCAGGGGTCAGCAGGAGCTAAACCTTTTGGAGCAATTGCCTCAAAGAGCAAAGACACTCTTTTTGTATTTGAGATTCTGGGGACTCCTCAAGGACCCCTGGTAGAGTGGCTAACCGTTGTCCACTGTTGGTGGTTAAAGTTACCCAGATTTCCTAAAGAAGAAAGATATGGTAATCGCCTTCCATAAAGATTTGCAGCCTTGAAAACCATCTGGGTCAGCTCTACTCTTAATTAAACTGATGGCAGTAAATTAGGGGGGCTCATCAGCAGAAAAACTATTGGGGTTTTTTGTTTGTTTGGAGTTTTGGGGGGGCTTAATTGTAAGAAAGTAAAATAAAGAAGTAGTTGTTGAAGTATCAAATTTATCTTATTTTTTGTTTTTTCAGGAGCTTATTGACGTTGACAGTGAAGTGGTGTTTGAATTAGCTTCCTATATTTTACAGGTAAGTTAGCTTCTCTTCAACTGTTTATACCAACATCAGACAGAAGAGAGAAGCAGTGTTTGCTTCAGCAGCACATATACTGAAATTGGAACAATACAGAGACAGTATGGCCCCTGCACAAGGGTCACATGCAAATTCATGAAGTATTCTACATTTGTGTTCTTTCCTTAAAAAAAATAAAAAAGAAGAAGTGAGAAGCAGTAAATATGAGTGGATGTGGCCAGGACTTGTATCTACAAACTATAGCAACTCTCAGAGATGTTGCAAGTTCAATTCTAGGCTACTGTAATCAAGTGAATATCATAATAAAATTATATTCCCACTGCATATGTTTACATTACACATTAGTCTGCTAAGATTTGCATACCGATGTTCATAGCAGCATTATTGACCATTGCAGGAACATGGAAACAGCCCGTATGTCCAATCACAATTGTATGGATTGAGAAATTGTGGTACATGATGGAATACTATGCAGCATGCATGAGCAATGATTTTGAAAATCACTACATAACTTGGGAGGAACTGGAGAGCATTATGCTAAGTGAATTAATTCAGTCCCATAAGGACAAATACTGTATAAGACCATTATTGTATAAATAAAATGAGTGTGAGGGTCCAAGGAGGGGGAAGAGAGTTGGCGCAGAGGGGTGAGGATGGGTAGGGGGAGTAATCATAAAGGAAATTGGAAAGATCCAGTGTGAAAAACAGGGTTTATGAACTTTGTAAGCAAACCAAGTATCAAATAAGTTTTATTTAAAAATGAAAAAGTAATCATAAAAATAAAATAGCCTGCTAAGGAGCCCTGGTAGCATAGTGCATAACATACAAGGCTTCAAACTAAAGAGTCAAGAGTTTAAATCCACTGACCACTCCACAGGTAAAGAGATGAAGAGTCTTTCCTGTTCTCATTTACAGCCTCAGACATATGATGATGGGTTACGATGCATCAGAATTTCCTCTGTGGAATAGTGGGTATACTTAAGTATGCAGTGGCACTATCCAAAAGTTTGAAGTGTTGTGAGCAGACTATTAGTGACAGACTATGATATGGATACACAAATTGATCACTTCCTGGTGATAAATTGCCATCATTAGACTTGTTCAACTTAGAGTTGCCATCGATTTTCAACTAAAGCAAAATGCAGAGTGTAATAAAGCTAAAAAAGACAGTAAACAATGTAGCCTGTATTTGTCTTCTAGCCACAGACTGAGAAGAGTTCTTCCAGAACTTAATACCATGTCAGTAAATAGGTGCTTCTGATAGCCTGAAAGTCTAAGACAGGCCATCATTATAAAGGGATTCTGTTTGTGACAGGAACCTGGGAGACAGTGAGGTCATGTGATGATACCATTTTCTTTAGATCTGATGTCTTTGACCACACTAGAAAAATGCCAGCAGAACAGCAAGAATTGATTCCCAAGCGAATCACCTCGTGCCCCTTGGAAAGAAGGAAAAATCCTTCTGCTTCTCTAAAAGAATATAAGCTTTAAGTTTGTGACTATATCTAGGAGTATTGCACTAATAATGGCTTTTGTCTTTTACAGGAGGCAAAGGGAGATTTTTCTAGGTGAGTTTACAGAATTTTTTTTTCCCTTAAAAAGATCTTGTTATTTTCTTCGTGTGTGTGTGTGTGTGTGTGTGTGTGTGTTTAATGGTGTCTTGCTGTCAAGTCGAAACCAACTCACAGCTGATCCTCCAGGAGGTTTTCAGAGGCAGTAAATGGTATGGAAGGAGATTGCCTAGCCTTGTCCCAGGGATTCAAACCATGTGCCTTTTGTAGTACAACACCATTTATTTTCACTAAGCAATGATAGATAGATAGATAGATAGATAGATAGATAGATAGATAGATAGATAGATAGAGCAAAAGACACAAAGACACTAAAAAGACAAAAGAGAAAGGAAAAAAACCCAACCCCCCCCCAAAAAAAAACACAACCCAACCCAGTTGGTAGGAAATATTATTCCTTGGTGAGGGACATCATGCTTGGAAAAGTAGAAGGGCAAGGGTGATAAAGACCTTCAATTGGCTGGATTTTTACAGTGACTGCAGCAGTGGGCTTGAGTAAGTGAGAGAGTGTGAAGATGGCATGGAATAGGGCAGGATTCGGATCTGTAGTTCATAGGGTTGGTGTTGGTTGTACTCGACTCTACAGCATCTAACGACAACAAACGCAACATGTTCAACATCTGTGGCACAAAGCTTTATCATCTTTCCCTCCAAGGAGCATGTTGGCTGCACCTTCTCCAGGGCGTATCTGTTCTTTTGGCAGCCATGTGATATTCCTCACTCTTCTCTAACACCACAGCTCAAAGGCATCAGTTCTTCTGACATCCTTATTCACTGTCTAGTTCTCAGAAGCACAGCAAGTGATAGGAAAGATGATGGCCTGGATCAGATACACCTTGGGTCACTACAAAGACAGAAGAGAAAGAAAAAGAAAAAGAATCTCAGAAGAGATCCTGATATGATTACACTAAAGCATCGAGAAGCCAAAACAAAAGGAAGAGATGCTGAGGTAAAACACCTGAACAGAAAATTTCAAGGGGCAGCTCAGAAAGACAAAGAAAACTATTATAACAGAATGTGCAGAGACCTAGAATTTGAGAATAAAAAAGAAAAGAACTTACCCAGCATTTCTCAGACTAAAACAAATTTGAAAAACAAATTCAAGCTCAAGTTGGAATACTTAGATCAACTATGGGCAAAATTTTGAATGATCCAGGAAACATCAAAAGAAGATAGAGGGAATACGCAGAATCACTGTACCAAAAAGAATTGGCCAACATTGAAGTATTTCGGGAACTACCATATGATTGAGTATCAGTGAAATATAGGAAGGAAGGAAGGAAGGAAAAGAAGAAAGGGAGGCTGGAAGGAAGGGGGGAAAAGGATGGAAAGAGGGAAGGAGGAAGGAAGGGAAAAAAGGAGGAAATTCAAGCTGTACTTGGCCTTGGCACAAAATAAGACCCTAGGAATCATTAGGATACCAACTGACATATTTCAAATGACAGATGCAGCCCTGAACATGCTCACCAGTCTGTGCCAGGACATTCAGTGGACAGCTGCCTGGCTGACTGACTGGAAGAGATCGATATTGGTTCCCATTCTCAAGAAAGGTGATCCTACAGAATGTGTAAATTACTGAACAACAGCATTATATCACATGCAAGCAAAATGCTGCTGAAGATCATTCAAAGATGGCTAGAACAGTACAGAGAACTACTAGACGTTCCAGCTGGATTTAGAAGGAAGCACCAGTAGTCAGTTTCACATGAGTAATGATTGTCAAGGGAGCTCTTACGGCCTAGTCCTAAGGAGTTGCTTGGCCAATCCAAGGCAGGTACTTTGAATCCACCAGCTGTTCTGAGGGAGAAATATGGGCAACCTCCTCCTGTGAGATTTACAGCCTCTTAAAACTCGCTTGAGGGTCAGTTGTCAGTTCTAATTCAATGTACAGAGCTCCGATGGTCAAATGCGTTAGCAGAAGACCTTACACTTTGCGGGTGCTCAAGAATTATTTAGGAGCTCTCATGGCATAGTGTGTTACATGTTGCACTGTGAACTGAAAGGTCACAGGTTTGAATCCACTAGCTGCTCCCTGAGAGAAAGATGAGCAGTCTCCTCCCATGAAGATTTATAGCCTTAAAAACCCAATAGATGGTCGTCATGACTCAGAACCACTTTGAGGGTGATGGGTGAAGATCGGTTTACTAAATCTGCTAAATGAAGCATTTTCTGCTATAAGGCCTCGGCATTGCTGTATTTCCTTTCCTTTGTTTTTCATCTTCTTAATTATTGCTGTTGTTTTCCATCTAGTTGGAACTGACCCGTAGCTGACCCTCCAGTAAGTTTCCAGAGACAGTAAATCGCACAGGAGGAGATTGTCCATCCTTCTCCCACAGAGTGTCTAGTGGATTCAAACCACATGCCTTTGGGATTACAGTGCAGTTTCTTACCACTAGGCCACCAGAGCTCCCTCCTTCTTAATTAGGGACTTGAACTAAGAATTTTTGATAACTTCCGGTCTAAATCTCCTTTCAAAGAATCTAGAGCCTTATTAAAAATGGTTTAAAAGCCACAGTCCAGTGGATTGCTATTTCTGGTCTTCTCTGGAGGTGCCTTTTCCCCCTAGTTTTGACCAGGCCTGGACTCTGCTGTAATTGTGATTTATTTCTGAGAACACCCTGACAGGATGGAATGTGGGCTGTGAGCCCTGCGGACCATGGGAACGCGTGGCCACACGGATTGCCAGAGAGCAGGAAGTGCAGGCCCGGCCTCACAGTAACTCATGGTCCCTAATGAGCTTGTGGAATGCCAGCTTGCTGGCTTCAGTGCAACAAAGAATCCTGGTTTAGCTTCATTTGTCAAAGTGCTGCCGAACAGTTTGTTTGTAACAGCAACTGTCTGTGGAGAGAAATAGCAGTCAGGGGAGGAAGAGGCCGGCCACCTTACCCAAAAGGTCAGCTTACCCAGAACATAAACTATACATAATGGAACCTGGAGGTGATCTATGTTGGATTCCCTGATAAACATGCATTTTCTGTGGCTGGATTTCTGTTAGTAAAACTCCCTTCAGAGGTCTAGGAAAACAGTGTTATTGAGCGACCTGCGATTTTAGAAGTCATTCTAAATCCTCTGTTTTGCCTCTTCCCATCTGTATCTGGGAAGTTCCCAAAAGCCTCTGAAGTGGACCTCATTTAATTGGGGGGTTTGACTGAACATAAACTATTTTAGACATCCATTCTGGCTTTTTTGGGAACTCTGGTGGCTTAGTGGTAAGGAATTGCCCTGCCAACCCAAAGACAGGCAGTTCAAATTCACAAGCTGTTCTATGGGAGAAGGTTGCAAATTTTCCTTCCATGTGACTTACAGTCTCTGAAAACCCACTGGAGGTTCAGCTATAAGTTGGTTCTGACTTAATGGTACACAACAACAACAACATTTTCACTTTTGCTATGCTACAAATATGTAATTTAATTGTATTTGACTGAAGATCTTTTACTTGTCCATGCTGTCTGTAAATATAACAAATTTTCCCATACAACATTAATACAATAAGATGACAATTTAGAACCTGCAGGATTCTTGGGAAGATTTTTCTCCTGATACTTCGATTCTAAGATATTTTAGTATCCAAACACAAATAACCTTCCACATTAAAAGTCTCACACCAAAGACAGAAAAAACTCTTCCATTAGATGAGGATCCTGGATCTATAAGTTACAGTAAGATCATTTTGTTGACAATTTTATTATCTTCTCACTCACTTTCATTAAAATAGTTCTGATTCATAGTGATCGAGGCTGTAAATACTAACAGAAGAATCCTGTTCATCTTTCTTCTTAGGAGCTGCAGGTGAATTCGAACCACCAGGGACACACAGCCTTTTGATTAGCAGTTCAGCACACTAGCTCCTTAAATATTTTTATTTTAATAACTATATATAGATTACGTTTTTGTAGAAAGAGTGTTAAATGTCTACAAATTCTGAGACTGATTTCTTTGAAGTACAAGGCAGAGGAAAGGTCATTTTAACAAAAAGAGAGAACTTAAAAATGCTGATATGGTTAAGTAGAAGGAGAACTATGTGAAAGCACCCAGATCCTATCTGTTCTTTCTCGTGAATGTTGTGCAGTTTCTGTTTCTTCTTTTGAGCTCTCTTTTTCCCCAGCAGTTTCCTGACATCTCATTCTTACATAAGTACCTTGTCTTTCCAGCTGATAGAAATGCTCACTTCCACATTTGCTGAACTTCACAATGAAATGTTGAGGTTCACATTGGGAAAAAAAAGAGACTGAAGTATAAATAGTATTGATGGATAAATGGTTTGGTCCACAGTAGGAAGAAATATATGTCGGGTGTGATCACTTTCCCCCATGTGGCAGGCAAACTTGTAAGATTTCACTGAAAGTTGAGGAAATGGCCTTATCTAAAAATAATATTTGCTCACCTTTATTCTTTTCTGTAGTACAGCATATAGTAATTGAATTTCTTGCCTGTTGTGTATATATGTATTGCTTAATGTCCATCAACAGTCAGGAAATCAGTACAGGTGGCATTTCTGTTTAGAAGCAATTGAATAGCCAATGAGGCATTACCCAAATCAGCTGTGTAGTCAGATATTAAGTGGGGAAAAAGATCAACACAGTTTAAAAAGAAAAGGGTTTTCTTTTTCCTGGTTCAATAATCACTGATGACATCAGCCACCTAACAGACATTATCCATTATTTTATTGCTGTTCTGTTGTTAAGTGCTATGGATTTTTGAGTCATAGTAATTCTGTGTGACAGAGTCAAACTGCCCCATAATGTTTTCTTAGATGTAATCCTCTTGGTGAGATTGAGAATATATCTTATTTTTAGGTCCGTTATCATTTAATTATTTCAAACTCATAACCACTCTATGGATAATAACATAACTGCCCTATTGGGTTTCCAAGACTTTACCTCTTTGTAGAAGTTGAATACCATTATTCTTATTGCAAAGCAGCAGATGTGCTTGAATCACTGACCTTTGAGTTAGTAGCTGAGATTTTAAACAGTACAGCATCAAGGCAATGAACAGGTACTCTCCAATACTAATATTAACTTCATAAACCAATACTTACAAAGATATTATTTAACCAGTTGTCCTCAATAGAAACTATTTCCTATTCAGAAATTACTAGTTCTCCCAGCCCTGTACACTTGCACTATCAACTAGTCAATGTCCCTCACTGCCATGCAGTCAGTTCTGACTCACTGTAATTCTCCATTTGGTTTCTAAAGCCATACATTCCAACAGGAAAAGATTTCCCATTTTTCTTCAGCAAAGTCACTGGTCAATTTGAACTACTAAAGATTCTTTTTTTTAATAATTTTTTATTTTTTATTTATTTATATT
>NW_006399889.1:1325444-1326366 GCF_000299155.1 Elephantulus edwardii | reverse complement strand
GGAAGGGACGTGGGAATTGTATACTAATGAGAATATATTTTTATAGAGCTCCTGGGTGGATTTGATCTACCAACTTTTCATTTAGTAGCTACGTGCTTATGACCAGGCTGTCTTATCTATGATTTACACATACCTTTTTAAAGATAAAAACTTCAGTGAAACTCCTTAGTACTGTGAACCAAAATTTCCTTTCTAATTTAAAAAAATAAGAAAAGAGACCCTTGGGCTGTTGAGGAAGATTAATATTGTCTTCCCTTAAAAGGTCACTGCACAGATGACCTCATTCAATCAATGTGGCAAAACATCATACTACCTAGTTATATTTTAATAGGAAACATATTACAACACCATGCTAAGTGAGGTGTTACTTTAGAAGAACTTCATTTGCTGGTTTCTCTAAAGGACCCTTTCCTGGAAGCTGTATTCATCACTCACCTTCCCCTGGTTCTGAGAACTCACTCATTCTTCACCTTCTGTCAGCCTTTCTGATCAAAAAGCATACCACACACACACACAAATCTATAATTTTTTTTTTTGCAAAATTGGGAAGGTGGTAAAAATCACTTTACCCTGAACAGCCCAAATCATAAATACCACAGTCGCATTACCTTTGATATAGAGAAGCATTCAGACATTAATAGAGACTAGTAAAAAAGAGAAAAACAACAACTTATTATATAGAATGTGTATGTGAGAGAGAGAGAGAGAGGAGAGGAGAGAGAACAAAATTTATTACTCTGGGACCTGGAACTATCTTTGTTACAGAGAAGTGGTTATATTGATATTAATTCCTAAAACAGAATTCAACCAGCATGAAATTTACTAGGACATTTAGTGAGCAGCACCTGAAAAAAGATGATGTTAAAGAAATTCTCTGTAAATTTAAGATCTATGGGACAAATTTTACCTCTCCACTCCCAGT
>NW_006399889.1:1275204-1325344 GCF_000299155.1 Elephantulus edwardii | reverse complement strand
CTCTCTCTCTCTCTCTCTCTCTCTTCCTCTCTCTCTCACTCTCTCTTCCTCTCTCTCTCTCTTCCTCTCTCTCTCTCTCTTCCTCTCTCTCTCTCTTCCTCTCTCTCTCTCTCTCTTCCTCTCTCTCTCTCTCACATACACATACATACACACATATCCCTGTAGCATAATAAAATAATACAGAAGAATATCTATTTACATTTTATTGACTATGCAAAGGCATTTGACTGTGTGGGTCATAATAAGTCATGGCTGACATTGAGAAGAATGGGAATCCCAGAGCACTTAATTGTGCTCACGTGAAACCTGCATCTATACCAAGAGGCTATTGTGCAAACAGAGTAAGGCAACACGACATGGTTTAAATTTAAAGGAAGGAATGTGTTAGGGTTGTGTTCTGTCTCCATACCTGTTCAATCCATATGTTGAGCAAATTATTTGAGAAGCTAGACTCTATGAAGAAGAATGTGGCATCAAGGTTGGAGGAATACTCATCAATAACCTGTGTTATGCAGATGACACAACCATGCTTGCTGAAAATTAGGAGGACTTGAAGCATCTGTTGCAGAAAAATCAAAGGATACTGTATGGGTTGCATCTCAACATCAAGAAAACAAAAGTTCTTACCATTGGACTGATAGGCAACATCATGATAAATTGGGGGGGGAACTGTTAACAATGTCATCTTACTTGGATCCACAATCAACACCCTTGGTACCAGCAGTCACGAAATCAGGAGATGTATTACACTGAGAAAGTCTGCACTTAGGGACCTCTCCAAGTTATTGACAAGTAATGATGTCAATTTGAGAGCTAAGGTGCTTATGATTCATGCCATGGTCTTTAGGATCACTTTCTATGCATCTTGAGAGCTGGAAAATGAATAAAGATGACAGTAGAATTGATGCCTTTGAGCTGTGGTGTTGGAGAAGAGTACTGACCATCCCATGGACTGCCAAAGAATAAACAAACATGTCTTGGAAGAGGATGCAGCCAGAGTGCTCTTTGGAGGCAAAGATGATAAAGCTTCACCTTACATAGTTCAGGCATATTGCTAGGGGGTGCTGTTCCTTGGAGAGGGATATGATGCTCAGAAAGGCAGAGGGTCAACGAAGGGAAGGAAGACCCTCAACCAGGTGAATTGATGTGGTGACTGCACAATGGGCTCTAGTGTATCAAGAAGTGTGAGGATGGCATAGGCTAAGACGAGGCTGAGCTCTGTTGTTCATAGGGTCATTATGGATTGTAATCGACTCGATGGCACCTAACAACAGCAACAACACTCCCAATTCAGCAGAGCCATCTCCTGTTTAGGAGACATGGAAGCTTGACCTCTGGGTTCACCATACCAGGTAAACACAGTGGCCAAGGGAATGGAGAGGGGAGTACTTGGAAGTCAGTTTATATGGTGTCTTTACAAAATGAAAAACAGATCTGAAAGAGAATGTATCAGTTCATCAGAGTTCAGTCATCATTAAGAAATAAGCCAGTATGAAAGTTTTATTTAAGAAAAAAATGTGTAACTGTCCCGGCATTCTCAGTCTTCAAGTTTCTAAATAAAACAAACAGGTCTTTATGTTGAGCAGCACTTTGCTCAATCAATGGAAATAAATGGCAGTCTTTCACAAGAGAAATTTGTTTTCACCTCCATTTTCTTTTTGTTGTGATTTGAGTGAACATCCCTGTATTAAAAGAAGAGTTGCAGTTATTTCTTTGTGCTGAGAAAGCCCCCTTACCATCCACACACTGCCTGCTCTTGGGTCTCTGAGAGAACTGTCTTCTAGAAGCCATGGAACCAGTATAGAGAGAGTCACTAGGATAGAGAGATAAAGAAGATTAAATTTCTGTGACACTAATCTCCTAAAAATATGTCCTGATAATTTTTTTTCTTTGCTTCTGCCTTTTAAGAGAACTTTTGTGAATTGTCATAAATTAAACCCAGCTTACTAATATCAGAAAAGGGAGGTTTGGTGGCTTAGTGGGAAGGGTTTGTGCTGCCAACCCAAAAGCTCATGGTTCGAACCCACCAGATGCTCCCTGGGAGGAAAATGGCCAGCCTCCTCCCATGCAATTTGTTGCCTCTGGAAACCCTACATAGGCCCAGCTATGAGTCATTTCCGATTCGACAGCACAAAAGAACGATTTCTGAAAACTCCAGATTTGTTGCTGTGTAGCGTGGAGCTGGATCCTACCCATAGCTGACCCTCTGGCGGGTTTTCAGAGGCAGTTAATCACACAGAAGGAGACTGCCCCCCCCCCCCCACTATGTTGTTCCACTGTGCTCTTCATATGAACAACAGCTCTGAAGTCTCTATAGTCAGACAATTCCTTTCAGGTAGGTCATAGATTAAGAGAATAATTATTAAGGGATTAGAATGAATTTTCTTTGAAATACCTTTTTTTAGCAATATAAATATTTGTATAAATTAAAATCTTTGCAAAGATGAGGGTTTGGGTGGGTGTTTTTTTTCCTCACCCAATTGGCAGCAGCCTATAATTTCCAGTTCCTCTTCTGTTGCAGTTAGTCTTCTTCCTGAAGCTCTGTAGCCTTGTCAGTGGCTAATCCAAAAACCAAGCCTCTCTGGGCGGAGGAATCCACCGCTAGAGAAAAGGGCCTGTCTCCTGTGCAGTACCTACCCTCAGAAACCCAGTGGAGGGGGTCAGCCGGGAGTCTGTTGCAACCGGCAGCAGTTAGTCTTTACCATTATGCTAAGGCCCTGTCTTTCTGCTTGCTTACATAGTTTGACTGCTGTAACTCAAACACACTTAACACACACACACACACACACACACACACACACACACACAAATCCTGAACACATTACCATCAAGTCAGTCCTAAATCGCGGTCACCCTCTGCCAGGTTTCCCGGCTGTAAATCATTACAGGGGGGTGACTGCTTCACCTTCCTCTTACAAAATAGCTGGGGGATTTGAACTGAAGACCTACCCGGCATGTAATGCCTTATGCCATCAGATCCCTTATGACTCAAAACTAAAAATCAAGCCCAATGCTGTCAACTCAATTCTGACTCACAGTGATGTTCCAATGAGCTTCTGAGGCTGTCAAACTTTATGGGATGAGACTCCCTGCCTTTTGCCCATGGTGCCTCTGGTGAACTTGACCTGTGAGGTAGCAATCCAGCACATAGCATGCTGTGCCACAGGACTCCTTATGACTCAAAATTAGTTTTAAATCATCGTAAGACAGTTTGGTCATTTGGAGTTTCTTTTTCTGCAATTTGTTTTAGTTGGCTATTTGAAGTAAAACAGCTGGTGCTGCTCATATAGTTACAGAAATGTCAATTGAAGAAATGCTTAGACAGTTATGTTTGAAGGAGTTAACACACAGAGTATGGCTAGCAGTATCTTAAACACCAAAACTTTCAAGTCTCCCTGGTGGCACCTTCCTAGGAGAGAAAAATAAAGGCCATTTGATAAACTTAAAAAATAATTATTAGGTCAAAGAAGAGTTTTCTTTTTGCTTCTGGAGTTTTGTTTCATAAAGAATTTTGAATTTAAAGAATTCTCGTATATTATTTCACAAACAAACAAGAAGTGAAAATGTGGTGTTTTCTTGTGGTTGAAAAATACCATTAAAGACCATGTATAATTTGAGGGTAGCTGGAATCTTCCATACCAGCCAGTCTTTTGAAAGAAACAGAATCTGTGAAAATTTGAAAGGCAATTGAGTGGGGAGAAATGTCAACTCTTACAAAAAGCTTTATTTTATATATAAATGTTCATTTTCTTAAACTTTGTAGTATATGAGTATGCAGAGCTTCACATTTTTAAAATACAGAAAAATATTTAATGAGATCTTTTGTAGAATATTACTTCAATTCTGTGGGACTTGTATAGGTAGGTATAAACTAAGGAGGAAATTTGGTATTACAATAGCTTATCTCTTTTTGGTAAGCACTTAATGTCAGTACCATATTTTGAGGGAGCTCTAGTGACTTAGTGGTAAGGAATTGTGCTGTCAATCCAAAGCCAGACGGTTAGAATCTACCGGCTGCTTCCAGTCTTCTCCTGTGCACTTTCCAAACTCTGAAAAACTCCACCGGAGGGTCAGTTCTGAGTCGATTCTGGCTGAATAGCATGTAACAACAACAACAACAATAGCATGCCAGTAATGACACCAAACCGTACTTGGAAATTTAAGTTAAATTTGTCTTAACACCAGAAATTTACTTGTTGAAAAGCTTCCTGTTGGAAAACTGTAAGATAAACTTGAACCTCTTTCGTATTTTGTGTTAATGTTGTGAATAGCAAAAAGATTGAGTATGACCCTGTCAGTGTGACGTGGAGACTACAATATCAACCGATCAATATTGAAAAGAAGACAGGAATGTTATTCTCAGTTTAGCAACAAACACTCAAGAACACTTTTTTTTTTCTTCTGAAAATAGAGCAGGTGAAAAATGTTGTTTGAAGGTGACTTGTTGTTGTTGTTGTTTATTGTGGTTTGTTTTCATGTTGGGAGAGCAATGGCTGGTCAGGTGAAATAAACTTAGCAGGGACTGGAAATGATGAAGTGAAAGATTTGGCGAGAAGCAGCTGGAGGTTTCCTAGCACATCAGTTAGGTCTGAGGCAGAGTGATCAGGGCTCCTATGAGGGGAGAGTCTGATTTCTAGCCACAGTGCAGGTTGGTCAGATGGAACTAGACACCTCAAAGGTGCTGCAGATGTTTATTGACAGCAGAAAGGCAACTGGAACATTTTTATGTATTTGTCCTTTGGGAAGGACTCTGAGCAATGGATCTCTTCCAGAACATAATGGATTTGGACATGCTTCATGCCTGGATGATTTCTTATTGTACTTTCCTCTGTAACCTTGCTCTCCATGGGGATAATGGGAGAGGGAACGGGAACGTACAGCAGGCTTCAGCAGAGAAGTCAGTCCTGTGACTGTCATCTGAGAAATGTGTTTGCCAACAAACTAGTGTTTAATGGGTAACATGAACCCTTCCTTCCCCAAATATACTTTAGATAAGCCCAAACTCATATTTCACATCATTAAAGGAGTAGACTAATTGCTTTTCTCACAGTTTCAGCAGAGAAATGTTTTGGTATGTAAGGTATCTCTTTGATATTTAAGGTACCTTTCTAGCCACTGATGGTTAAGTCACTGACTATATCCCTATTCTCAGGAAACTTATAATAAATAGAGGCGACAAGAGCCAAATGCAAGTCATTGTTCTACACTCTTAGAATTTGGTGAATTAAATGTTCATTTAAACTCTGGCTTAATAGCATGCCAGTAATGACGCCAAACCATATTTGGAAATTGAGTTGAATTTGCCTTTAAAAACCAGGAGTTTACTTGTTGGAAAGCTCATTGACTCCGGGATAAACTTGAACCTCTTGTTGTTGCATGAAGGTCCTTAAGAATCTTTTGTCTAAGCTGTGCTTTCAGGGAGCTCTGGTCATCTAAGAACCCTGATGACATAATGGTTACAAGCTCAGCTTCTAATCAAAAGGTCAGCAGTTCAAACCCATCCTGGGAGAAAAGACCTGGTGGTTTGCTGTCTTGAAAACCCTGTAAAGCAATTCAACTCTTCATTGTAGGTAGGGGTGGTAGGAGTCTGAATCAATTTGACTATGCACAAAAAATACATATATCTCAGAGGCTCCATAGATGATGCCTTTAGCTTATTAATTATTAATTGACAAATGTTTGCCTTGCCACTTAGATTCTAACAGTTCAATTACTTGGATTTGTTACTTCAAAGAATAAGAAATGGAATTTTTCCTTTTAACTTGTTATTCTAAGGTAGGACTCACAAATATAATCATCACTGTTACTAGTCCACAAGAAAAGGCTCCTTGTCAGAGACGTTATTATATCACTGTATACCCGTGTGGGCTTGGTTGGTTTGTTGTTGGGTGTTGTGTTGGGTTTTTTTATGTACATAAATGAACTTAAGTATTAGTTTTATTTTACTCAGGGGTACAAGGATATCAGTTTAAAGACTAAAGTGCACCTCATCCAAGCTATTTCCTGTACATCTGAAAGTTGGGCAATAAATAAGGAAGACTAAAGAAGAATTGATGCTTCTGAATTGTGTTGTTGGGAGAGAGTATTGAATATGCCATAGACTGTCAAAAGAGTAAGCATATCTGTCTTGGAGGAAATGTAACCAGGGTGCTTGTTAGAGGCAAGGATGTTGAAACTTCATATCACATACTTTCGAGCATGTTCTCAGGACATCATTCAGGAAAAGGGAGACAGAGGGTCAGAGGAAGAAAGGAAGAGGTTCAGCAAGATGGATTGGCCTGGTGACTGTGGACTCAAGAATGCTGGAAATGATGAGGATGGCACAGGAAAGGGCAAGCTGTTAAAGGGCTTGTTGTCAACTCGGTGATACATAACAATAAGCACAACCTGGTCTCCAGATTAGAGCTTGATTCCCTTGGTGGTAGTGGTGTCTCCTGCAGTGTACACATGGAATGGCACACCTTCTGGTTAGCAGCAGGAGGGGCACCATCGAAATACCTCAGGAGCTGCCCATCTGGGATGACACGATTTCCTCCTTCCTTCCTATTTTTTCATCGTGTTTCTATTTTACAAATTTTTAATATGGCCCAACCCAGATGCCTACTATTGTAGTTTGGTGACATTGGGTCAATTTCAACTCATATGGACTTGATGTAACAGAGCAGAACTACTTTGTAGGATTTTATAGGCTATACTCTTTATAGGAGCAAAATTGTTTTGTTTTTTTTTCTCTTTGGAGCCATTGGATGGGTTCAAACCCCCAATTTTTCAGTTAGCAGATGGGTGTTGTATCAGCAAGGCTTCTTCCAAGGGTCCTCACTCTCTCATTGCTGTTGAGTCCAAACAGACTCATAGCTGACCTTCCGATGGCTTGTCAGAGGCTGTATGTCGCATGGGAAGAGTGCCCAACATTCTCCTGCAGAAGAGCTGGTAGATTTGAACTGAAAGAGAGGAATAGCCTTGGGGTGAGTAGCGCAACTCCCTATACACAAGGCCACCATGTGGATTTCACGAGGAGAACCCTCATAACTCCAGTTGAGGCTTCTAAGGCTCCTTGTTGGCCACTATGAGGAAACGTTCTGTGAATAACAACCGTCTAAAAGTGGGTACAGCTAGCAGCTTCTGGAAGTAACAAGTGGGTGGAAACTCCACAGACATTCGAGTCCAGGGCTGATGGGCTCTCCAGCTGTGGGCACTCACGTGTCCCAGGAAAGGCTGGTTATGTGAAGAGCTAAAACATCTGAACCTGAGAACACGTGAGTCTGTGCTAAAGGAATTCCTTTTCCCAGGACTGGAGATATAAAACCCCCTCATAGCACCGGGCAGTCCACTTCACACATTCTAAGTAGTTTCTGTGCCATGTCAAAGGCAAGTTCTTGAAGTTTTTTGGGTCATATTTCAGAAAGCCATATCCAATGCATGTGTGTTCATGTGCAGAGAACTAGTGTCATGTTTGGTGAAGAGAACAGGCCTAAAGCACAGAAAGCTGTCACAGCATCCCTTCTTTGGGGTGATGGGAGCCTCATGGCCGGCTCTGGAGAACATCTCTGGACCCTTCTCCCGGATGTATGCACATCCCACTCTGTACACAAAAGGCCAGGCCTGAAGTCCTTTCCCTCTGGACCGGTTCCTCCAGAGCTCAGGGGATCTGGGAGGATGTTCATCTCTGAGACCTGGGCCTAGCAACGAGGCTGCAGCCATCTGCAAGCTCTCTGCTCTGGTTTCCACGCCAAGAGGGTGCTGTGTTGCTCTGTGTGATGTGCGCCTTTTTCATCTCTATTAAATAAGTAAATAAAAGAGAGGCACGCTTCCTCCCACCACTTTTCATTCAAAGGGACCAGATGTGGAGTCTCTCCAGCAAGGCAGCTGGGTCAGGTCGTATCAAATCGTGTGCTTGTTTTCTCAGAGTCTGATCACATTTCTTTGCCTTCTCTCTGTCTCCCTCCTTCCTTCTCAGTAATGAAGTGGTGAGAAGTGACTTGAAGAAGCTGCCAGCTCTTCCCACCCAAGCCCTGAAGGAGCACCCCTCTCTGGCCTACTGGTAAGCTCTTTTCCACAGATCTCAGGCATCCTTTCCCAGAACTCGCTCCTTACTTAGAGGGGTTCCTGAACTTAAGACAATGGACTCTTACTTTCTAGTGGCTACCTGGAACAGGGAGCTCTGATAGTCTTGTGTAAAGGAGCTGTGCTTCCAGTCTGAAAGTACTCAGTTTGGATCCACCAGCTGCTCCATGGGAGAAAGATAGGTAATCTCTCTTGTGATGCATCTGAAAACCCACTGGAGGTTCAGCTGTGAGTCAGTTCTGACTCTATGGTACCCAACAACCACTGCCTGCCTGTCACTGGGACAATACTCACTATTCACCCCAAGGCTATTTCTTTCTTTCAGTTCCTGCTCAGAGTGTCTCCAAAGGAGACTAAGTACCTTGTGCCTTCATAAAATAGAATCCCTGGGTGGTGCAAATTGCTACAGCTGCTAACAAAGTCTACAGGTTCAGGTCCACCCAGAGGTACCTCTAATGAAAGGTCTGGGGACCCACTTCTAAAAAAAATGAGCCACTGAAACGCTGTGAAGGTCTGTTTTACTGTGATGTGACCTGGTTGGGTCACCAAAATTGGTATCCACTTGATTGCTGTGGGAGTGGTGTCTTCATGAAACTAGAGTGGGGGGTTTCCCCTGCATTTGTGTGAGAGCTTTCTCTTCCCTATTTCTAAAAAAAAAAAAAGTCCTAAAATGAAATCTTCTAAAATTTCACTTTGGAAGCATCGCCTCCTTGGAGAGCCTTTCATGTGCAGCTCGAGTTTCATCCTGGAATCCTTGTCACTCGATGACAGGATGTGTGAGGTTTTGTGATGTGGGGGGAACTACAGGCTTTTCCTCCCCCTTTCTCTCTGCAGAA
The DNA here is from genome assembly GCF_000299155.1 of Elephantulus edwardii. Lineage (NCBI taxonomy): Eukaryota > Metazoa > Chordata > Mammalia > Macroscelidea > Macroscelididae > Elephantulus > Elephantulus edwardii. Next base: position 1,316,444 of record NW_006399889.1, on the reverse strand, counting down.
GAGAGAGATCGATTCTTTTCTTTTCCCACAGTGTTGCATATCTCTTGGTTTAGCTGCCGTGTAACATAATGCCATAGTTCATCTGCCAGGCTCCAAATTACTGATTCTGAATGAATCGGGCATTTGAAAAGCCTCCAGACTGTGGTTTTGGTGGCAGTGGGGCAGGGCTCACATGCCTGGGTAGTGTGTTGAAATCGTGTTGGGTTCTTAAGCCTTGGCACCTTGGTGCCCCGCTGCTTCCTTAAGTAAGATTTCTTAGACCCCTGAACAATCGTCACTGTGACTGCTTGTCTTTCAAAAACAGAGCGCTAATCAGCCATGATAAACTACAACTTGTAACTTTTGAATAAGCCTGCATATGCTTCATGAAATATAGGATTTGCTGTTATTTCATCTCGTCTAGACGCTTTTCCAGCCAGCAAACTCGTTTTTCTGTCATTCGAGAGATTCCTTTGTTAAGACAGGGCATGTCTGGTTGCAGAGTTCATTAGCAAGATTAAACTCCAGCTCATAAATCAGTTTCTCCCTCAGCGAGTACAGTGACTGAATAATTGAATGGAGCGAGGGCGCCAGGCTCTCTCCATGTACTGGCACCCCTAATTTCATCCCTGTGCTGTTTCTTTGCCATTCTTCTTTCAGTGACGGAGATGTAGATGATAGTGACTTTGTATAATTATAGTTTTCCCCCAAAGAACAAAAATCTGATGAACTTGGAGGGGGTTTTTTGTGTATCAGCTTCCAGTCTTGCCGGCTGTGCATATGAACACAAAGAGCAGCATTCGTGCCATCTCCTTGGGCATGGAGCCCTCATGCCCTCTGCATCATTTTTTTAAAAAATACAATAAATTTTACAACATATCTTAACATTGCATGTCCTTTATATTCTTTTTTTTTTAAATTCCTTTTCCCCCCACACTTACCTTCACTGACATTATGTTTCATATAATCATTCCCATACATTGTGTTTTGTAAAATTAATCACCATTGGACTATGCCCACTATTAGCTGGTGGGAAAGATCCAACAGGGTCATGCCCTCTTCTTTAGCTCCCAGGGTCTTATCTCCTTCCCAGCTTTTCATTTTCCAAACCAAAGGTAAAAGAGAAAGAGATGCAAGCAGGTAACTGATACCCAGGGCTCCTCTGTGATCAGAGTGTATCGGCCACCAAGGCTGTATCACGGGTGGGTTGAATGGAGTGAGAGTTACCTTTAACCTGGTCTTTCCCCAGCATCTCATCATTCATACGCTTCCAGGTGTCCTTGTGCTCATTTCAGAAGGAGACCTGGTAGCATAACGCATCACGTGTTGGGCTGCTAACGGAAAGGTTTGCGAATGGGATCCATAAAAAAAAAAAAGAAGAAATTGTCTTCCAGCAAAGACTTAGAGCCTTGGAGACCCCGTGGAGGGCGCTATGAGTTGGCGTCAATGTGACAGCAGTGTGTGGTCTCATTTTAGAGTTAGGAACTCTCCTTCTACGCTCTGTCTCTCTGGATTTTCCTTTCCTCCTCTCTGCAGTCCGCCCTGTACATCCCAATCAGCTTGTCAGTGACTGGTCTGGGTTCTTTTTAAGAACATGCTTTTTCTTTTGTAAATATGAGTGACCTTGTCTGTACCCACGTCTGGAGCTGTCCTGCCAGTGTGTCCCTCTACTGTGGTGACCAGGCCAACATGTTCCCTTTGCCTAATTAGTGGCCATGTCATCCTTTGAGTGAACTTAGAGGCTGGCAGGACAGGACAAAGGAAGTGATGGTTGTCAAGCAGATGACAGGCTTCACAGCCTAGCTTATTCAAGAAGGAACTCCTGGCATGAGTCTGCTTGATGACTCATTATTTCTTTGAAAAGGTTTTTCATCTCATTTTACTAATTAGTTGGCATTTAATATTGTACATATTGACCTGATAAAAGCTAAGAATTTAACACAAATATTGTTCCTATTCCAAGTAGCTACAGAATTCCAGAAATTGATTTAGTGTTAATAGACCAAATGTATTTAAAGTACTTATTTCTTGCCCTCAGCTTCCTCACTCATTGGTCAGATTTACCAAAACACTTATTGGTGAACTGGACAACTTCCCACCTTGCCATCACTGTCCTCATCAACGTTCTCCTCTCAGGTTGCCCTGACCATTCCTGAAGAATGCATTCTCATTCTCAATGCTCCCCTGATAAGTGTAGGCTTTCAAAGACAAAGTGAACCACCTTCCTGACCCACCTTCGTGCCTGAAATAGCCCATGAGAAGTCTGACACATTAGTCAGGGAAGGGAATTATAAAGAGTCTAAGAGCAGTCAGTTTTAGAATCTTCATCAAATCCCCTGACTTGTAAAGATGGTCCAGGTAACTTCCATTCCCTTTTTGCTGTCATGTTTTCTCTAACTGTATAATGATATTGATTAACTACACCAGTCTTCTTCAGACTGTGAGAGAGGAATTAAGAAGCGCTGTAAAGTAATGTAAATGGATAATAATGCTGAGTAATCATGCAGTGATCCTATCGTCTAACTCTCTACAAACATTTAACAAATATGGCCTTCTCACACCAGGTAATGTGTATCTGAGAAAGAAAGTTAGAATTATGTGACCAGGGCTATAGAATAGGGCCAAGCCATGTTCCAACGTAAACCTAACCTGTGAAGGTTTGTGTTATTGTTGTTATGTGCTGTCTAGTTGACTGCAACTAATAGTAACCTTATGAACAACAGATCTGAATGTTGCCCATCCCGTGCCAGCTTCCTCATCTCCAATGGACTTGAGCCTGTTATTACAGTCCCCATGTCAAATCTATCTTATTGTGAGTCTTCCTCTCCTATGCTGACCCTCCACCTCCACATGATGTCCTTCTCCAAGAACTGGCCACTCCCAACAACATGCCCAAAGTATGTGAGATGAAGCTTCACCATCCTTGCTTCCAAGGAATGTCCTGGTCACACTTACTCCACCACAGAGTTGTTTGTTCTTCGGCAATACAAGGTATACTCAGTACTCCTCTCCAGCACCACAACGCAAAGGCACTGACTGCTGGACCACTCTGTACGGTCTGCAGAGACAGCTTCCTTTACTTCCAAAACTACTGCCCTCTGTAAGGCACTGCCTCCTCCTCAGCACACCATCCTCACCTTGTCTCCTTTTAAGCATTCTGGTGTTTCCTGGGCTGCTGTCTATTGTTGTTATATGTCATTGAGTCAGTTCCAATTCGCAGCGACCCTGTGTGCAACAGAGTGGAACATTGCTTGGTCCTTGGCCAGCCTCACAATTGTCACCGTCTTTGAGCCCCTTACCATAGCAACTCTATCAGTCCATCTTGTTAAGGGTCCTCCTCTTTTTTGCTAACCCTTTACTCTATGAAGCATGATACCCTACTCGAGGAACTGGTCACTCCTATAGCTTACACAAAGTACTTGAGATGAAATCTTATCATCTTTACTTTGAAGTCAAATTCTGACTGTATTTTTCCAAAACATACGTGTTTGTTATTCTGGCAGTACATGGTATTTTAATACTATTTGCTGATACCACAATTCAAATGGATCAATTCTTCTTCAGTTTTTCTTGTTCAGTTTTCGTGTGTTGGGGTTTGTTCCCCAGAGGGCAAATCCCTCAAGGTTCTTGGTTGCAGACAGAACAAAAAAACTGACCTGGAAGGGAGCTCTGGTGGCCTAGTGGCAAGAAGATGCACTGCAATGCTGAAGGCGCGCTTTCCAGAAGCTCCGCTGGAGAAGGAGGAGCAGTCTCCTCCTGTGCCTGTCAGATCCAGTTCAGTGGTACACAACAAGGGGTGGGGGGACTGACCTAAAAGACATTAGCTTTTGTTTATTGGGGCAGGAAACTTACAGGGTGGGGATGGGGAAGCAGCGCTGCAGAGTTCTGGTGCTGGCAGACCAGGTGTTTTCCACTAAAGAGAAGCTGATAAGTCTTTCATACCTTTGTACAAACAAGCCCTAACATACAGAAAACTTAAGAATTATGTAAGCTGATGGAAAATGCTATTAATACACAGTGCTGAGTTTTAAGAGAAAAACCGTCACCTGCTTGGTGTGCATCTAGTCTGTAAGCATGGCTAAAAATAATAGGGGAAATGTCAGCTTGCCCTTATTACAGGACAAAGCATCATTTCCATTAGAATCAAGTGTAGGAAGAACTCGGCTAGCTAAGCAAAGTGTAGCCACTTGGGGACATTTATAAAAGTTCATATATATGTGCATATGAGACAACTGAAAACGTGGTGTGGGTCAGTTGCATCTCAGTCTTCACAGTGACATCTTTACTTTTTTAATGCAAAGAGCTTTTTTTGCAAGAGATACCTAATGCAATACTACTATTTAACTTAACTGCACAGCCCAGCCCATGGCTATTGGCAGTCAGCTTCAGTGTTTATCTTTCTCCTTCGTGTAACACTTTACTGTGTCTTCCAAACAGTTTTTTTGAGGTTGCGTTTATTATGACTCATGAGTTCCTAATAGATTACTCCATTTAGTCTCGCTCAAAACTCTGGGGATTTTGCAAATCTAGTGATCTGCAAATCTAAGGCACATTTCAGCTGTCTGTACATTCCAGAAGAAGTTGGAAGTGGAGCAGAGGGCAGAATGTACCCTCAGTCAGCATTTCACACGCACTGGCAGACATGTTATCGGGTGAAACCAGTGCCTGCAGAAGGGCATCATGCTTGGGAGAGTAGAAGGTCAGCTAGCAAGAGGGAGCCCCTCCACATGGTGAATTGACACAGTGGCAGTAACAGCTCAAACACAGCAGTGATTGTGAAGGTGGTACGGGACTACGCTATGTCTTGTTCTGTTGAACATGGGATGACTGAGTTAGAAGCAGCCTAGTGGCACCTACCAATAACAACAGCAGCAGACAATGGCTCCCTGATGTTTCAATTGGGGCATTGCCACAACCAGCTGCCATTAAGACTGCTCTGACTCATCGTGGGCCGGAGTACTCAGGACTGTAGTGTGAGGACATTAAGGTCAATTGGCATAATGGCATTCACAGAGACATTGTTCTGGATCCTACTTTGGTTAGCAGCTGAGCTCATTAATTGTCTGAGCTGGCTAGGGACTCAAATTGGGACAAAGGGAATAGGGGGAAATGAGGGAGGAGTAGACAGTTGCTGTGGCTTTACCAGTGGGCTCAGACAGCAAGAGGTTCAGGGTGAAGGAGGTATGGCAGAGTGGTCTCAGCTGTCAGGCTCTGTGGAAGCCTGTGGTCAAGCCACTTGGTTGGTCAGCAGCTGCACAGCCAGCTGCTGGGGTTTCAGACTTCCTCTGCTGTTCTTCCCGCGCCTTACTCGTGTGCACAGCTACAGCGTTGTGTCGATTTTCATTTCCTTCTCTCATCCCAGGGGTCCTTTCTCCAAGAGCTATTTTACAAGAGCAAGGCACATGCTAACACTGAGTTGCTTAACCCCAGGACTTGACTTGACTTCACAAGCCTGGATCCTGTGGCAGGAGACAGTCTGGTTAGTGAGTGAGGAGGAAAGCTGGAAGAACCACCGTGAAATACCCTCTGGCATAAATCTGCATCCTGTGATGCTGGCCCCAGCCCTGAAAAGGAAGCTCTTAGAATTTGTCAGGGGAGGGCTTTCTCTCATTTGAAGGACAACTTCCATGCTATGGCCAGATTTGTACCTGAAACAGAAGGTGCCCAGACCCGTAGAAAGTATTACCCAACAAGGAGGGAAAAACTCCCTTACAGCTTGTGAGCTCCCTTCTGGGTATTTATACAGACATTGTCTTATGAAGAGCTCCATCTTTCAGCCAGGTGCCAAATTTCCAAAAGCCAAACCCATTGCTGTGGAGTCAGTTACACCTTATAGGATTGAGTAGCACTGCTCCGTTGGGTTTCCAGAGCTGTCAGTCCTTACACGTGCAGCTCCACGGGGGGAATGATGCTCAGTCTCCTCCCTTGTGATTTACAGCCTCAAAACCCCAATGGAGGATCAGCTATGAGCTGGTGCAGAGTTGGTGGCAATGAGAGCGAGAGAGAATGAGACGTTACCATCTCAAACTAGGATCCCGTCTTGGGATAGAACATTTGCTAAGGACAGATTGAAGTTCACTTTACTTGTGTGGGGGACAGAAGAGAAAAAAAATACTATTTTAAAGTGGGAAGGATTGATCATGGAGGTCAAGATCTTTGGACTGAATATACAGCTGTGAGGTACCTGGTTCTGCTCCCATAACCTGTGATTGCTGGGGCTGGTTCTACGATTCTGAAGGCAGCATTGAAAACAGCCATGACACTCACCTAGCCTGGGCAGTAAAGTCACTTTCCAGAGAAGGTCATGTGCTGCTGTGAGAGCTCTCTGCACTGTCAAAGAAAGGAACGACCCGCTCTTGTCTCCATGGAAGTGAGCTAGCCTTTTGTTTCAGAACAAAGATTTCAAAGATGAGTGAGTTCCCATCTTATTTCTGCTAGGTGGTTAGCTGGTGTTTCTCCACTATTTCTCTGTGGCTTTTGTTGCTTCATAGTGTATATTAATTAGATAAAAATTCCAGAACTTTCCTGTCTTCCTTGGGAGCTCTCAGTCCCTGACTGCTAATTCAGAGGCGGTAGGATAGTCCAGGGAGTTCTTGGGAAATGTAAATGGTAACAGGCCTACTAATTCAAAGACTGAAGGTTTCCATTCACACAGAAGTGCCTTGAAAGGAAGTTCTAGCCATCTACTTCTGAAAAATTATTGTTATTGTGTGTGCCATTAAGTTGGAACTAACTCATAGCTGACCTTCCAGCATGTTTTCAGAGGCAATAAATTGCATGGGAGGAGATTGCCCATTTGTTCTCCTGTGAAGCAGCTGGTAGATTTGTACCTTTTGTCTTTGGGTTACCAGGACACTCCTTATCACTAGGCCATCAGAGCTCTAAAAAATTAGCTATAGAAAATCCTACAGGGCACTGTTCCATACAATAATTGATTGAATCAAGAGTTGAGTTGGTATCAATGGTTGGTTGGTTGGTTGGTTGGTTGGTTGGTTAATTAAGTTGTGGGATATTCTTTGAAATCAACTTCTGCCCTTTCCCCCTACATCCTGTATAAAAAGGATTAAAGGAAATGAGGAAAGTCATGTAGAAAAATTGCAGAGATAGAGCCAGAGTTTTCATTTCTGGTCTCAGTTTTCTCTAAGCTCCAGCCAGTTTGGTCTTCCTTTACCTTGCTCGGTTGTGGTGTCTCTCCCGACTGCTATGAAAGATAGACTCCCTGTTTCTTCCTCACCTCTCACATAATAGTCCCTTACAAGGGGCTAACTGGGTATAAGTCCTTCACAAAGAAAACTGAGTCTTCTAAAGGAAACAACTTCTAAAAAAAAAATAATAATAATCCTACAACCCGAGGGACTTCACTCATTCTGAGTTTGAAAAGGCCATTTTATGACAGATCATTTTTCCAGGAGCACTTGTCTCCTTGGAGCTCTGAGGGCTGCCAGGGCTCAGAAGTATCTCAGCAAGTTGCTTGACCCTTGACCTAGGGACTTTAATAACAGAACTTTATCCTTCTAATTCTAGTGAAGACAGAGTCATTGAGCACTACAAGAAACTGAATGGCCAGACAAGAGGTCAAGCCATTGTGAAGTAAGTAGACCTTCCCTGGGCTCGGGAGAATTGCATTTGTTTGTGTTAATATATCATATGTCAGGATTATTCAATTCTGCTTGGGAAGAAATATCTCTGGGGATGGTGTTTCAATTTAATGTTCAAATAAATAACCACTCAGTGAACTTTAGCATATAAACAGACACACATAAAAATGTATATGCTCTCAGTTCTGCTGACTAATCGTGTGTGTGTGTGTGTGTGTGTGTGTGTGTGTGTTGTCTTCCCAATTTTGCAGCTACATGAGCATCGTGGAGTCTCTCCCAACCTACGGGGTTCATTATTATGCAGTGAAGGTAAGTGAAGCCTCCAGTTTGCAAAGATTGTCAAACTTGCCTTAAGACAAAAACAGCAAACAAACAATTTTCTTTTTCCCCCTTTTATTCTAATCAAACAGAAGTTCTAGTGGCACAGTAGATTAAGTGTTGGGCTGTGGCTGGAAGGTCAGAAGTTCACACTCACCAGCTGTTCCATCAGAAAGATGAAGCAGTCTACTTTTATGAAGATTTACAGCCTCTAACACTCTCAGGGACAGATTTATCCTGTGCTAGAAGGTCCCTGTGAGTTAGAATCGACTCAACTGCAGTGGGTTTGGGAAATTTCTTTTTGTTTGTTTGTTTACTTTTGGTGGTAGATGGTGGGAAAGAGACTCTGTCCAGACTATTGCATGCTAGGGAAGGTTGGGCAACTGAATGTTCTCACCAATCTGGTAAGTCTTAACAGAGTAACTCTCTAAAACTCCTTTTCCTTGTTGTGAAGTAGGTAAAATAAGTCTTTACTTCCCTTCATTCTCAGAAAAATGCTGGAGGACTAGGACTGCTTTTATTAAGAAAAATGACTTGCAGGGGAGCTCTGGTGGCCTAGTGGCAAGAAGTTGTACTGCAATCCCAGAGGTACACGGTTCAAATCCACCAGATGCTCTGCCGGAGAAGGAGGGAAAATTTCCCTCCTGTACCAGTCAGATCTGATTTGACGGTACACGCACAATAAAAATAAAAATTAAAAAAAAAAGAAAAATGACTTGCATCATGTCCTAGAATTGCAGACCAACTCCCTGTTGATACATAGTAGGGAAAGACCACTGTAAGCACATCAGCAGGACTATTCTTGGTTTGCCATGTCAGTTACTTCAACATAGGAGAACTGGGATTAGAAAATGACAAACACAGAATCACATGTCTCCTTAAATACTGTCAAGTCCATTGTGGCGTTGAACCCATTCTGAATTAATTTGGTTTTGTCAATGATGCCCCAAACCTGGATCTTGCCTTTAAAATAATGGAGAATGGCATCCCCAAGATGACTTTGCTGCAATGAGAAAGAATAACTTCCCTCCCGTTTCCTTCTTGCATGAAAAATATGATAATAAGGCTAGCCAAAAAGCTCAGAAGATACTTCTACACTCAAGATAGTTCCACCAACCAGCCTGAGTGTTTCATGGCCCTTCACTAGTTTCTTTCCCATGTGCCCATCCAACTTTGTTTTCAATTCCTTAGACCAAAACACTTGTCACTCATCTCTGTCATCCATGGCAGCTGGCTTAACCCACTGCGTATCATTGGTAGGCATTTAATTGTCTGTAATACCATTGAAATTTAACCTCTGAGTAGCAGAGACTATGTATTTATTGCCTTCTCTTTTTTTTATTTTAAGGAGCCCTAGTGTTATAGTGGTTAAACTTATCCGCTGCTTACCAAAAGGTCAGCACTTCCAACCAACCAGCTGCTCCATGGGAGAAAATGTGTCATTTTGCTTCTGTAAACATTTACAGCCTTGGAAACTCTGGGAGAGTTCTACCTTGTCTTGGGTTGCTGTGAGTTAGAATCAATGGCAGAGAGCTTAGCTTGCTTATTCTCAGAAACAAATGTCCTGTCTGGCACATAGCAAATGCTCACTAAATAGTTACTGAGAAATTGATTGAACGGATATATGGATCCATTTTTGTGATGGGACCAAATGCCAAAATGACTTTGTAGATCCCAGAGCTATGCAGTATAGAGACAGATTTGAATCGAATCTGTAGAGCAGCTTGGCCCAGAGTCTTTTAAAGCCTACATAGTATTATTCTTCCTGATGTTCCTACCACCACTGAAATGTTTTATATCTTCTTCACAGTTATTCACAAAATTGGTAGAACTATCACAACAATCTTGTTGTTATGGGCCGTTGAGTCTCCTGTAACCCATAGTGACTATTTACAGCACCTCTGAAGCCTGCCCTGTCCTGAGCCAGTCTCACTGATTCTGTCACACCTAACCCCATTTCCCCAGTTTCTGTATCAATCCATCTCATCTGGGGTCTTCCTCTACTGCGCCATACCTCCATCCATCTGAGCATGATGTCCTTTTCCAAGGGTCAGTCCCTCCTGGCCACATGCATGTGAGATGGAGCTTCAAAATTCTAGCTTCCAAGGAGAAACTTCATTTCACCCTCTCCAAGATAGACCTATTTGTTTTCTTGGCAGTCTATGGTGTGTTCAAGACTTTTCTCCAGCACCACAACTAAAAGGCATCAATTTTTCTTCTGTCATCCTTAGTCATTGTCCAGCTCTCTGATGCATAACAAGTAATGGTGAAGACAATGGCCTAGATTAGGCACACCTTAGTCTCTAGACTGACATCGTTGCTTTTCAGGACTCTGGAAAAGTCTGTGACAGCAGATCTCCCCATTTTAATTTGTCTTTTGTTTTCCTGACTGCTGATTCCAAGTTTTGATTGTGGAGCTGAGCAAGCTATAATTATTAAAGACCTCAATCTCTTCTCCATATATCATGGTGTTGCCAATTGGCCCCGTGGTGAGAATCTTTCTGTTTTTTATGTTGAACTTCAATCCAGACTGAAGACTATAGTCCTTGACCTTCTTCTGCAGCAAATGCTTCAGGTCCTCCTCAGTTTCAACAAGCCAGGTTGTGTCATCTGCCTAACATAAGTTGTCGATGAGTCTTCCTCATCATTCATAGTTCTCCTGCCACATTCTACCTCAAAAAGCCCAACTTCCCAAGTGATGTGTTCCTTCACATAGATTGAAAAGGTATCCTTATACCCTTCTCACACTTAAATAATAAATAGGCTTGAGAATTGTGACTCAGACTCCTAGCCAATCTTCTACCCCACATAAGAAATCCTGTAAGGAGATTACTCCTGCGAATGCCCTGAGATGTGACCAAGAAAAGGACATTCACTTGCCCAAAAACAACAGGTTCATTATGCTGGCTGCCAGTGTTGAACACACTGCTATTGAGAGTTATAGAACCAATATCCATTTTACCTTAATGTGACTATAAAGAAAACACACCGACCAAATAACACTCACTCACTCACTCACTGCCTTTAAGTCAATTTCAATTCATGTGACCCTCCATTGGGTTTCCAGTGCTATAAATCATAATGGGAAGAAACTTCCCATTTTTCTCCCAAGGAAATCCTGGTGATTTCAAACCACTGGAGATGCTTGGCCTCTGGGATAGTAGTGCAGCTCACCAGGGACTACACTGTCAGAGCTCCCTCCAACAGTAAAGCTCTTAATACTGTAAAAGGTAGAAATCGAACTGAATTTTTCTCTCAACTGGGGAACTACTCCATAGTGACCTGTATGTAGCATTGGGATCCCTTCTTATGAACGAGAACTAAGATGGCCAGAATTCCTGGACTACATTTTCTAATTTACTACCCTCGATGATATGGATCGATTCTGTGAGTGGAGTGGTGGGAATGAGTGTGTTTGAGACGGCGAGGTTGGCACAGGATAGAGCGGCTTTTAGGGCTCTTATACATAGGGTTGCTATGAGTCACAAGTGACTGGATGGCACATAACAACAACAACAACTCATTCAAAGTTTGCTCTCACCTCTATCTTTCTTTCATATATAAGATAGAGACTAAGAACTTTGCCTCCCCAACAACTCCAAGTCTCCTGGATATTGGAAAACTACTTGACATATATGACACTTCTTGTGGTCCCGTTTCATTGAAGGCATTAGAGCCGAATATGGATTATCTCTGATGTGTATACCTTCTGCCTTCTCACAAAACTTCGAAAATATACTCCTTTGCCGTTTGTTAGAGGCCAGAAGCTAGGCTTGTGATCTCTTAAGTACAAAAGATGGATGGTTCAAGGAGAGGAGCAAATGGGGGGGGGAGGGGGGAGGGGTTGGGGCGGGTGCAACAATGAATGAATGAAATCCCAAAATCTCTGTAGATGTTCATTGAAATGAAAAATAAACAACCTAAATTTAAAAAAAAAAAAGATGGATGGGAGTTTGGCTATTAGAATCTCTGAGCATAAGCAGATTCTCTATAATGTATTTGGAAAAAGGACACCTGAGTCCAGAAAGCCTAGACTCACCATATGGTGGCCTTGTGAGCTCACTGATGCCCTTTATTATGGTGCAATGAGAACATTAACCCAGTTAATCTGATGTGCAGCTTTGGGAATACTCTTATTCTAGTCCCTCAAACTATTGCAGTACCCCGAGCACTTCTCAGATAGAATCACAACAAGCATTTTATGACTTTTAAAAAAAATATTTTTACAAAATCATATGCCTTCAAGTGTTAACAATTTCAAAATTTATTTCTTGTACATCTCTATGTTTACCTTAAAGAAACTCATGTTGTTTTTGTTGTGAAGTGCCGTCAAATCAAGCACGACTCATGGTGACCCTATGAACAAAAGACCTGAACGTTGTTCTGTTAACTACTGTCGTTTCTCTTAATTTCATAGAGTTTCAGAGGTACGTTGTTTAGGAAATATATGCTACTCCTGCTTCCAAGTCTGTCTTAACCTGGAGAGCTCCACCAAACACTGTCCACCATGGGTAACCATTATGGCATTTAACACACCAGTGGCACAGTGTTCAGTATCACAGCAACCCCAAGTTATCTCAGTACGGTAAATTGACAAACCAGTGCTGCACCACTTAAAAGAATGTTCATTCCAAACACAGTTAACACTTTTAAATACACAGGCTCACCCAACAGGCCTTGATTGGCTCTAAAGAAGAGGCTTCCAGCGCACAGATCATTTAGCCAAATCCAGCAAATCTAATCAGCTCACACACGGATGTGAACAAAATAAAAACAATCAAACAGTCCACACCCAACCCTCAACCAAAACAAGAACTCAGCTTTCTGTTTTGTGTGTATGAAAGTAACGCATAGACCATAAATATATAAAAGCCGTTAATGGCCACCAAACACATGAAAAGGTGCTTAGTATCAAGAGCCATCAGAGATACAAACAATGAGATGCCATTTTACTAGTGGTAAGGGATTGCACTGCTAACCCAAAGGCACATGGTTCAAATCCACAAGCTGCTCTGTGGGAGAAATATGGACACTCTCCTCCCTTATTATTTATTGCCTCTCAAAACCCACTGGAGAGTGAGCTATGAGTAAGTTCTGACTTGACAGTACATAACAACAACAGGGTGGCTAAGTGAACAAAACAAAAAAGCCAGAACCTAAGAAATGTTGGAGAGGAGGTGTGGAAATTGGAATCATTACCTGTATAATGAGAATTTCCTTGTGTTAAATAGTGTGGTATTCCTAAAAAAATTACTAAAATTAAAGCTACCATTTGACTCAACCATTTCACTCTTGGGTACATACCCAAAACAGTTGAAAGCAGAGACTCAAAAAATACCCATCAACAGATGGATGGATGGATGGATGGATGGATGGATGGATAGGTGAACAAAATATGGTATATATGTACAATGGGGTACTCAGCCAGTAAGAGAAACGAAGTCTTGATATATCGAAATTTTAGTTGGAATTTGAAACTGCGTGAAATAAGCCAATTCCATTTGATCTTATTTACATTTTTAAAAAGAAATAAAACTACAGATACATCATAATGACTGCGTTTCCCCCATTATTTTTTAGAATCATGACTTCTCATCATGTTCAGATTTGTGATGAGTGGTTAGTGACATACTCAATTTGTGTCTCCATTAGTGACACAATGTAAATTCCTCAATTTACCAATGTATTTCAAGAAATAAATATTTTTATTTCTCTTTGTTTGAAAAAAAAAAAAAGAAAGAAAACTGAGATTCAGTTGGGGGCTCTGATGGCCTAGTGGCAAGAAGCTGCACTGCAATCCTGAAGGCATGCAATTCAAATCCACCAGATGCTCTGCTGGAGAAGGAGGGGCAATCTCCTCCTGTGCCATGTGGATCTGAATCAATGGTACAAAACAAGGGGGGGATAAAATTTTTTTAAGTAATAAAATAAATAAATTTAAAAAAAAGAAACACCAAACTCAGACTCATTACTTTCAAGTGAAAATCAACTCACAGTTGACCCTCCATTGTGTTTCTGAGGCTGTAAATTGTATAGGAGGAAATTATCCATCTTTCTTCCACAGAACCACCATACCATGTGGGTTAGCACCACAGCTCCCTACAGACTACTATTACTACTTAAGACTTACTGCTGTTGAGTAGAAACGGAATCATTCCTGACTCTCCACTGAGTTTTCAGAGGCCAACAACAACTAATCGTATGGGAAGAGACTGCTCATCCTTTCTCCATACATACTAGGCCACCAGGAAAGGCATTACTTAAGTCCAGAGTATATTAGTGGTTACCAGAGACAGAAGGGAAAGGAAAAGTGAGGGGGGCATTAATACTTATGAAAAATTTAACTTATTAAGGGTAGAGTTACACAGCTGATTTTTGTAATTACTGTGAAAAAGTTGAACTAGCAAATGTTAGGTGATAGATATATTTACAACAGTGAGAAATAAGTAGCTTCGCAGACCATTTAGAGTGAACTATGGGTTGGTTCCGGGTCAACAACACACAAAAATAACATATAGTCTTTAAACCAAAAATATAGCTCTGGAGTCACCATAAAACCATTAAATTAAACTAGCCTTTAAAACAATAGTTTATGGTCCAACCACTGTGGAAGGCGGTATGGCGCTTTCTCAAAAAGTCGCAAGTAGAGATACCATTTGACCCAGCAATTCCAGTACTGCGAATATACCCCAAAGAGACCATAACTGACATCCAAGCAGAAATATGCACACGCATGTTTATCACGGCTTTGTTCACAATAGCAAGTAGTTGGATACAACCTAAGTGCCCATCAACAAATGAATGGTTAGAGAAGCTGTGGTATATTCACACAATGGAATACTATGCTGCATTGAAAAACAAGGAACTCATGCAATATTATTCAAAATGGGTGACTCTGGAGGACATTATGCTGAGTGAAGTATCTCAGTCACAAAAAGACAAATACTGGATGGTGCCATTCTTGTAAAACAGGACTGACATCGGGGTTCGGGGGAGACTGAGAAAGATGGGTTCAATAATGTGTACTGCATTGAAACAGATGAGGGAGAAAACTGTTTAAGTAAGGGATATGTGATTAGGTATTTTTGTGATGACGGAAGTCCAGAGTGAAGGCTGCATAGTGTAGTGGACCTGAGGGGAGGGATTGTAAAACAATGAAAGACTTTTTCTTTTACTTTTCCAAAAGGGTAGTGTACTAGGGAGGAGGGTTGGGAGGGGAGAAAAGTGTGACAATTAATGAATGGAAATCCAAAGTCTCTGTAAATTTTCATTGAAATTAATAATAATTTAAAAAAAACAAAACAATAGTTTAACTTCACTAATAAAAAAGGCGTGCCTTGAGCATTTTTCTCCTAAGTGTTGCACTGCTGAGCTAAAAGTTGGCAGCTTCTCTTTGGGAAAACAGCAAGGTGATCTCTTCTTGTTAAGATTTACTGCCTTTCTAAACCCCATTCTTGCTACCCACCCCCCCACACACACACACACACACAAAATATTTACAGCCTTGGAAGCCTAGTAAAGGGTAAAGGGCAAAGATAAATTTGAATCAACTTGATGGAAATGAGTTTGGTTTTCATTTTATATAGACTCAAAAGAGAGGTCCAGTGGTAAGAAGCTGTGTTGCATTTCTGAAGGCATGTGGTTCAAATCCATCAGCTGCTCTGTGGGAGAAAGATGGTCAGTCTCCTCTCGTGTGATTAACTGCCTCTGAAAACCTGCCTGAGTATCAACTATGGGTCTGGTACACAACAACAACATGGGATCAAAATGACAACAGAAACGTGACAGATTAGTTGGGTGCCTTCAGAGACAGTGAGTTTTCTGTTAATGAAGAAGGAACATTTAGAAAAGGAGAGTGGAAATGGTGTAATTGTTATCTGTTTCGTTGTCTTTATTCTTAATAGCAACAACAAAATTTTGAGGGTTCAGATACCCAGTCAGGTTGTATTAGGCTAGTAACAGACATAGCAGTTACGGTCCATTTGGGCAGAAGTTGCTGTCTATAAGCTCACTAAAAATCTAACATTTGAGAGCCTTAGTTAAGATCTTGGAACATGCTTCTCAAATATAGACTTGTAACTGATGATACCACGGGGAGGGAGCCCAGATGGCATCATCCACGGGGGACTGTGCTGCAAACTCAAAGGTGGTGCCCTTGGGTGTTCAAATCCATTCTTTTCCTTGGGAGAAAGATGATCAATGTATGCACTTTACAACCTTGAAAACCCAATGCAATTGAATCCTAATCAGAAGGGTAAACCATTGCCTACCATGTCATTTACAACACTGGAGACCCAGTGGAGGCTTAGCTAGAGTTGGTTCTGACTCAACAGTGACTTTTGAGTATTAAGTGCCATTGGTAGCAAGAAGTCACTAGGAAATGAGTAAACAGGAAAAAGTGATGTCCGTCCTCAGATGCCTGGGTTTAGGTTTTACTACTTTGCTCAGTGACATAAGTGTTACAGTCCTGCATGGCAGCTGGATGTCCTCATAAGATGAGCAGGGCCTCAGGCCTATGAAGTACCTTCCCATCTTGGGCTGTTTTAGGGATCCCAGGTAAAGCGGAAAGGCTCTTTCTTTTGATTTCTTATCTCTCGAACTATCCCCATTAGCCCCTTTTCTCACTCTGATAGTCAATGACATTTCTTTGCTAGGGCATTTTATCAGAGTTCTCACTGTCTCTCACATTGGTGAGTGACAAGCCTGAAGACTTAGCAGATAAAAAAAACAAGAACAGGCCATTTATTACTTCTTTATTAAAGATGAAAGGCCCAGGCTGGTGAGTACTTTTTTGTTAATGTGTTCACATAAGCATATGATAGGGCTCATCTCTTTAGGTCCAGGGTAGAAAATTAGCTTCCACTCATTTCAAAGAAACTGCATTATCCGTCATCTTCAGATGAGACAGGAAGTATCCTCTTGACTTGTGTTTTTCTTCTTCTGCCCCCGTATTTACCCACACTCCTTTTTTTATGTTCTAGGACAAGCAGGGAATACCCTGGTGGCTGGGACTGAGTTACAAAGGGATCTTCCAGTATGACTACCATGATAAAGTGAAGCCAAGGAAGGTAAGTGTGTTGTCATCTTTGGAGTTAATTGCTCTCAGATGGATAGAGGAACAAAGATAGAGATATGTTAAACTGCTACCCTGGGCGGCCATAGAGCCCCTGGGTTTACCAAACTCCTGCTGGTGTGCGTGTATACAGATTATTCCACAGCAATCTAAGCTGAGCTCACTGAGTAAATATTGTTTCTTCCTGACACTCAGGAAACTTAAGCTGTTACACTTCTTTAAGAAAAGATGACTCACTCTGCTCTTCTATCACATAAGAATGAAAAGACTTTGAGGGACTGTCATCTTTCTTCATTTACTAGGGTGCCATATAAATGG
Source organism: Elephantulus edwardii (assembly GCF_000299155.1). Taxonomy (NCBI): domain Eukaryota; kingdom Metazoa; phylum Chordata; class Mammalia; order Macroscelidea; family Macroscelididae; genus Elephantulus; species Elephantulus edwardii. The sequence goes on along the minus strand of NW_006399889.1, from coordinate 1,299,158 downwards.
GAAAATGAGGTAATAGTGCCATTGAATCTTGAGATCAGTGTGAATTCTCCCACAGGTTTTTGGTTGGGAATGTGTGTAGAAGACATTATAGGTCCAACGTTGTAGGTCGAAAGTAAAAGAAGAATAACAGGAGTTCATGGGGATCTGGTAAATATTTTATGGTATATTTTGAAGTCGTCAGAAATATGGGGAAAATGAAGTCATTATTTGCAGAAGAAAAGAGGTGGTAGTGGAGGAGCCTGCAGAGTCATCGTAAACAAAACAGAACAAAATGTTCAAATGCATTTGCATTTTCTCTGTTTTCATTTGCACACATTTTCCAGACCAGAACAAATTGAAAAATTATAATGGAAAAATATCTCTGAGGCAAATGTTGTCCTTCACATTGTCTGATAGAGAATTAGGGTAGAGATGGCGTGCCATTGAAACCCTGAAATACATATTAAAAGTCTATCTAAGCCACACTTGTTTTAAGAGAGAAAAAGCAACTACTTTTAGGAGAGAAAAAAAGTCCATTTTGCCATTCCAGATTGCTTTCCAACCTTCTTTGTCCTTGAATAGCATTGGAATCCATATCACATTTGTGAGTTTAAGTTAATCTGTCTGATTAATATTTGTCTGAACCAAATTCTAAATGGATAGAGGGGGAAAGTGTCTTTATGTTGTAGGACTGTCTGCATTGGTCAGTGAGTCAGTTAGGTTCCAAGAAAAGACTCTAAGCAAATAATAGATTGCTCAGAATCTTAGGAACAATCAGGAGGAATCAAATTCTTAAGGGGGTATAATGTTATGTGACTGTCTCCACGACCTCTGATTTCCTTCCCATGCTGCAGAAGATGAGATGAGCGCTGCCTCCTTAGTTTCCACCTTTTTGTTTTTCTTGACTGTAGGGACCGGACTTCTGCCTTGCTGCATCTTTCTTCTTGTTCATTCTGACTTTCTGCCTTGTGGCCTTTCATTTTCTGTGCTTTCTCTCTTAGATGTCTCTTCCACCATTCTTTCTTCTGTTTATATCATCTTACCTTCTCTTTTCAACCTGCTGACCTGTTTTTCCACTTGTAAAAGCCAAAAATACTCCCAGAACCCTTTAACAAAATCCTGGGTACAATATGTTTAACATTTTATTACCTGCATTTCTGGAAGAGAAAGATCAAAGTAGATGTAACTGAGATTTATGGCATCTCACTCATTAAAATCTAGTGGTTGAAATCTCCTCTCCCACTAAGCTTTTTAAATACTTGTTAGCAGTATTTGTATCTGTTTAATTTATTGGTATGCTTAAACTTTCTGCTTCCCCCACTTCAATTAAGATACTAGTGAAGATTGATAAAGTCATGAGATAGAACTTCTTATAGAATTAAGTATAATACAGGGTGTGACATATATCAAGGGATTAATAAAGTATAACTATTATTCTAAAGCTCTAAAATGCACTTTAAGATAAAGGAAAGTGAGAAGCGAAGATTTTGAATAGGCAGTCACTGAATAAATTATTTTATTACAAATTATAGAATTAATTCAGGCCAGGGAATTAAAAATGTTAAAAGGTCAATTTCTTTTCCCAGGTCATTGACTCTAACTTAGACTAAGCTGTTATTTAAAAGGCCTTATGCTTCTGTAGCCTTTTAGTACATAGCTCTAATTCTTAAGTTTGGATCAAGTTATCCAAGCCACTATTCATCTATTCAAACAATGTTTATTGCTCTGGTTGCCTAATAAGTAAAGTTTTGGACTGTTAAACAAAAGTCTTAACAGTTTGAATCCACCAGCTGCTCAACAGGAGAAAGATGGGAAATCTCCTCCTATGAAGATTTATAGCCTTAAGACTTCATTCAGTCTCTGTGTTTAACCTAAAAATCTATGTATTCATAGCACGACTACAAGGTCTTAAGAAACTTAAGCATAATAGCCCAGTTTGAACTATGTTGTGTTGTTGTTGTTAAGTGCCATCGAGTTGCAGGCGACTCATAGCGACCCTAGGAAGGAAGGTGCCTTTCATCCTCTCTCCAGGTTCATAGGGTTTCCGGAGGCAAGCTATTATGGAAGTGGATGCCACTCCTCATTCCAAGCTTGTTTTAATCGGGAGATCCACCCCACTCTCTGTCCACATTGGGTAGCCAACCATTAACGCATTTGACACATCAGTGTCACAGAGTTTGAACTATATGCTTCTTAACTTACTGTGATTATCAATATTTACAATAACCAAATAAAATAAAGATTTAAAAAAAAAAAGAAATGCATTGGGGAGTCACTATGAGTCAGACTCAACTCAGTGACAGTGGGTGTTATGCTACAAGTATACTATAAAGCCTTTACATAATCATAAATTGATTATGTGTGGATTGGGTGGATCATAACAAATTATGGCTAACATCAAGAAAAATAGAAATCCTGAAACATTTACTTGTGTTCATGTACAACCTGTATATAGACCAAGAAGCAATTGTCTGCACAGAACAAGGGAAAACAGATTGGGTTAAAATCAATGGGAGTGGGGGGAGAAGGTGTGCTTCAGGATTGTATCCTTTCTATATACTTTATTCAATCTCTATGCTGAGCAAATATGATCTGAGAAGCTGGGCTTTATGAAGAAGAATGCTGTATTAGGGTTGGAGGAAGACTCCTTAACAACCTATGTTATTTAGATGACACAACTTTGCCTGCAGAAAGTGAAGAAGACTTGAAGCACTTACTGCAAAAGATCAGAGACTATAATTTCAATATGGGTTACATTTCAACATCAAGAAAACAAAAATCTTTATTACTTAATTGATGGAGAAAAGATTGAAGTTTTTAACAATTTCATTTTCCTTGGGTCCACAACCCACACCCATAATAGTAGCCGTCGAGAAATCAAAAGATATGTTGTGCTGGGAAAATCTGCAGTCAAGTACTTCTCTGTGCTGAATAACAAGGAAGTCAGTTTGAAGACTAAAGTGCACCCGATCCAAGCCTTGGTATTTTCAGTTGTTTCCTGTGCATCCAAAATTTGGACAGTGAATAAGAAAGAAGAATCGATGCCTTTGAATTGTGATGGCGGAAAAGAATATTGATTATAACATGGACTGCCAAAAGTACAAATAAATCTGTCTTGAAGGAAGTGTAACCAGAATGCTTCTTAGAGGCAAGGATGGTGAAACTTCTCACTTCCTTGGGACATATTTCCAGGAGGAACCAGTCCTTGGAGAGAAACGTCATACTGGGAAAGGTCAACAAAAGAGAAGAAAACCCTCAATGAGATGGATTGATGCAATAACTGTCACAGTGGCTTGAACATGACAGACTCATGAGACATGAGGCTGGTGCAAAACAGAGCAAGGTTCTGAACTACTGTTCATTGGGTCGCAGTGAGTCATAGTCCGCTCAACAGTACTTAACAACAACAGCAATGCCATTAGGCATTCGGGTGAATAAGACACAGTTCATATACTGAAAGCCTGAAGTCAATCAGGAACAGTGATGTGGGTTAAAAGAAGGAGTAATCAGAAAAGGAAGATCAGTGTAGTAAGGGGTGAACAGACTTCTCCATATGGGCAAACAGGGAAGGAAGATCATACAGGAGAGAGGCCGGTATGCAGGAAAGCATAGTGTATGCGAGCAGCATGGTGTGGAAGGGATGCTCATGTTACCATTTGGGGCTGAAACATAAGGAACAGATAGAAACTGGAGAGAAGATGACCTGTGAAGCCTCGAAGGCTTGCTTGGCTGAAGAGTCAGGATTTCATCCTTCACGGGGTGAAAGCGGCAGAACCAGAAAGTAGAGGAGCAGCATAGCAGATTTTCATTATCATAAAACCATCATCATTCTGACTTCTGTGTGAAGGGTGGCCCTGAGGAATACAAGACAAGATTTGAAAACCAGGAATTATTATTATAGTAAAATGTTTTTGTGTTGTTAGGATCCTCTGGAGTCCACTCCAACTTATAGTGACTTTGTGTATAACAGAGCAATACCTTGCCCAATCCTAGGTTAGAAAGTATGGCAAGTGGAGGGTGGGTTTCAGTAAGAGGGAAGAAGAAATGGAGGTAAGATTTCAGAAGATAAGTATTACCAATCAAGTCTAGGAAAAAATATTTCCATGCATACAGTTTAGTGAGATGTTATAAGTACAATCTGATTTGCTAGTTCTTCCTTGCAGAGGTAAAATGGAGAGATTACACTATCTCATTAATAGTTTCTTCATACTCTGCATATAATTTGTGGCTGCAGAATATTGTAATTCGTTGCACACTATGTAACAAAACTGAAGATCTGTTTAATAAATGTACTTACTGGAAGTTAAAAAGAAAAAGAAGCCTGTGTAGGGAAGAGACTGTCAGGAAGGGAAGGGGACCCAGAATGACCCGTGGACCTCTGGGTCTAATATATTCAAAATGATGCACCAGGTGCCATCTCATTACTTAATCACTTCACTGGTGCTTCGTTATTATCTCAGTTCGAGTGAGGAAAGCCAGAATAAAAGGAATATAAGAGAAGTGTGCATCTGAGAGTAAGCTCCGTTTAGAACTTCCAGAGGTTCAGGTTTGATGAGACATCAGGTAACTCCTCCTCCTCCCCTCCTTCCTTTCTCCTTCCTCCTCCTGCCTTTCCCCTACCCCCCTCAGGAGGCTATTCCTTTGGAGTTCAAGAATATCAAGAACATCCCAAGTGTAACTGAAGCGCAGACACTGAGCTGAGAGAGTGAAGGGACAGGCAGCCAAACACCAGAAAGCTGGGTAGGAGCCTTCAGCAGGCAGAGGCCCTCAGTGGTACAAATGGACAAGGTGCTTGGTGCATCTGCTTACCAAAAGGTTGAAGATTCGCACTTACCCAGAGGTGTTTTGAAAGAGAAAGGCTTAGTAATCTACTTCTGAAAAGTCAGCCATGGAAAGCCCTGTGGGTCATAGCTGTGAAACACTGTGACTCAGAGATGGCTCAAGGACAGTTGGTGGCAGTTGTGATTTAACACTTTATTCCCTGTTGTCCCGCATAGAGAGCCACGGTGACCTTGTGGCAAGGAGGCCTTTTGAATCCACCCGCTGGCACAAGTGTGGCAGAATGACGGACATTCTCTTCCTGTGTGATTTAGAGCCTCTGAAAACCCCCTGGAACGTCAGCTAGGAGTCGGTTCCAACTGGATGGCACCTACAACAACGTCATCCTACATAAACAATCCCTGGTGGCATAGTGTGTAACCCCAACGACAGTTGTTCTAATCCACCAGCCACTCCAGAGAGAAAGAGGGGCAGTCTCCTCCCAGTACCTACCCCTGATCCAGACATCTGAATATTTAGAAAGCTTCAGTCAGTTCTGAGGCACAGCTAGAGTTGAGGACCACCCTGTGTCCCTGCACACCATGACAGACTTGGGCGAGGCAGCTAGGCCTAGCGCCTCTGCTCCTGAGATCTGGGGAATCCTGACTTGCAGCATCAGCCTGCGTGAGCACACAGGGCATCGTCCTCTAGGTGGCGCGCCTCCCTCTTGGCACCACCTCCTGGCTGAACTCCACCTGGAGCCTCCAGCAGTACTCAAACAGCGGAGAGTGGTGCCCTGTCCTGTGCACCTGGGATTCTTCTTCAGTACAGCTGCATTTTCAGCCCAGGCATCTGCCCCCGCCCAGCCACAGACCCAAGCCCTCCCTGACACTTCTGACCCAGTTCCTTGCCTGTGTTGTTAGGCGTCAAAATAATAAGAGCCAACATTCAAGTAGAGGCAGTGGCTGGGTGAACCTCCTCCCTTTCCTTTGAAGAGCCTAGAGGCATTCTCTGGTACGCCTGGCTCGAATAGCAGCAACAAACCATTAACACCGTCAAGAAATGCTCAGTAGCTTCTGATAAGAATCCACTCAAGTGTTTCCATATGGCCCACAAAAAAAAAAAAAAAGGATAAAATCACACTGAAGGGACAGCTGATGACTGTCCTGAAATGAGCAGAACTTCAGCTCATTCCAAATTGTCTAGTTGACAGTAGTTGGCCACTCTGGTTTCAGAGTCTATCCCAGGTAGATCTATCAGCCTACCTTGGAAGCTTAGGTGGCTTTGGGAGAGATGGAACAAAACTCAGGGTGTCTCAAAGGTGGAGTAGAGAAGAGGGAACATTTTTAGACCATCCTAATCATGCTCCCACCCTGAGACCTACACTCTCAAAACTCATCACAGAAGTAGGGGCCTCAGCACAGCTGCTGATGTGGATAAGAAAGGACTGCTCTGCCCTCTGGGCACACGTGTCTGGGACAGCTAGACACGTGGTGAGATCGGCAGGCAGTGTTCTTGGCATTTATATGTGTGCAAAACCGTAAGATCAACTTTGATAGTAGTTTAGAACCACATGTGAGAAAAAAAAATAGCACCTCAAAAGCCCTTTTAAAGCAACCAGTCTGATCAGGATATTTTTTTTTTAATATCTAAAATGCATGCACTTACACTACAGTGTTGACCCTTGCTTGCGTTATATATGGGTTCTTTTATTAGACAGGACCCCAAACAGTGTTCAAGGAGGATTGTTGTTGTTAGGTGCTATTGAGTAAACTGGCTCATTGCGACCCTATTCCAACAGTTTGGATCCTATACAACAGATCCAAACCCTACTCATTCTCCCCCGCCCCATCTTCTCAGACTCTGCTGTGTTTCAGCTTTTAGTGTTACTGTCACTGTGTCAGTCCGTCTCATTGAGGGTCCTTCTCTCCTTCCCTGACCTTTCCAAGTATGATGATCTTTTCCAGAGACTGACCCTAACTGACCAACATACGCAGTGATGTGAGACAAAATCTTCTCGTCCTGCCTCTCAAGAGCACTCTAACACATATTTATATAGTGCTGGGTTTTTCTGTCAGTCTGTGGCAAATGCAGCACTTTTCACCAACACCACAGTTCATAGGATGTTGTTGTAAGATTCTGTCAAGTCGCCTACAACCCATAGCAACCTTATGAACAACACGTGTGAATCTTCTTCTATCATGTGTCCTCACCACCCCTGATTACACTGTCTTAATCCACCTTAGCATAGATAATAGAATTTTTTATAAAATACTGAATGATGCCTTATCTACTCTCAGTGAATTTCCGTTTCCCCACTTGACCTCCGTGGCATTTCTCTCTCACTTTCTGCCGCCTCCTCGCTACTTCTGTGCCCTAGTTCACTTAGAAAATCCCTCTGGGGTGGCTTCACCTCCCCTTTCTTTCGCATGGCCGTGGCTTTGTAGTTCTGTGCACAGTTACGAGCAGGGACCGCGTGTGGAGCTGGCGCCATCTGCGTGGGAGCCTCATGGTTGAGCAATGGTGAGACGCAGGAGGGTCCAGGTGGTGAAGATCTTGCAGCTGCGTAGATTCTTTTACCTGAGTGACCACATTCCACCTTCGCGTGTGCATGTGTGTACGTGTGTAGGAAATGGAGGATTGCCTAATTCAGAGCTCCTTTATTTCACAGATTACAGTCCTGTGGGCTGCGGGGAGGAATGAAATTTGTTCAACTTCATCTTATAGTTTGTATTTAAGGTCAAGTAGAGAGAACTAAGAGTTTCTAAGGCAAATGAGTAACATGCTCAGCCACTAACTTGTGGGTCGGCAGTTTGAGCCCACCCAGAGTCACCCCACTGGAAAGGTCTGGTGATCTGTTTTGAAAAAGATGCCAGTGGAAGTTCCATGGGGCACTGTTCTACTACTCTGACACAAGTGGAGTCACCATGAGATTGCATCAAATCAATGGCACCTGATTAAAGAGAGCTTTTGTTGTTGTCGGATGCTATTAGAGTCAATTGTGACCAGAGTAAACCTGTCCCATTGGGTTTGCCCTTGCAGCTTAGTGGGCTGCATGTTGGACTTCTAACTAAAAGATCAACAGCTCATATCTCCCAGCAGCTCCTTAGCAGCACCATAATCAGCCTCCACCCATTAAAATTACACCCTCTGAAACCTGATAGAGGGTGTCCATCAGTCTGAATCAACTCGTTGATAATGGGTTTAATCTGTATGAAAGCACATTGCAAGGGTGTTGTGTTTGTTTTTCCCTCGGAGCCAGTAGCTGGATCCAAACCACCATTCTTTCAGGTAGCATCTAAGCACTTAGCCCTTATCCCAAAATAACAGTAGTTATAATAAAAAAGCTTGAGTTGATTGTAAGTCTTTTTTTTTTAGATTCTAAGTCTTAGAGATTGTAGAACAGAGAACTATTCCACAGAGTAGAGAACTATTCCACAGAGTTTCCCAGAGTAGCTCTCCACAGACGGTGCCACCACTTGTTGTTGTCATTGTCAGGTGTTGTCAAGTGGACCACGACTCATAGTGACCCTATGAGCAACAGATTGGAATCTTGGTCCATCCTCTGATATTCTGACGCTCATTGTTATAATCACTGAAGAAAGTATCATTCCATCTTGTTGAGGGTCTTCCTCTTTGACCCTCCACCTTTCTCACCCTAATAATCTTTTTCCAAGTTCTGGTCCCTCCTGATAACATGTTCAAAGAAAGTGAGCTATAGTTCCACCGTCCTTGCCTCTCGGGAGCACCCTGGCTGCACTTCACTTGTTGTTATGTGCCCTCGAGTTGCCTGTGGCTCATAGCGATCCCATGTACAACAGCTCTGAACCCGGCTCTATCTTGAGCTAATTTCGTTGTCTCTGGCACACTCACCCCCATTACCCCAGTCACTGAGTCAATCCATCTTATCAGGGTCTTTCTCTCTTGCTCTGACCCTCCACCCTTGATGTCCCTCTCCAAGGATTGGTCCCTCCTGGCAACAAGTTTCATCTGCACTTCCACTTGAGCTCCCTGTAAATCTATGGAAGCAGAACACTGCACATCTTTTCCACAGAGCAATTGGTGGATTCCAACCCCCCTCCCCCCCCCCCCCCCCAACCTTCATTTGCCGGCCAATCACTTAACTTGCTTCATTGCCAGGACTCGTTTAAGGAGGGTCGGGTCATCAAAAAGAAGAAAATGCTGGCTACAGACACATGCACCAGCCTCACTGTGGCCGGAATTGGCTATCCCGCTACTTTGGCACAAGCCAGAGGGTCTTCTTCTTTCTCAGAAAACATTTGAATGAAAACGAAATGATAATTATGTTGAAGAAGCATTGTTTCTTAACTCTCTCAGAAACCAGGTCATGTAGGACAGAAATAATGATATCTAGACAAGGTCTCTCTCACACAGGGCTTTCTTATAGAGGCGGAGGACCTTGCATACCTCAGATCAAAGCCCTAGAAAGGACCCAGCTCTAATCTCCAGGACAGTCTGCCACTTCCTCCGTGGGAAGGTGTCCTGGGGGTCAGATGTCTCACTAAAGACTCTGCTCAGCCAGTACAGGGCTTAGCTCTCTGCTCAGCTGGTACAGGGCTGGGCTGTAGTTTGCATTCCTCAGACCTGTGGACAGATGACCATCTATCTAGTCAGAAGAATGATCCCTACAGCAGGCGGTGTCTGAGGCTCTAGGGTTTAGAAAGCAAACAGTGAGGCATGTGACTTCACCAGACCTCCCTCGGAGCATTTTCAATATCAGTAAAACCATCATTTACAGATGCAGCCCACTCACCAGCCCATGTTAATGAGATCTCTCCTTTGGGAAAGGAGTCCGTGCCAGCCCTTGTTACATATCCAGCAGACAGCATTTACTTATTTATTTGATATGCAATTAGGGGGGCTTTTATGTACACTTAGATACACAATTAGGAGCGCTCTGGGGTCCCCTCTGAGACATTAGGAGGAAGAACTAGGCTAAATGGCCAGCCCCCCAACCCTGAGCAGCCAGCTTGGCTTCCTGGGAGTCCTGAGAGTATTTTAGAAGTGGGAGCATTAGCTCGGGGAATTGATGAATTACTGTCACCTCCCTGGATTAGTAAAGATTTCTGAATGGCTTGAGATGATGAGACAGGAAGGGGAAAGAATATTTACAGGAAATATTCCATTAACTGGGAGCCGCCTCCCAGCGGAGTGGCCTTGCTGAATTATTCAGCGTGATCGGTGCTCCGTGACGCATGATGCGCCGCGTAGGGGCTCACAGGCTCTTCACTGCCCTGGGCATGCCCTTGACTCCCGCTGGGCTTGCTGAGTCCTGGTCGCTGGCCTGGGCTGGTGCCTCCCTCCTTCCACCCTCTGTATTCCTCTTGCAAACCACACCCCTGCCTTTCGGGTGGAAATCTCTGCTATGTGTGTAGCATTCTTAGCGTTTTGCAGCCTTTGCTCATTCACAGTGGTGGATCAAAGGGCTTACTCCAGTTGCCCTTTATTGGCCCTTCAGACCTCTCTGCAGTGGGCCTAGAAAAATTCAAAGCCTGAGAGTGACAGCCCCTGGCTGTAGGTCATCGGGAGGAGCATACCTCAGTGCTGATGAACAGGCTGCTGCGGGAGGGATGAATAAAACACCCAAAAAACCAAACCCACTCCTGTCAAGTTAGACTCAGGGTGGCCTTGCACTAGTTTCTGAGACTGCAAATCTTCCCCAGAGGAGAGCGCCGTGCTCCAGTGGAACAGCCAGCGGATTTGAACTGCCAGTCTTTCAGTTGGCAGCATGACACCCTGTGCCACCAGAGCCCAAGGGATAGTCAGAGGCAGCTGGTCCATTCAGAGTCCAGAGTGCTCGCCCTTACACCAGGGCACCAGCTAAGTGAGAGGCAATTGGGAGTTACCAGTCGGCTGTTCTAAAAGGACTCCCTGAGGAAGCAGGCTGCTGTGGTGTATCCTGACTCACAGTGATTTTTAGGACACAGCATGCAGTCCCACAATGTTGCCCAGCCTATAATCTCTGCAGGAGCAAGTCTGTTTCATTGTTCCTTCGCCATTGGAGCTGAGAACCCAGTGCTTCTCTCTGGCCACAGGCTCCAATCAAGGCCATTTTCTGAATCTGGTCCTGAGTAAGACCAGCTTCCAAGAACACTAGCGTGCATTGTTGTGTTCTTTTGCTAGTGTCAGACAGCCACTCTCAAAGAGGGTGATCTCTTTCTGAGAAAAATAAGAGCATTGTCCTACCCAAGTGCATAATCCTTGCAGGCTAGATTGTCCTGGTGATAGTAATTTCTCAGAAACGGTATAAGAGGAAAATAATTACCTTAAAGGAGTTTTTTTGTGTGCCCTCCAGTAGATAGATCATGGCTCATAGCAGCCAGACATGACACAGTAGAAAAATCTCGTGGAATTTCCTAGGCTCGGTTGCATAGTTCCCCACATATTGGGCTGCTGACTGAAATGTTACTGGTTTGAATTCACCAGTCACTGTGTGGGCCAAAGACAAGGCAGTCTCGTTCTGTAATAATTTACAGCCTTAAAACCTCTATGGAGAATAGCCCTGAATCAGCACACTCTATGAGCAGCTTTCATCTTTATGGAAGCGGGTCATCGGATCTTTTATTCCTAACTGCTGATATTTCGGTTAGTCGCTGAACACTTCACAACTGCACCACTAGGATTTCTTCCCTGGAAGAGAGGTGGAGCTCCAAATAGTTCCCAGGGTGCTTGCGTAGAAGTACTTCTTGGTGCTGGAGAAGAGTATTAAACATACTGTGAACTACTAGAAGAACAAACAAGTTCATCCTAGAGAGGATGAAGCCAGGATGCTCCTTGGAGGCAAGGATTCTGAAACTTCATCTGACATACTTGGGACATGTTGCAAGGTGGGATCAGTCCTTGGAAAGGAACGTAATGCTTGGGAGGGTGGAGGGACAGAGCAAGAGAGGAAGAGCTTCAATGAAATGGATGGATTCAGTGACTGGGATAATGGGGGTAGACATGTCAGAGACAGTAAGATTGGCACAGGATAGAACAGAGTTTAGGGCTGTTTTACATAGAATCTCTTTGAGTTGCAGATGACTTGATGGCACATAACAACAAAAATAACAACAGTAATTTATTGACCATCTGGATTTATTTTTCTATGAAATGCCTCGTCCAATTTTCTTGTACTATGTATTTTTTGTCCTTTTCTCATGGATTTGTTGATTTGTATCTGATGACTTGCTGCATATCTGAGAGGTAGACAATAAGTGAATAAAGATGAAAGAACAATTAAAAAAATAAAATAAAAGAAGTACTTCTTGGAAGGGAATGTGCCCATGCTTTAAAGGTTCTGCCTAAATGCCGCCTGGGATACTGGTTTAAGAGACATGTCTAGCCTGACACAGCGCTTGAGGTGCTTCACACCAGCCTTCTGCGTCAGATACCTTAGCAATATTTAGAATCTCTCTCTCATTGTCATGGAGTGAAAACAACACATAGCTTAACCTCCAGTGGGTTTCTAGAGGCAATAAATGTCACCTTCTACCTCAGAGCAGCTGATGGATTCAATCCATGTGCCTTTGGGTCAGCAGAACAACTCCTCACCCACCAGGCCAGCAGAGCTCCAGTGTTTGGATTGGCGAAATATTCTTTGGAATGGCCTGAGAACTCCAGTTCTGCAACGTGATTCACTTTCTTGAGCCCCAGTTTTCTCATCAGTGAAGTCGTTATAGATGATCTGGCAACTCAAAGTTCAGGGAAAGCTAAGACTGGAAGCAAATGGGAGAAACAAAGGCTGAAGAGCTGTGGTTGTAAAGCTAGAACCCAACCCATTGCTGTAGGGTAGGGTCTGATTCCAGGTGACCCTCCATCAGGTTTCTGAGACTCAGTATTTAAGAGAGAAGATTACCCATCTTCCTTGTAGAGTGGATTTGAACCACTAACCTTTCAGTTAGCAGCCCAATATGTTATACACTATGCCACCAAGCCTCTTTAAAGGTAGAAAGGAATCAATAATAAGAGAGAGAATGAAAAGCGTCAACCTTCCCCAAAAGAAACTGTTAGAAGGGGGTAACACCTATTTCTAAGTAATGAGTCCTTTGTCTGGAGTTCAGTTGGCCCTAACTGAAGGGTTGGAGGTTCAAGTCCACCCTGAGGGACCTTGGTAGAAAGGCCTTGTGTTCTACTTCTAATAGAGTTTAGTTTAAAACCTGGTGGATCACAGTGTTTCTCTGACACACAAGGGGTCAGCAGCTGGTCCTTGTGGGCCATTGTCACACTTTGGCAGCACTTCCGTTTTGCCCAAGCCAAGCTTGAGCTGATCAAATGACCAAAAGTAGTTGCCGTTCCCTAGCCGGTGTGTCTGTCTCATTTGCCGAGTCTCCCAGGAGTCAGTCACATTCCCCACCAATGCTTGGAGTCCTCAGATTTCTGTCCAAACCTAGAGCAGAGACATACTACCAGCATCAAGAAAGATGGTATTAAAAAAAACAGATAGACCATCTAAATAGCCAGATGAACTGTTCAGATCGGAGGCTCAAGCAGAGCACTCAGTGTTTTTAATGTACAAACACGCTGCTGCACAGCACAGCAGCCCCCTGAGACTGATTAGCTTTTGACCCGGAAAAAATGGCTTCCCACTGCTCAAGAAACCCAGTAGACCTTGGTTGCCATTTGAAGAAACAATTTCAAACCAAAAGCTATTTCTGGATCCCAAACCACTTGCCGAAGAGCATCCAGGAGACCCACCCGCTCCAAAGGAGCCATGAGCCAGCAGCAGCTATGAACAGACTTGGGTATTCTGGCTTTAAAAACAGACTCTGCTAATAGAACAGCAATTATCAGGGTATACAAATGCTGAGTGTTTTAGTCTCACCCTGGCCAGGGAAATGCCATTTCTGGAGGGCTGGGTTTCCCCTTGTCTCTTGATAAAAAGCATATATGGCCATCCATGACCTTGCTGGTCACTCTCGGGTTGTTCAAAGTCATGTGGTCACTATAAACATCAAAATCAGTTTTTATTATGAAATTAAAGCACCTGGTCCTTTATAGCAATTCATCTTCTCCCCTGCCCTTACTTGGCTCTTCCCTTTTAATCTGGCAGGTTGAAATCCTAGAGAGATAACACCTCCTCAGAACTGGGAATGTCTCACTTGAGGCGCTCTTAAGCATCAGAACTCTAACCGGTCTCTTATTCCTTCCATAACCCTAAGAATCCAGTGACTCTTCTGCTGAGGTTTCCTCCAAAAGTCCTTCTGGACAAGATCTAGGTGGCACATGCCAACTGTCCCCCTTGAGACCGCTTCTTGTCCGCAGATATTTTAGGTCATCCTTTGTGCCAATGGACTCTTGGTGTACCAGCTCTTCTCCTTCAGCCCGTCTGGCCACAGCTAGTCAAGCCAAACACAATCTTTCTTTTTTTTTTTAATTGCCAATTTTTTTGTTTGGTTTTTTTTTTCATTCACATTGTGTTTGTGTGTTTTTTATGATTATGTTTATTTTTTAAAAAATACATTTTTATTTTATACTGGTTTGCTTACAAAGTTCATATGCATTCTTTTTCACCAACCACCATCTTTCACACTCCTCAGATGTACCCCCACATTTCAGGTGACACCACTCAGCTCTCCAGGTGACCCTGCTCCGTGGTCTCTACAGGTGTTGAGGTGAACAGACAGCATCTTACCTTCCCCTTGTGACCAGAGTGAGAGCTCCTCACAGCTCTCTCCCCTCCTCTGTTCTCTCTCTGTATCCACCTTCCTGAACATTGTATACCTCAGTTATGAATAACGTCTCAGAATCATGTAACCAGTCTTGTTATTAGTAGCCGCTGTTGAGGCAGCCCCAACTCCTAGCAACTTCATACATAACAGAACAAAGCCTGCCCATTCCCGCAGGATTCCCAGGCAAGATTCACGGACTGCCTGTGGATCAGACCATTTCCAGTGACTACATGGGGTGTCAAGTCTTTTCACCAGCCAGTTCTTATAATCATTCTGGGAGGTGTACTGTCTTCTGAAGAGGTCCACAAGGTCCCCACACTCTCTAGAGTGTGCTTGGCCTCTGTGTGGTGGGGTTCCCATCCCAACCTTCTGAAGGGAAGTGCCCTGACGAAGCCCAGGAGTTCAGGCGCTCACCTTGACTGGAAAACAAAGCCCAACCCTACCTTCAATAAGCTTTAGAAGTAACAGCTGCTGGGATTTCTGTGCGTGTGTTTGCAGGAAGATGTGTATTTTGAAGTACGTAACCGAGCTTACGTTTGTCGCTTTGGGGTTTGAAAACTCCAGAACAACTGGTTACTGGCCAGATTTCTCACCTCTCCAGGATTCCTGATCACCCACAGGAGAGGAGAGCACCCTCGCGTACCAGCTTGGCTGCCTGGCCTGTTAAGGTGGAGGCAGCACATGAGTCAGTAGAAGCCACCAAGGAAGACTGAGAAAAGGGTTCTGGTGGGAGAGCCAGCTAATGGGGCTGGGAGGTCCCTATAGAAAGGGGTGTGTAGAAATCAGACTGCTTCTATATTATCCTGCACTGCTAATCCTTTTAAACAATTTGTTTTGTTACATTTTAGCCAATGACCTTCTGTGACTCATAAGTAATCCTGAATAGGATTTAACAGCTTAAACAATGAATGTTCACAAGGGTGCTCCTTCGTAACTGCTCTTTGGGTGCCAGTAAGTGTGTTTTGATTCATAGTGATCTCAAGTAAACAGAACAAAAGTACTGTCCAGTCCTGAGCCCTACTCATGGTCATTCCTGTGTTTGAAGCTTTTGTGACAGCTACTGTGTCACCCCATCTCTCTGAGGGTCTTCCTCTTTTTTACTGACCTTCCGCTTCATGAAGCATGATGTCCTCCAGGTACTGGCCCCACGCAATAGCTTATCCAGAGTATGTAAGATAAAGAATTCTTGTGCTGGTTTCTCAAGAACATCCTGGCATACTTCTTCCAAGGTAGATTTGTTTGTTGTTCTGGCAGTCCATGGTATTGTCCGATATTCTTCGCCAACTCCACAATTCAAAGACATAATTTTTTCCCTTTGGATTTCTTTATTCATTGTCTAACTTTCATAATACCCATGAGATGATAGATAGGAAATAACTATGGGTTGGGTCAGGCACACCTCAGTCCTCAATGTGGCATATTTGCTTTTTTTTTTTTAAAACCGTTTTTTAAAAGTGCTTTGGCAACAGATTGCCCAGTGCAATATATTGTTTGGTTGGTTGTTTTTTTAAACTCATCAGCTGGTGGCTTTCTTTGGGAAGAAAGCTAAAGAGCGTGACTGTGCCAGATCTTTCCTTGGCCTCCAAGAACTCAGGCACAGCCAACCTTATTGGCCAGCTCCTGGAGGAGGTCCCACTCGTCCTGGTCACTCTCTTTGAGCGCCCGTTGAGCTGCCCCCACTCTGGAGGCCAGCCCAGCCTTTCCCTCAGAGCCTTGGAGAAGCTATGGGTAACCACAGAGCAATCACAGCACCACCAGGATTGAAGGGCGAGGGAGGGCAACGTAAGATAGATTTTAGAAGAATGCCCTTGCTTATACTTCCCAGGCCTTTAATTTTGCAATTGAGCTAAAACTCACAAAACATAAAATCGACCATTGCATCCATTTGGAAGTCCACAATTCAGTGGTTTTCAGTACATTGACAGCATTGTGCAAACATCATCGCTAACTCCAGAACATTTCTGTCACATCTAAAAGAAACCTCATACTTCCCATTTCCCCTCCCCCCCGCCACAGCCCAGCAAATATGACTCTGCTTTCTGTCCAGATTCAAATATTGTGAACATTTCATAGAAATATAGTCACACACTGTTACATTTTGTGCCATGCTTTTTTTAGAATTAGTATAATGTTTTCAAGTTAATTAGTATTGAAGTTTGCATAGTGCTTCCTTCCCTTTGATGGCTGAATAATGTTCCATTGTTCTGTTTATTTCAGCATTTTCTGCATTAGCATATAAAACACACACGTCAATGGTATTTTGGCTTTTTGCACTTACTGGTTTCTCTCATTTGACTATTGATTTCACTTCCAGTTTCTCTTATTGCCATAGATGTCAAGAAAGGCTTCAGTGAAGCCTTCCCTTAGCACTTTATTTACAGGGATACCTCCTCCCCAGGGAGTGCTGGTGGCTTAGTGCTACAAAGTTGTGCTTCCATACCAAAGACATGAGTTTCAAACCACCAGAAGAAAGATGGGCACTCCTCCTGTGTGATTAACTGTGTCTGAAGACCCACTGAAGTGTCAGCAATGAGGTGGTTCTGTTTTAACAGAGGTGGTGGTGTTATATAACATCAAATTGCGTGTGAACCATAGTGACCCTATGTACAACAGCTCTAAAATCTGCCCTAACCTGAGTCAATTTCACTGTCTGCAACCTTCCCCTATTACCCTAGTCACTGTGTCAATCCATCTCATCCAAGGGCTTCCTCCCTTAGACTGTCCCTCCATCTTTCCAAGCATGATGTCTTCTCCAAAGACTGGTTCCTCCTGGCAACATGCCTAAAGTATGTGAGACAGAGCTTCAAAAGCCTTGCCTCCAGAGAGCAAGTTGGTTTCATCCTATCCAGAATAAACCTGTTTGTTCTCTTGGCAGTCCATGGTATGTTCAATACTATTTTCTAGCACCACAACTCAAAATCATCAATTCTTTTTCTGTTATCTTTATTCATTGTGTCCCTGTCTGATGCATAGGAAAGTAATCAAAAAGGCCTTGGCCTGGATCAGTCACATCTTAGTTTTTAGACTGACATCTTTGCACTTCAGCACTCTATAGAGGCAGGTCCCTGACAGCTGACTTTCCTAATCCAATTCGTCTTTTGATTTCCTGACTACTGATTCCAAGAGTAGACCCAGGCAAGCGGAAATTGTTGACAGTCTCAATCTCTTCTCCATCTGTCATGGTGCTGTCAATTGGCCCAGTGGTAAGAATCTTTGTTTTCTTGATGTTGACTTTCCATCCATATTAAGACTTCAGTTTTTTACTTTCTGCAGCAGATGCTTCAGGTCCTTCGCGGTTTCAATGAGCAAGGTTGTATCATCTGCATAACACAACTTGTTGATTAATTTTCCTCCAATCCTGATGCTGCCTTCCTCCTCATAAAGCCCAGCCTCCCAAATGATCTGTTACGTATATAGATTGAAAGGGTTTGGAGACAGGATGCATCCATGACACACTCCTTTCCTGATTTTGAACCATGCAGTGTTTCCTTGTTCTGTTCTGACAGCTGCCATCAGTTCCAAGTATAGGTTTTGCATGAGCACAGTCAGGTGCTCTGGAGTTCCCATTTTTCTTAAGGTTACCCACATTTTTTTGTGATACACACAGTCAAATGCCTTTTTGTAATCAATGAAACACAGATAGACATTCTGGTTTTTGCTGCTTTGCCAAGATCCATCTAACATCAGCAATGATGTCCCTGGTACTATCCCTAGTGCCATGGCCTCTTCTAAACCCAGCCTGTACAGTTCCAGATGTTTTCGTAAAATCTGCAACAAGATTTTGCTTGCATGTGATATTAGTGATGGTGTTCAATAAGTTCCACACTCTTGTCAGATTACCCTTTTTTGGAATGGGAATAAATATGGACCTCTTCCAGTCATCTAGCCAGGTAGTTGTCCTCCAGATTTTTTGGCACAACCTGGTGAGCACATCCAGAGCAGCATCTATTTGCTGAAATATGTTAATTTGTATTCCGTTAATTGCTGTGACCGTGATTTTTTGCCAAGTCCTTCAGAGCAGCTGAAACTTCCTCCTTCATCACCATTGCCTCTTAGTCATATGCTGTTTCATTAAATTCTCCTGTGTCAGCCAATTCTTTTTGGTACAGTGACCCTGTGTACCCCTTCCATCTTCTTTTGATGCTGAATCATTCAGTATCCTGCCCAAAGCATCTTTAAGTATTGCAACTCGAGGCTTGAACTTGTTCCTCAGTTCCTTCAGCTTGAAATGCTGAGCTAGTTCATCACTTATAGTTCTCTGACTCCAGCTCTTTGCACATTTCATTATAATACTTTGCTTTGTCTTGCTGAGCTGCCCTTTAAAATCTTCTGTTCAGCTCTTTAACTTCTTGGTTTTTTCATTTTGCTTTGGATTCTCATCACTCTAGTGCAATATTCAGAGCCTCTTCCAACATCCATCTTGGTCTTTTCTTCCTCCTCTGTCTTTGTAATGACCTTTTGCATTCATTACAGATGATATTCTTGATATCCTCCCACAGCTCATCTATTCTTCAGTCAGTAGTGTCCAAGGCCTCAAACCTGTTCTTGAGATGGCTTTTAAATACAGGTGGGATAGACTCAGGTCCCTGGTCACTTCTGTCAGCTCATAATCACTCTACTCCTCAGTGATGTTGGCATTATGGAATTTAGGGCTAGTGGGCTTGTTTAGCTGACCTTACTATAGAATGTGGTGTAATGGTAGCACGGAGAATTTTGAGTTCTTAGGTTTAGGTTCAAGTCCTAAGGTTCTAGAAATAAGAGGATTTAAACCTCTTTGATTTACTCTATCAAAGTTAACTCTTTAGTCAGACATATTTCTATAGTTGGGGAGGGATGCAGGCTAGTATGATTGGCATAGAAATATATAGTATGCATAGGGCTAGTGTCAAAGGTAGGAAGCTTTTTCATAGTAGGTGTATAAGTTGATCATAACGGAATCGTGGGTACGATGCGCATACTCATAAGAAGGCAGTTGTTAAAAGTAATGTTTTAATGGCAAAATTAGTTGAGAAAAGTTCTGGTATTAGTGGATTATATTGGGGGCATAGGAATAGGATAGTTGTAAGTGCATTTATTATAATGATGTTTGCATATTCAGCTAGGAAGAATAAGGCAAATGGACCTGCTGCATATTCTACGTTGTAGCCAGATACTAACTCTGATTCACCTTCTGGGGTGGGGGCCTATTCCAGTTGGGGTGGGATCACTGTGTGCCGGTTCTGGAGACAGATGTGCATGGGGATCACACAACAGAAACAACCACCTCCCCATTCCACCTTCTTTCCTGATTTATGTTTGTCCTTGTCAACTATTATTCCTGACTTAGAATACCCACTTGCTCCCTGCCATTGAGAAGATTCCAACTCCTAGTGGTTGTCCATGCAGCTTCCAAGGCTGTCAGTCTTAACAGGAATCAACTACACATCTTTCTTCCCTGTGGATTTGAACTGCAGGAGACTGAAACTTTTGGTTAATAGCACAAAATGCTAGGACTACCCTCCAAGGTATTTTATGCAGATAGCCTGTAACACAATTCATGCAAACTAGACACACCGCTTATGTGTTTGCTTCCTATGTGTACTATGTATATTATATATGTATATCTGTTACTTTGTATTCTATGTAAGAGAAAAATAGCCAGTCTTCTCCCAAGCAATTTACAGCTTTGGAAACCCACTGGAGGGGCCAGCGATGTGTCTGTTCTGACTCAACAGCAGTGAGTTGAGTTGTGTTGAGTGGATTCCAAGGGCAGAGACTCCTGTTTTATTTACCACTATATCCGTGCCTACATTACCTTTAACATTACTTTTAACAACTGCCTTCTTATGAGTATCCGTGCCTCAAACAGAGCCTGACATATGACAGATTTTCAGTAAATAATTGTTGAGTGAATTAAAGCAATTTGGAAGAGAATACACAGGAACTTGTCACCACTGCTAATGTAGAAAACACCTCCACTGATGTGTGTGCAGTGACTTCACAGAGAGAAGTAGTAATCATATAATTGATTTAGGGGAGGCTCTCAGAGAGCTCCATCAAGAGCAAAACATTACAAGGAAGAGAGAGACTATACTTTCTTGTTGGCTTACTGAGATGGAAAACCAAAAAGCATGAAAAAATTGCTCTCATTTTGCTCTACTTCAAATGTGTTTTTGTTTGTTGAACCAAAAAGAAGCTAAGAGCAAATTGCTGGAGTGCTGCAGGCGACTGCACAATTCTGGCCCATCTGGGCTCCTTTTCTTTCTTGGAAGGAGGAAGTGTTAGGCAAGGAAATCCTGCGGGGTGACTGCCAGTAACCTCCTGTTGTCCTCCGAGGTCCTCCTGACACCTTGCTTCTGCTGAACCTTGCAGTACTTGCAGAGTTCTGTCAGGGCTGTTTTTCTACTGGGGTGTGATTCAAAGGGCAAACCCAAGCTGAATCAACCTCCTTCTTCCTGAAATTGTGGACCTAGTTGTTGGTAAACTTTAACAGTTGTACCTAATTCCTACTCCCAGCTGCCCCCAGGCCCACTATCAGCACTACAGATGGGTCTGAAGGACCCTACTCATCCCAAACCAGCCGCCCATGAGTTGATTCAAAGTCATGGTGAATCCATGTGGGCAGAGCAGAACTGCTCCGTAAGCCTTTCAAGGCTGTGACCTTGCAGAAGCAGATTGCCACGCCTTCCTCCAGGGACATGTTTAGGGTAGGTTCAACAGCCACCCTTCCAAGTGCTTAACTGAGAAGTCTTAGAGGGCCCTGCTAGTGTGTGCAGTTCCTAACAAAGAACCTCAGGCGGAAGGAGGCAATTTCTCATAAAAATGAGTTCTCAAGAGTCCCTCCAGGCTCCCAGGAGATTGTGGACTTCCCCAGTGGAGTTTGGGGCAGAATTTAGTCCAGGCAGAGCTGCCAGAAGGAAGAAGGGCTGTAACTCCACCACCCTTTAGCTCAGACTTGCTCCAGCTTTCCTCACTGCCACACCTCTTGCAGTTTAGAAATTTGTTTTTTAATGAAAGGTCCAGGAGCAAACACTGGACTTTTTTATTCATGCCATGGAAGTAGCCAAAATTCAGAGCAGACAGATGAGGATTCCAGTGCCAGCTCCTTCGATTTGTCAGTTGTGTGACCTTAACAAGTGACTTCACTTTGCAAAACTTTGGTTGCCTTGATCCCCACGGCCTAAAGCTTTTCACTCGTGTATTCATTCATTCAGTAACCAATTGTTAAGCACCTAACATGACCCAAGAGAGCTCTAGTGGCTTAGTAGTAAGGAGTTGTACTGCCAACCCAAAGGTACATGGTTTGAATCCTCTAGCTGCCCCGGAGGAGAGAGATGGACAATCTCCTCCCCTCCAATGTATTGCCCCTGAAAACCCACTGGACGGTCAACTATGAGTGATTTCCAACTTGACAGTACATAACAATAATAATATGTCTTGGGCATGGTGCTGCATGCCAGAAAAGAAAGGAGAAAAAAAAAGAAATACCTTTAAGGAGCTTTTAATCTAGTGAATGAAAAATGACAACCTGTGTTGTCATCAAGTCAACTCATAGTGCCACTGTGAACAGCAGACTTGACTCTTGCTAAGTCCTGCACCAACCTCACTACCTCGCGCGTGCTTGAGCCCATTATGACAAGTCCCTGTGTCAGTCCTTCTCATTGAAGGCTGTCCTCCCTTTTGCTGATCCTCTAGTCTGCCTTTCCCAGCATGGTGTCTTTTTCCAAAGACTGACCCTTCTTGGTAACATGCTCAATATATGTGCAACAAAATGTCACCAGTACAGAAGATCAGGGTTTGTTTGGTTTGTGGTTTTTTTGGGGTTTTTTTTTGCAGAGACAGGAGTGTCTAAGACTATTGTCCCAGATGGGCGGAGGTCTGAGGAGTGGGGCACAGTTCCTATGAATCCTAGTTTAGAGCTGCTGAGTAGAAGGATCAGCCTGTCTTCCAGCCCTCTCCCCAAATACACAGTTCCCCACATTGACCCAGTGTTTGTAAGGACAGGCTCAAGCATATCAGAGACAGTGAAGACGGCAGAGGATAGGGCAGGGTGCCGATGCGTTGTTGACAGGGTGACTATGAGTCATAGACAACTCTGTGGTACATAACAACAACTCTTTCCAAAGCCCTTTAAAGAAAAAGGAAAATAAGACCAACTTTATTTATGGGAAGACAGACATTCTAGAGTTGAAATCTTCACATCTAGAAAGCATTCCCTCCCTTATTGTCTTTCTGAAAAGGAAATAGTGTGGGCAGATGTGCCATCCAGAGAGCTCCCCCTGCAGGGCACATGGTTGCTCATTTCTATGGATGAGCAACAGGCCCCCACACACCCAGATGCCCTGAGGGGTCAGATCCATCAGAAAGTCCAGACAAAAGTGTACCAGGCCCCTGGGTCCCCTTCTCCCGCTGGCTGCAGCCATCACCACATAGGAGCCAGCACCACAGTGTCCTGCCCCTAGTAACCCGACCTGAAAAGCAAGCCACAGCCCCTTGGCCCAGAGCCTGCTCCGCTGCCTAACTCCCCGAGATGCCTTCCAACTAGGAGAGCTGAGAACTCACACCTGATGTCTCAGCAGTGGGCAGCCGGCCTCCCCACCAGTGCCCATTGAACCCAAGGGCTGCAGGGCACTATTAGTGAGATCTACCCTCCCAAGCAGGTGGGCACCTCTCAAAGCCTGGTGTGTTCTCAGGGGCAAACAAACTGCTGTTAAGTAATTATTCCCTAAGATCCCTGGCTGGTTTGCGGCACTCACTTTGCTTTTCCTCACACAGATAAAACTAGGATAGGTTGATGTTATATTTTATTTAGCTTCATAAAGTAGGGTTTTAGTTAAGAGTATGTGCCTGTATGTCCATATAACACAAGGTCCCAACCTATTCTCTGTTCTTCCATGGAGTCAGAAGACCTCCACAAAAGTGGTCAGGGGACCTTCTGTGATGCCAAACTTCCAGCCAAAGCTGCTAGCGATAAGAGGACTGAAAATTCTTGTTGTTATTATGGGCCCGGTCAGACTGAGTCATATAGCTGACCCTTCAGGGGATTTTCAGGGGCTATAAAATAATCTGGGAGGAGATTGTCCATCTTTCTCCTGTGGATTTGAACTACCTGCCTTTGGACTTACAGTACAATTTCTTGTCCACGAGACCATCAGAGCTCCCTGGAAACTGGAATATCACGCCAAATAGAGATTTTCTTCAACAAGAACCTGCCAAAGTAGTGAAAGCCTGCTAAAAATATAAAAACTTGAAAGTATCTGAGAAAAGTCTTTGTCATAATAGGTGAAATGGGCCATCATAATGCCTTGCCTTAGATGTATTGATTACTTCTCAGCCTTACTTAATCTGTCTTCGAACTGTCTCCCTAGTAAGATGAGCCTTGCTGTGTAGTTCTGTGCCATCGAGTTGAAAATGTGACAGTTAGAGCTGCTTCATAGTGTTTGAGACTATACTCTTTTTTTTTTAATTTAGGTTGTTTATTTTTCATTTCAATGTACATCTACAGAGATTTTGGAATTCCATTCATTCATTGTTGCACCCTTCTCCCTGCACAAACCCCTCCTCCCT
>NW_006399889.1:1215929-1275104 GCF_000299155.1 Elephantulus edwardii | reverse complement strand
CCCACCCCCTACCCCCAAATATAATCCACTCTGCAAGACTATACTCTTTATGGAAGATGACTGAGTCTTTTCTCCCAAAGACCAGCAAGTGGTTTTGAACTACAGACCTTTCACTTAGCAGGTGGTCATTTAACTATTGTCACACCAGGGCTCCTTGAGATGAGTCACAGCAGGTGTACTTAGTCTTGAATTTTTTAAAAAAATCCACTAGAGCATGTTGTTGTTGTTAAGTGCCATCGAGTTGTAGGCGACTCATAGCAACCCTGTGAATGAAAGTCCTCAACTCTTGCGTGACTTTCATCCTCTCTCAAGGTTCATAGGGTTTCCAGAGGCAAGCTATTTACGGAAGTGGATGCCACTCATGCTTCCAAGCTTGTTTTAATCAGGAAGCTCCACCAAACACTGTCCACCATGGGTAACCGTTATCGCATTTGACACATCAGAGACACAGTGTTCAGCATCACAGCAACCAGTAGAGCACAGAGAAGCTAAACTGTGCATGGCTGGCTCTGCATGCTCATTGCCAGAAGAACCTAAACTAGGTGCAGATATTCTATTTGCCAGCAGGCATCGCTGCCATTCGGACACAATCCCCAGACCCCCCCTGAACTCACACCAGCAAAAGAAGGATAGATTGAATCAAGAGGCAAAGGATAAAATAGGAAGAACATTTTCACCTTCTTTTTTAGGCTTGTTAGATTTGCTTTTATGGTGCAGTTTTGGTTTTGCAAGGAAAAATACCTAAGTACACATAAGAAAATAATATATAGATAGACCCTCTAGGGAGAAACAAAGAAATAAAGTCCAATGGAGGAAAAGAGAATGGCCCGTTTCACTATAGGCCTGTTAAGTACTTGTTGGCCTCTTTCTCCCTTTCCCTGTAGTAATGACTCTTAAACCAAAAGAAACTAAAAGGTTTTTGATGGGTTAAGAAGAGGTCGTCCATTAAAGGGTCAAGGCCTGGTGCTCTGGGCATCTGTCACTGAATTAACCAAATCAATTTAGAGTGTACATTGTCTGAGTGGAGAGGAGGAGGGGACTGGCCTGAGGAACATCTTGATTCCATTAGTAGGTCTGGCTGCAAAGAAAAACCAGCCATTGTTTTCTTTGCTGGGTAAGTGACTATCTCAGAGGAAAGAAGATGCCAAGAAGTCCTCTTTCAGGACAGGTAATGCAGGAGTGCTGGTAGCAGAATGGTTAAGTGCTTTACCACTAACTCAGAAACAATTGGCCAAATAGCCACCATGGCTCTGTACAAGAAAGACTTGACCATCTGGATATCAGGATGGGTGTTCTGAGATCAAAAGTAGTATCAGGAAGATATTAAAAATGATCTTTGTTCACAATTTCAATGGACTTGGAAATTGGCCAAATAAAACTAGAAACAAGTGAATCCAAAGAGAATCTCAGAGATTCCAGCACAAATGTAGTTAATGAAAAGGCTGAATAAATGAGCTGGTTTATACTTGCACTATTTAAAACACACACACACACACACAACACAACAATCCACAATTTAAAAAAGTTTTTAAAAATGCAGACGTGTTCATGGCACTGTACTAGCTGCCTTTCAAAGAAAATGACACAAACTATGCTTTGGACCGAAATATGGTCATAATATTCATCCACTCTGTTTCTTTAACCACTAAGAAGAATAATAATAAGGAGTGGCATAGAAATGATGGAGTGGAAAGGACATGAGAGTGGAGATTCTGGGGAGTTCAAATAGTTAACACACTGACTTCTAACGGGAAGAATGGAGGTCCAAGTCCACCAAGAGACACCTTGGAGAAAAGACCTGCTGATCTATTTGCAAAATGTCAGCCATTGAAAGCCCTGCTCTGAAACACGTTGGGTCGCTGTGAGTCAGAATTGACGCAATAGCAGTTGGATTTTGCTTATTGAGTGCTGATTATGTACTGGACACCATTTTAAGCACTTTATATATAAATTATTTAATGCAACAGTCCTATGAGAAAAGTATTGTTGCTCTTGCAAAGATGAGAGCACAAAGATGTAAAGAAATCAATTTGCCACAAAAACACAGCCAGTAAGTAGCAGGCAGTATAGCTTTGAAAAGAGGCCTTTTAATTGCACTTTGCATCATCTCTCCTAAGTTAGAAATGTTTAAAGTCATCTTTAAATTCCAAGGAGTAGCAGTATGGCATTCTCTGGATTTATAGTGCTGACTACAGCCTATACATGTGGGGCAGGAATGCCCACCCTCTCAATTTACAGAAGAGGAAGCTGAGATGTAATGGGACTTATGTGTTAGGACCGTAACTGGAGAGTCAGCTAGGAGTCACTTCTGACTGGACCACACGCGCATAACAACAGGATCCAAAGGCCTGCTTTCTTCTTTAAGCATAAAGTATAATGTATTGAATAGCTATCCAGTGGTTAAAATCCTTGCCATAAGGATATTGCCCCATCCCTGGCAACAAGCAACTTCTATTCGTCTCTCTTTATCCCAAGATTGGTTCTGTCCGCTAACATAACCTTGTCAGCTACTTCTGATCAGATTTCCACACACACCAACTTGGAGATACCCCCCAACTTCTTGTTTGGTTATTCATTTTTGCTGTTTTTTCCCCATATATACATACCTCTAGGAATTAGTGAGGGGTAAGCCTACTTCTAGAAAGTGAACAGAAGTGAAATGCTAACGTCAATTCTGAGTACAATGTCTGTTTTGCTCTGAACTTCGCGATTACTACTGTCCACGAGTCTAGTCTTTTGTAGGAAGACAGGCACGTTGTTGGTGTATGTAGGTGTATATATACTTGTTGGTGTACAGAGCCATTTAGACTGTCAAAAGCTCTTAAAGAAGTGATCATTAACTAAACCACAGCTTGACATAACGCTTTTCACTCACAGTCAGGTTTTCATGGTGTGGTTAGACAGACCCCAGGACCCAAAGTCACACAATGGAGTCCTGATATCCATCACTTACTTAACCTCTGCAGTTCCTTAACCTCTCCTGCCTGGAGTTGCTTTGTCTGTGACTGGGGGGCAGCTGGGCCAGAGAACTGCTATGAATCTGTATTAATGGCCCCTCCGGATGAGGCAGGAAGTTACTCATAGGGAGGTCATTAAGGGGCTTGGTGATTCAGCCTTGGGGCCAGGAAGAAGACAAGGCTCCCTGAAGTCCTGCTCGAGCATTAGAGCGGCTGGAGCGGGCTTCCTCTCCCATTCTGATTGGCCCTGTGAGCATTCCTATTGCCCTTTGTGCTGTCCTGGCGCTGGATACAACAGAGAGAATGTCTGATGAAGCCAAGGTCCCTTTCTCTGTCTCTGCTGCATTCTCCCCCTCCCAGTGAGTGGGAAGCATTAATCCTGTTCTGCTCCAGCCACAGGATGTGGGAATCCATGCAGACCCACTAATAGAAACCAGTGAGCAGCCCCTGCCCATTAAGTATTTATAGTGTGCCCTGTTGCACTCATGACTCAAAATGAGTATTCACTAGCCACATGTATGCACCTTGTGAGATACACGTGTTCCTGTCTCCTGTTGTATGCATTAAGACATTGACACCCAGTAAGGAGAAGGCTCGCTGTAGGAATCACAGCCAATCTGGGCCAGAAATGAAGAGTCTGCATTAGTGTCCGCCATAGTGACAGACCCTGACCCAAGAAAGCCACTTCCCGAGAGTTTCTCTAATTTTCAGTGCAAATTATTTGTTTTTCTTAATCCTGATTATAGGTAGAGGTCCATCTCAAAGCCTTTACATTGGTTTAAAAGCTACACATGCAGCAAGTTGAAGGTGATTATGATGAAGTATTTGTGAGTCAGGGTTGCTGCAGTCTTTGCAAAGTAAGGTCAAATATATATATAACGTTATAGAGCAAGTGAAGTTGTCCCTAAGTGCCAGTCAGGAGCATGTGTCTAGCCCAGGTACTGGCTGTGCTGCAGCTCTTAGTTTTTGATGAGGAAGCTCTGGTGGCATAGTCCATGGAGAATGGTGTTGCTAACCCAAAGGCGAGCTCTGCTGATGCTTCACATCCACCAGCCACTGCAAGGGAGTAAGAGCTATAGTCTCCTATGCAATTTGCAGCCTCAGAAACTTGAAGGAGGGTCAGCTGTGAGTCAGTTATGACTCAATGGCAATGAATTAGATCTTTGATTCAAAGCCACTGACCACACTTTATGTAGAAGACTTAAGAAAACCAGGTCTCTCAGAAGAGAAAGGCTTCAACACAAACAGATTTGTACACCAGTGTTCATAGCAGCATTATTCACCATCCTAAGAACATGGAAACAGCCTAAATGTCCAACCACAACCAAATGGGTTGAGAAATTCACACAATTGAATACTATTGAGCACACAGGAGCAACAATTTCAAAATATACTGTGTAACTTGGGAGACGCTGGAGAACATTACACTGTGTGAACTAACACAGTCTCATAAGGACAAATACTGCATAAGACCATGATTGTAAAAATAGAAGGATAATTAGTAAAACATGTATGAGAAATCAAGGAGAGGAGGGCTGACGATGGGTAAGGGGGAAACCACAGGGTTACACAATTTGGTGGGTGGAGGGAGGGGGAAGGAAATGGGAAGGACCTGGGTGAAAAGACAGAGTAATGATGGGCAAGGTCCAATGGTGATTAATTTTCTAAAACATAATGCATGAGAATGATTGTATGAAACAATGAAGAATAGGGTAAAACACAATGTATAGGAACTTCGTAAGCAAGTCAATAAAAAATAAATTTTAAAAAAGAGAAGGGATTCATACTTAGTTTTTTACAGTAAAAAAATGAAAGAAAAGCCATTGTGCAGGACTAACAAGATTTTATTGTATACTTCCTACTTACAGTTACACTGTTGCTCATTTATAAAAATTATTCCACTTTTAAAGTTAACCACCCATTAGTGAGTAAGAGCTATGCCCACTAATTGGAGGACTCATGGAAAGGAAACATAGTTAGAGGTTAGAGTAATGGACCAGGTGCCCTTGACGTCTATTTCTGGTTCCTTCACTTGCTTACTGTGTGGCCCTAGGCAATTTTCCCTAATTTCTCTGGACCTCATTTTCTCCCAATAAGAAAATGTCCCACTAACTCCTCTTGGGGATGGGGAATGCCGAAAGATCAAAGAAAAGACAGTTGGAGAGCTTGTTAAAGATGTCCAGATGAAGCACATTAGCAAGACCTTGATTGAATAGATATTAAGAAATCCTTTGACTATTGATAGAACTGCCTAGTTTGGCTTTTAATTTGCTCCTAGGGGCAAAAAAGGCCAAAAATGTTGTTCAGAATCCGCCCACTCACAGCGATGATGAGATGTGTGTCAGCTGCGTCCTCCAGTGGCGTCTGGACCCGGTGGCAGGTCCTGCCGGTTGCACTGATGGAGGGATGGGCCTAGGGAGAGGCCACCCTGGAGTGATACAGACAGCTTCATCACAGCAGCTTAGGATGCTCAGTGTGAACGTTTATTGAATTGTTACTTTGATGCTGTAAAGGTGGAGTGTTTAATAGGCAGAGCCCTTAAACCTTGGGGTGACAGGGCACTGTGAGCACCAACATCTCAGACCCTCGTGATGAGCACATGCCTCTACAACAGGCATCTTTCTGCCCTGGTGGCAGATGACTGTCCTCTGTGGAGGGCCCTCAACTCCTGCCCCTCTTTTTTTGTCCCCCTTGCCTTCAGTGTTCCTGCTCCCCAGTTCATTCAGCCTCCTTTATCCCCCCACCTGTAAGTGAAGGAAAGGATTAGGCCAGCATTCCTAGATGAGGACCTTCTCTTCAGTTCCTGGGGCCCTTCTAATGTGCCAGTGCAAAACCTCACCAGAGACACTGCCCACTCATGTCTTCCACTCGCCCTTTCCCTGCTGGGTGTTTCGTATGGCTGTGGGGGAGATTCCCACTTCGAACAGACAAGGAAAACTGCCAGGAAGC
Source organism: Elephantulus edwardii (assembly GCF_000299155.1). Classification (NCBI taxonomy): domain Eukaryota; kingdom Metazoa; phylum Chordata; class Mammalia; order Macroscelidea; family Macroscelididae; genus Elephantulus; species Elephantulus edwardii. The sequence goes on along the minus strand of NW_006399889.1, from coordinate 1,269,198 downwards.
CAGGGGTATGAGGTTCACTGCCAATGGCAAAAGTGGCAGGAAGAATCCTCCCACTGCAGCTACAGTAGCCGTCAAAGTGGAGATGCCCAGAGCAGATCCCAAGTGGTTTTGTTTGGGCCCACTGACAGATAGGAGGCTGTCGACATTGTCCAGCATGAGGGAGCAATTATGAGAGAGAGAAAGCAACAAGCCAACCACTGCCATCAAGTAACTCTGTAGGATGCCCTGTAAGATCTCCAGGGCTGTAACTCATTATGGAAGCAGACTGCCACATCTTTCTCCTGAAGAGCAGCTGGTGGACTCAAGTTACAGACCTTAGATTAGCAGTCAAGCACTTAACCAGTGCACCACTAGGGCGTCTTTCTTAAGGGAAAGGTTGGCCTTGTGTTTGTATTCGCGAGGAGTCAGGGTGAGGACTCATCAGGCAGGGAGGCCCTTCCAGTAAAAGACACACGTGAGATTTGCTCTGGACAGTCACACGGGGTTTGCTTGTTTTTCTCCTGCCTGAGAAGAGAAAGCTTTTAGAGGCTTAGGAAGACAGCCTTCCTGAAAATGGCCACCTTGCCCCAGGAAAGAGCCCACTTACTAGCAACAGCCACTTTCCCAAGCCAGCTCCGTGACGGACAGGATCCAGTGCAGAATGGAAACCCAAGGCTCAAATGTTTTTAAGAATTTCAAGATGGCGACACCAGAGCATTTAAATCTGAGCAAAGGGTGCTGTGCACCTGCACAGGTCACATACTCAAACCTGTCCAAGGTGGGTCCTGGGGAGGCTCCCCAGGGCCCAGCATCTACCATCTGCCCTTTTCTTTGGAGGAAAAGAAAAGAGACTAACACATAAAAATTTCCACCACTCAAATATCAAATCCCTTTTTTGAAACCACAAGGTTAGGATTTGAGTTAAGGAAGAAAGGAATTATTTTGGTGGTCATGAAATTACTCTCTTAATTTTCCAAGGTTTAAGAGAACAATTCGGAATAGCATTGATAGCTTGGGGCCAACAATGTGCTAAGGATCTGCTGCTGCTGAGATAGATAGTCCATTTCCCTGTGCATGTGGCCTACCTGAGAGGGGACATTGCTGCCATTTTGCAGAGGGGAAATCTAAGAGTTAAGGCAATGTGATCATTTGCTTAAGGAAAAAGTATTAGAAGTAGGGGAGATTTGGGTTCAGGTAGATAGAATCAGATTGTACGGCCTTGAGTTCTGACCACTTTGTTCTGTCTACTACGTCTGCATAGTGATGGCTACCTCATAGAGTCTGTTAATTCTGGTGATTTTGTGGCTGTGGCTTAAGTGCAGGTAAACTGTGTATCTAACAGGAGTCAGAGACAGATGTTGGATGTTTCCACTGCGGGAGGTACAGCAGTAAAGTATCAGATAGAATTCGGTGTGGACTTGTGTGTCTACATCAATCGGGCTCTAAGGCTTCATTTGCTCTGCAACAGGACACAAAGATGTTTAAGCCAATAAAGCTTTGACTTGTTTGCTTTCCTTGAAATGTCTCTCCACCTACTTACAAAGGAGGAGAATAAGTTCAGTGTCCCTTGAGCTTCAGAGTGAAAAAGAATCCAAGCTATGGACAAAAGCCATATCTCTGTAATAAGACATAATGGATGTCCTCCTCCCTGGTACTTCCACAGTATAAACAATATAATTGTAAAATTCTGTGGAGCCTGTTGTGAAGGTAAAGAAGACAGCCATTCTAGAAGCAGATCTATATTCCAGGCGAGCTTGACCCAGGGCAGAGTCCTCTGGTCCAGCATTGACTAGACATGAAACATGTCCTAGACCTGGAAGGGGGCATCCACCTGACACAGAAAAAGTACCATCATGTCTCTAATGTGAAAAGAACATGGGCAGGTCAGAGAAAACCAGGACACCCAGATGCCAAGATTTTGGGTTTGAGATGAAACCCCAAAATGCATATCCCTCAATTTACTGCCTCTGAAAATCTGCAATGGGTCATTTCTGACTTAAAGGTACACAATAACAACAACTGCTAAGTTAGTAAAGGGAAGGGGATCCCCCCCCCTCCCAGGGGTGGGGTGAGGGGAAAGGAATGATGCCAGAAACAGGACTCCTTTTTCTACTCTCTTTTATGGCAAGATAAATTCTAAGTATGTTCAAGCAATGCAACATCTACCAAGTGGAAATAGATATGTGTATTTTGTAACTGCATTATCTTCTGACATTTCCCAGAAGCTTGAGTAAGTAACTTTCTCATCCATCTTGTGAAAAAGAAAAGGGGGGGGGGGGAATCCAACCCATTCCTAGATTAATTGATGCAGCCCACCAATCCCAGTTAGCTAGTTCACTCTGCTGAGGGAGAAAGGTCTGTGAGCCCCCGTGGGTGCCCGAGGCAGAGGCAAGGAATCTGTTCAACTGTTCCAATTGCCCACTTCCCAGAAACTGTTTGGGCTCCCCCCACCCCCCCCACCCCCGCCCAAGCCTCTGGCTTCAGCACACATCCAGCTCTGTGTGTGTGTGTGTGTGTGTGTGTGTCCCCAGCGTGTCCGCGCGTGCGCTTTCTTCTGCAGAAAAAAGAATGGCTTGACAGCCTCATATTGTTATCTTGAGTTGCCTACCCCTGGAATAAGGTCACAGCAGCCTCCGCCCTGCAAGCTGCGCGAATCGCTAGAGCGAGTCCGAGGCGCTTACACATTAGTGGGCAGGAAGTGGAGTCCCGATGGGAGGCTGGGAATTTGAACGCCTTCCCATTTCAGCACTCGAGAGGAGGAAGCTCAGTTCAGCACTACCCGCAGATGGCTACCGCCTCCTGAGCGCGCCTGCCTCTCGCCCGCCCTCCGCTCTGCTCGCCCCCTCGCTCCCCCGCGCGCCCCCTCTCCTTGGAGGGAAAAGTCTGCAGCGCTAGGACTGTCTTGGAGAACTAAACAAAGGCGAGCCAAAGGGGAACAACTTGAAAAGAACGTGGTTTCTTCCCATTAAGAGACCTGCAGGAAAATCCACACCCACGTTGCCCCCTTTTGAAGTGGCAAGTGCGTTGTGTGTATTTCAAGCAAGAGGCCGAGGAGAGGCAAACAACTACACTCTGCTTTGATAAGGAAGCTGCTGATCATAGAAGTTACCTAGCAAAGGGAGGAAGACAGCCGGGAAGTGAACCTACTGCTCCTTGATTTAAAACTGAATTGTTTTCTGCCCAGATATTCCAATGGAGACAGTTGGAAAACCTGTATTTCCGAGAAAAGAAGTTTTCGGTGGAAGTTCATGACCCTCGCAGGTAAGCTGAAAAAGTTACCCCAGTGCGTGGAACCCAAGGGCTCAAGCCTGGTGTGACATTTACGTTAATATTTTTTATGCCGTCATTGATCCTGTTTCATTTGAAGGAGTCAGGGGGAAAGTAGTTAATCATGGAGAATATAATTGAAATTGAACAGTAAAAAGCTTTGTTTTGTACTGTTTGTTATCTGTTGATAAATACAGTGAGCTGAAGTGTGTGTGTGTGTGTGTGTGAGAGAGAGAGAGAGAGAGAGAGAAACAATTCCACTACCACCTTCTTCCTCATGATGGAGTTGGGGGGGGGGGCGTATTACATGCCAGGACACTATAGGGAGGTTTTGTAACACTTGGTAGCCAGCATGAGTTATGCTGGGGAGTGGTTGAAGACATACTAGGACGTTTTTTGCCAGAGTAGAAGCTGCAGGACAGCTTGACAGAGTTCCTGAGAATGTTTCAGGTGGACCTGCACCACCAATTGAGTCTGCAGATGAAGTATTTGTGCAAAAAGGTTTTCTCTCCTCTGCTGTAATTTTAGAGCTTTAAGAGTTGTGAGTGAATATTTTTTTTAAAAAATATTATGTTCTTTTCTTTCCACTCTGCCCCATCCCTGTATCCCAGAAAACGTTGTTCTTGTGTGTAGCAGCAAGTTGGAATTGACTCATAGCTGACCCACCAGCGGTTTGTAGAGGCAGTAAAATCGCCCAGGAGGAGACTGTTGGTCATTCTTCCACCAAACATCTGGTGAATTCAAACCATATGCCTTTGGGTTGGCAGTGCAACTCCTTACCATTAAGCCACCAGAGCTCGCTTAGAAAGCATTACTGTTAGGGGAGGGGGAAAAAAGAATGTGATTTTTGAGCCAGATATCAAACAATAGGGTCTCCAAAGGGAGTGCAACAAGTTTTGCCTCTAAGAGGCTCAGGGCAGCTCCTACCTCTGCTTTCCCTCTTTGTCTGCCAGCAGTCCTAGAATGAGATGCAGCCAGGGAGCAGCAGCAAAGTTCTCTACAAACTGGCCTGACACTTGGTCTTTAGAGAGGATCATATACAGAGTTACAAGGAAAGCATCCTGGGAAGAGAGGAGAAATAAAGAGCAGACTCTAAGAAGCAAAAGTGGGTGTGATGACAGGGGCCTGGCCTTGGAAAGGAGTCTGGCACCAGCTCCACCCCCACATGGCTTCCAAGCATCTCAGAACAAGCTGCCGCTGGGCCTCCCAGGGCGCACTCAGCCAAGGGTGCAACGTCACCCTCCGGCAAGTGGACTCAGGCCCCTGCAGTGTAATCTCTGTCTCTGCAGCCAGAGATAACTCCTCACGCTGCTGTCTGCTGTCGGGATGTAATTGGCGTGAAATAGCCACTCTGTTTGTAGGGTTAGGGCTTATCCTGTGCACCCAGCTGACTGGAGGGCTAGCAACCAGCAAACATTTGGGAGCTTCCTTGGTTTCTGCCACCAGGCGAAGGCAGATGTATTTAGTACAAGAGTAACTTCTTTAGCATTTCACCTGGGTCCTGTGAAGATTTTCTGGCTCTGAAGACCCTGCTTCTGCAGAGCAAGAATCCATTTGTGTAGGCCATTAGGGTAGTGATACATCCTGGAAAGAATATTCTAGCCAGAAGAGAACGCACAGCTATTTTCCCAGGTGAACTCTTTGGGGGCAGACTCCGTGGCATATGTATGAGAGGAGGGACCTCTGGTGGCCTATTGGTAAGGACTTGCACTGCCAACACAGAGGCACGTGGTTCAAATCCACCAGCTGCTCTGCAGGAGAAAGATGGCATTCTCCTCCTGTGTGATCTGCTGGACGGTCAACTATGAGTCGGCTCCAGCTCAGCAGCATACAACCAACAACAATTATGAAAGGAGGGTCAACAGGAGTGAAAAGAGGGCAGTGACTCTCACCACAGTGAGTCAGATGCAGAAAGGGGATTCTTGATAGGAAAAAGTTAAAAATTGGACCATCAGAAGGGATGAGTGTCAGGATGGACAGAGACTCCAGTGCTTTACTGAGACTTGGCTCATGAAATACTGAGTCTCCTTCTCTTTCCCAAGAGGCAGGGATGCGGGAGAGGTTCGAAACTTCACATAATCAGCTGCCACCATCAAATCATGTGTCAGAAGAATGAATGGCACTCTGTATCATTTTCAGTGGCTGGTATTTTGGGAGCAGATTTCTAGGCGTTTCTTCTCAGGCATTTCTCCATGGTCTTGAACCTCCAATCTTTTGGTTGGCAGCCAAGGATGTTAAAAATGTGCCCCATCCAAGGACTCCAAACCTCCTATATTACTATTTAAATTGGCTTTTAGCCTTTTAAATAAAAATGAGCCCTCTCATGTTCACTGTTATTCAGGGTGCCGTGTTAGGTACAGTAGGGTATAGAAGACAGTTTGAAACAAGGTCTTCTGTCATTGAAGAACAGCTAGCTGAACAAAGAACGTTTATTGTTTACCATGTTCACACACTATTCTACATACAAGTTATCTCTCAGGATCCTCACGTAGCCCTAGGAGATGGATACTACTGTTGTTCCTATGCTGTATTGGGAAGCCAAGGAATTGAGAGATGAAGTTGCCTGCTCTCTGTTATAGACAGTAAGTGGAAGAACTAGAATTGCTGTTGTTAGGTGCCTTCAGGTTGAGTATGACTCAGAGACCCTTTGAGCAAAAGATCTAAACCCTGTCCTGTCCTGCACCATCCTCACACTTCCTGACAGGAGCTGATTGAGGCAATCACGGTATCAATCCACCTGGGAGAGAGGTCTTCCTCTCCTTCACCAACCCTCTACCCTTCCCAACATCATGTCCTTCTCCAAGGAGTAACCTTGGAGCAACACCTTCTAGCAATATGCCCAAAGTAATCTTGCCTACAAAGAGCACTCCAGCTGCACCTTCTCCAAGACATATCTGTTTTTTCTCTTGGCCATCTGTGGGATGTTCAATAATCTTCTCCAACACCACAGTCAAAGGCATCAATTCTTCTTCTGTCATCCTTGTTCATTGTCCAGGTCTCAGATACATAGCAAGTGATGAGAAAAGACCATGGCCTGAATCAGACGCTTCTGTATTTTTAAGAACTAGAATTTTTAGAACCCAGGAAATCTGATTCTAAAGTGCATATTCCTTCCTCTGTACTGTACACTGCAACTCCAGTGCTTGGTCTGTAAGGAATTGGCTGCCAACTCAAAAGTAGTGCCTCTCTGACAATTCAAATCCACTGATGGCTCTGTGGGAGAAAGATGGGTCATCTCCTTCCATGTGATATACAGCCTCTGGAGGGTCAGCCATGGGTCAGTTCCAACTTGACAACAGTGATTTGAGAGTTTCCTTACTGATGCTCAAGGCAGTAGGTGCCAAGTATCAGATGACACAAGCCATAAATGCTGAAAGATAAGGTCACCAAAGGCCAGACTACCAGGAGAAGGCTGAGATGAACCTCAAAGAATAAGTAGTATTTAGAGTTTCAGGAGATAAGACAGGCCCCACCAGAAGAGTGAAGTTGTCAGTCAGGTAAATGTAAGTGATGCTTTCTCACTGAGCTAAAGAGATGGGTGAGTGCATGCTTGGAAGAAAGAGAAGAGGGAAGGGGAGGAACCCAAAGGGCCACTGGTCACCCCTCCACTGATACAAAATGGCCTTGAGTCACCCATGTGACTAGAACGGGCAGTTAGGGTGAGCAGTGGCTGGTAGAAAGGCTCAGAGAAAGTGAGTTAATTTGATACGCAAGGTGACGCCTCAGTTCACTACAAATTTAATGACATTTTCTGATATTCATTTAGTCAAGGAAAGTGAAGAGCTTAAGGCTTACTACCTAATTTAGAAATCTCGATAGTGCAAACAATTCAGTGTTCAGGACTCCTAACCAAAAGGCTGATGGTTCAGATCCACCTAGAAACCTTCAAAAGAAAGGCCGAGAGATACAGTTTGGAAGGTCCCAGGCCCTGAAAACCCTGTGTCGTGTCTGTGCTCAGAAGCACACGGGTCGCTGTGAGTCAGGGTTGACTTGATGGCAGCGGTTCAGCTTTGGTTTCTCTGCTGAGTCTAGTAGCAGAGCCTCCGCTGTAAGCAGTCTTCCCACACTCAGAGCAGCGAGCACTCTTCACTGCATCATGTTGCTTTGGAAATTAAATGTGTCATTCTGTTGCTCACCACCTTGTTCTGTTGGAGCACGGAAGATTAATCTAATTGACTGTGTGTTGAGATGATATTCAGGGGACAGTCTCTCTCTCCAAAAGAAGAAGGGGGCCAGAGCCAAAGTCATAGGATGGGAAGTGCCAGCTATCATCATTTAATTAAGATGGAATCACTGGGAAATTGTGATTACAGGGGAATCAGTCACCACAAGGAGTGTTTTCTGAGTTGATTGGTCACACATTCAATCACACTTCTTCTCCGTGCTATGCTGAGCACAGGTGATGCTGTAGAAATTTTCTCCTACCATGACACATTGATGCCTGCTTTCATTTCTGAGGTTCTTTGCTGTTTTGAGTTGCCATCAAATCAGTCCCCAACTCATGGCGGCCCCATTCAGAATAAAACAAGACATGGTGGTTCACAGCATTTTTGTTAGATGGTTTGGGGAAGTTGGAGGTGTTTGTTATGTGCCACTGAGTTGGAACCAACTCATAGCTGACCCTTCAACGAGTTTTCAAATGCTGTAAATCACAAGAGAGGAGATTGCCTATCCTTCTCCTATGGTGGATTCGAACCACTTGTCTTTGGGCTAGCAGGGCAACTCCTTACCAGTAGACCTAGCAATCTTCCTATTCCATCTTAGTCTCGAAGTTCCACTGAAACTTATTTGACATCACAGCAACCTACAAGCCACCACTGATAGTCATCAGGTAGAGGCCATGCTCGAAGTACATTGGTTATAATGGAACCCAGCTCTCTTATAGGTGAGAGTTCTCCATTGAACCATCAACCCCTCATTTCTCAAAACTCGTTGTAATCCGTTACAATTCATAGTTGACACCCCAGTGGTTTTCAGAGGCTGTAAATCACACGGAGGAGAATGCCCATCTTTCTCCCTTGGATACTGGTGGATTTGAACCATCAGAGACACACCCTTTTTGAACTGGCAGCACAACGCTCTGCAGACCATGCCGCCAGACCTCTGTAGCCTTCTTTTAGCATTGGGATATTAAATATCCCAAGACTAAGGCAAATAGAAAGTTAGTTGAGTGGGAAAGAGCCTGCAGGCAAAGATGAATAGGAAAGATAAATTGATAATGGAGCCAGGAGAAAAGCCCTGATGTAGGATCTGGTGTAGACGTGTCCATGGGACTACCCAGACCTGACAGGCCGCTCCACTTATCCTCATGTATCTTACCTGAGAAATACCAGCACCAGCCTCCTACAACTCTCTCTCTCTCTCTCTCTCTCTCTCTCTCTCTCTCTCTCTCTCTCTCCCTTTATAAAAGTACATTTCAAGTTACCACCCATTTCAGATTCAGCTTTTCCAGGGGTTAAAAAAACCCAACAACACAAAACCAGTTTGCTCTCAGGAGCAGTAATTGCTTTGGAAGCCAACCTGGGAGTTCAGATCACAGATTCATTTTAAATCTATGGAGAACCAAGTGGATACATTCCTCCTCATTTCTCTGGAGCCCCTTTTAATTAATTGTCTTTCACCTCTGTGCTCTTTCATGATGGTTTGGTTGTTTCGTTTCTTGTCCCTTCACTTTTGTTTTGCCTAAAATAAAGGAAAACCTGTACGTGTCAGAAACTAATCACAAGATTAGAATACCTCCTTAAAAGTGGGTGTGAAAGAGTCATGGTCAAATCCTTAGCCTCCAAAGTGAGAACATAGAAATCACTTCATGTTTTCTCCAAGGGAAAATTTGTCCTTGAAAATATGCCAATTTCTAACAAATCTTGATTGTGTCAAGGGTCTTTTAAATTCTGTATCTCAATCTCAAAACACACATGAACATTATTTTTCTGACGTATTGCTCACATACCCCAGCCCCCACTCCACTTTGCACCACCTTCTTCTACACACAGAGACACACAGTCCTGATTTCACTCTGTAACCATCTGCTTGGTCTATAGCATATACTTCACGGAGAACATGATCATAAAACTCATTTTTTTTTCTCCCTGACTCCACCTGTGTTTTCTGTTTTTAAAGCCTACTGTCTCTTTCTTTACTCCATGTTGAAATAAAAATTAAGAGGTTGGGATGGGAAGGGGAGTTGCTTGGTGGCCAGCTCCTTTCTCTCTGCTGGAGCCTTCAGATATATTTGACATCGATGACCACATCTGTCAAGGAACACTAAGTTCAAGTAATAAGGAGTCATGGTCTCCTCAGGTATTGTGATTTGTGGTGATTAGAAAAGAATTTACACATCCTTCATCCTAAGAAGCATTGCCTGAGTAACGAAGGTCATTGTCAGAGGCTTTTTCCTGTCTCCAAAGTTTGTGTTGGTCCAGTGCCAGGAACTGAACATCCGTGAGGACCATCCAGTGACCTAGAATGACCTGTCTTACTCCAGACAAGGCAGAGGCTGGGCCAAACCTGAACCCTGAGGAGTTAGTGAATAACTCCATATCTCTCTCTCTCTCCCCCCACCTCCTCTTTTCTCTCTCTCCCTCTCCCCCTCTCTCCCTCTCTCCCTTTCTCTCTCCCCCTTCCCCTCTCCTTCTTTCCCCCTCTCTCCCTCTCTCCTTTTCTTCCTCTCTCCCTCACTCTTACCCCCCCAGTCTCGCTCTGTGTCTCTCTCTCTCTCTGTGTGAGCTGATCTGTTACCTTCACACCACGGTTTTTAGGACCCAGTGAGTCTTCAAGAAAAGCTTTTTGCTAGTAAATGGACTCTCTTACAAACATGGTTGAACCTTCTGATTCTTGCCTCCCCAGGGCTTCTGTGACAAGGAGGACGTTTGGACACAGTGGCATTGCAGTGCATACGTGGTATGCGTGCCCAGCATTAATCAAGTCGATCTGGGCTATGGCCATTAGCCAACACCAGTTCTACCTGGACAGAAAACAGAGTAAGGTAAGTCCCTCCGTGGGGTCAAGAAGAACAGCATGGTGACCAGACCTTTCACAAAGCCCTTGACTCACCTTGACAGAGCTGCTGTGTGAATCTCATAGCTTGGGGATGGAGAATTGGGGAGAGGCATTGTGTCCTTTGCCCAGAAGTACACACAAGTATGTTCTTGCCATTTAGGGCTGTAGGTGAGTGGAAAGGGATTCATTCTTCAGGAGGACATGATCCACAAATCCTCCTTCAGGGGGTCAGACCCAACCCCAGCCTGAGCTGCCTGGGCTATTGATGATAGGACCTATGGGGGGTCCTGAGCATGCTTTGGAACCTCTGGTAACACTCCCAGAAGCAAACAAACAGGCTTTTTTTTAGAATTTAAATAGTGGCAGATTGTTTTCTTTAAAAAAAAAATTCTCAACTAATAGACACCACCTAACTGTTTAGAATAATTGCTCTAACCCCTCTAGGCTTTTCCAACTGCCAGCTCCATTTAAAAAAAAAAAAAAAAGCAAAACTGGAAAAGTGGAAAAAACCCAACCCAAAACCCCTAATAGCCCCGTTTCCCTAAGGTAGACCTGGAGCCCGGGGCCTTGGTAAACAGTCCTGCTCCGTGGGAGATTCCCCTACCCCCATCCAGACACTCAGGCTATGTTTTCTGGTGGGTGAGAGAATGACGTCTAGTTGGTTCACACAGCTTATATCAACACTCAGCCCCCTCTTCCTCCTGCCTGTCTCCCCTCCACCCCTTCCCTTCTCCCCACAAACCACTCCCATTCATTATCCCTCAGGTAAGAAGCGTATCAAGATGGGCCCTGTACCTTTCTCAGGATCCTGCTGGCTTTTGGGGGGCGGAGAAGCATAGAGTGAGACAAACCTTGGCAGCTCAAGCTAGTTGGTACCATCGCCTGTGTGAGGTGTTTCTCCTCTTGTGTGAGTTCTTGGTAGGTGGTGGCAGAAGCCAGGCTCAGAGGGCCCAAGAGTCACGGGAAGGATGTCCTTTGGGCTTCTGGAACTTTTCCATTTGCTATAATTTGGATGGTGGAGGAAAAAGTTGGAGCCAAATTAGAAAGGAGGGGGGTAGGAAATGAAGCAGTGATCCCAGTTTTAATATAGTTTTATTGTTGTTGTTGTGTACCGTTGAGTTGGAACCAAGCCATGAGTGACCCTCCTGTGGGTTTTCAGAGACAGTTCCTCACATGGGAGGAGATTGCCCATCTTTCTCCCTCAGAGCACCTGGTGTATTCAATCGGTGTGCCTTCGGGATTGCAGCACAGCTTCTCCTCACTGGACCACCAGAGCTTCGCCAGACTGTTCAATTAAAAGTTTCACATGTGAGAGGCATTGTAACACATTTTCTCCTCTTCTAAATCTTCCTGACTCCTGTCTTGGTCATGGTTTAGGGTGACTGAGGACAGAGTGGAATATTTTTGTGTTTAGGAGAGGGATTCTACAGCTCTCCTGGTGATGATGGGCATTAGCACAGGAATTTGAAGCCTGATTAGATCAAATGAAACAGAGCCAAATGCTTTGACTCATGCTTTATGTTCTAGACATTGAGTGGGTGTCAACGTCTTGCACTCCAGAGGCAGGAGCTCGAGGTCAAACCCTTAGAACATTGATTTCATCCTCCGTATCATTCCGTGAAGGAGCCCCTGGTGATGAGGTGGTTAAAGTGCTTGGCTGCTAACTGAAATGCCATCAGTCAGCAGTTCATATCTGCCAGCCACTCTGTGGGAGGAAGATAACGGCATTTGCTGCCTTGGAAAGCTGATGAGACCATTCTGTTCTGTCCTGTATGGTCACTGCGCGTGGGAGTCAACTCCGTGTCAGTGGATATTTTTTGTTTTATTGTTCACTGATGGGTGGTAAGGGTAGACAGCTCAGCAATCTTGCTGAACCCCAGTGCCAACTCCTCTGACAGGCGAACCCCACACACACACACACACTGGAAACCACAGTTTTAAAAGGAGGAAAGAAAACTGTGTTTGATCATAATGGTGGTGCAACATTTTCTCCTTGACCTCCTTCTCCCTGTGCTGCTGTGCTGCACAGCACCTCTCCTGGGGGGCTCAGGAGCCTGTCGCAGGACCCTTTAGCCCCAGTCTCTGCGATGATATTACTCTAACCTTGGAGAAGATATGGCCACAGGTTTACAGGTCAAACCACTGAGGCAACAAGTTAATGTGTAAAATTTCCAAAGATGCCTTCGAGGAGGCGAAGCCAAATACCCATACCAATGGGGAGATTCAGCTGCCCTCAGTAAACGCTAGGGGACAGAAGGCAGTGCCCACACTTCCAGGAGCAGGAGAGCTTCCCCTCCCAGTGCTCCATTCCATTTCTCCAAGGATCCAGTTCTTCAATCTACAGTGCCAGGCAAGGAACTGGTTCTCCTCTTTGGAAGTTGGAGGGTTCTGCTTCCCAGCTCTGACCTGGAAAGTCTTTTTAACCTGGGCATGTCTTTTGCTCCATGTACTTTGCTTTTCCCAATTAGAGACCAAGAAAAGACATTCCTGACCTTCATTACTGAGAGGTTAGGTGACACAGTGTTTATGAAACTGCTTAAAGGAATAGGTGTTATATGTTACTGTTACTAATCTCACATACTGTTCTCTGGCCAGTACTTGAAGAAATGTTACATTCTCTGAGAAGTCCTCAGAGTAAATCAGAGGTGATAAAAGTTTTCCCTTAGGAATTGCATGATAACACCTTTCCTTTCTGGAATGCCGCTCTTCCTCTAAGGGTGTTGAGAGCCATCCCCAGAGGGCAGAATGGCTGCTGGCTGAGTGATGGCTGACAGGCCTGGGAGGATGAGCTTCAGACTATTTCTGAACAGCCTGTGCTGGCTGGCATACTGGTCATGGCTTCACACTCTACTGTATAGCGCCATGCCAACCATTCCTTTCTCCGAAGTGCCTCGCCAAAGCCCAAACCTCCCGAGTGATGTTTATCATCCCCACAGAGACAAGTGTGGTCGAGTGGTTTGAGTCAGCAAGAGAGGTAGCCAAGAAGTCTCATGTTGCTCCTTTGGCACCCAGTCATTTCTTTCATGGCCGTTGTGCAAATCATTTAAGAAAGCCATTCTCTCTCTCTGGCTGGCGCTCATGCTCCCCGTCTGCTCCCCCATGACTAAATCTCACTCCATCATCTCCCACCGCATTTCCATCAGGGGATACTCCCTTCACCAAGGAGCAAGTGTACTCTTTTTAGTTTTTCATTGCTTATTTAGATTGAGAGACTGTGCGTGCACCAGCAATAAAGGTGGAGGGACAACGAAGGAGAGGAAGACCCTCCGCCAGGTGGACTGACACAGTGATTGCAGCCTTGGGCTTGAGTGTATCAGAGATTATGAGGCTGGCACAGGGATGGACAGGTTCACCTCTGTTGTTCATAGGGTCGCTATGAGTCAGACCAACTCAGTAGCACCTAACAACACCACCTCTGTTTTTAAGTATATAACCTGTGACAGATATAGTGCACACACACACACACATACATGCATCTTGAATCAGAAAGAACATTCAGTGGTGTGCTGTTTTGGGGGGAATAACACTTTGCATGTGCTATTTGTTTAATAATATGGAGACAGTCTGTAGAATTTCCGCTGCTGAAATGCCATGCTTCTCTGGTGGTTCAGATCCAGCTGCCACTCTGAGGAAGAAAGATGGGCAGTCTCCGCCCGTGCAGTGCATAGCCTTGGAGACGTGCTGGAGGGTGACTTATGAGTCAGGACTTAACCATAATTTGTGGGAGGGGGAAGTGTAAGTGTACTTTACAGTAACACATGCTATCCTAAAAGATCAGAAACTTGAATCCTAGCAACCTTTGTAGCTTAGGGCTAATGAACGGTTTGTGACCTTCGGAACAAAATATGTGAAAGCTCCAATTGCTTAAACTGTAGACATTTACCCTCTGAAACCAAGGTAGAGACTTCTTGCATTGGCTCCTGACCCCAAAACTCTTTCCTTCTTCTAAATCTCTGTCTCCCATCTCTTCCTCTCTCAGGCATGGAAGGGGGAAATTAAACCATGTTCACAGGGTCAAAATAATAAAACTGAGTAAGACATATGGAGCAAGGCCCATAGAGCAAGACTTGCACTTGTCTTCTGGGTGGGCCAGAGGGCGAGACTTTGCAAGATGAAATTCTCCTGTTAGGATTCATTTCTCCAGCTGTGTCTGTAAGTCCTCACCGTATTTCTATTCCTCACTAATCAACAGCCGACTTTGTGAGGATGGCACCGGGTCCAGCATGGTTTTGTTCTATTATTCATCAAGTCTGTGGGTTGGAGCCACCTTGACAGGACCTAACAATAGCAGTCTCCCTTGGAAAGCAGATCTGTTGTCCTTCTCCATGGCGTCTGAGATTGATGTGTGGAATAAATTGGGGGCAGCGTGGAGGCCAGTCTTCCATATGTTTAATGAGATCTCCACAATATCAGCCTTCAGTCTAACATCATTTAGCAATTTACTAACCAGGCTTCAGTTCCTACCATTTCCGTATACCCCATTCCTAGTGCCTTTGCATGTGTTACCTCAATCCATCTTATCACAGCTCCGTGAACTGGGTTTTAAGGTCAGCATCTCACAAGCAGGAATCTAGAGGTTCAGAAAGGTTAAGAATGGACCTTGCCCAGGGTCATGCAGTAATTAGTTAGAGAGAGCCAAGATTTTAATCTAGATCTTTTTAACTTCAAAGCCCAGGCCCCAGACCACCATGAGTTGCTATTACGTATTTTTAAATGGGAGCTCCTTTTTTATGAAAGCACTGGCCTTGGTGGAAGAATAGTGCTGAAAGAAAGGAAGTAATGGATTGTGCTCACTGTGCTTGCTTGGAGGCTAAAGCTCAACCAGATGGGGGCTTTTGATATGTTGTGTCAAAATGAAATAGAAGGCCCTTCCTGCTTTCTGCTACAAGCCAGAATGCTATGCAGGCCTGGATGGCGAGATTAGTTCACAAACAAGGAAGCCCTTTCTTGAAGTAGGCCTGGTTCTGAATGCAAGGGGAAAAGTTGAGGTCAGAAAGGAGGCAGTAAGTAGAGTGAACGGCCAATGGGATCGAGAGCCAGGAGGAAGCCAGTTCATACCCAGGTCAACAAAACAAGCAAAAACTCGGAGTATTTCTCCTGCCCCTCCGACATTCACCGTGTTAACGTGAGGGGAGTGCACAGCAGTCGGAAGCTGTTGTCATTCACCAGCAGTGACAGCACTATGTAGGCCAGAGAAAGATCAGTGGCACAGGTGTGGGGACAGCAGTGTTTGCAGGCCCCCGGGCTCAGAGCAGGACTGTAAATAAGGAGGATTGAGGCCGGCAGGTAGAGGACACAGACCCAGTGTGGGATACATACCTTGCACAGTAAGCAAGGTAAATACAGCCTGCTTTGTCTCTACTTACTAATCTGCAGTGACCAATTTCACCCCAAAGATTCTACTTCTAGGGATGACTGGCATCACTCTCTCTCCCACCTTCCCACAGAACCAAAGCCTCCTTTCCCTAACAGGGACAGAACAATTCTGATAATATAGACCATAGGACTTGGGCCCCTAACCCAAAAGTTGCACCTCTCTGGTGGTTGGAACCCATCAGCTACTCCACAGAAGAAAGATGGGCATCTCCTCTTACGTGATTTAAAAACCTGCTGGATAAACAAAGCATCAGATCCAACTGGACAGCAACGAGTGAGTGAGTGACAAGGACAGAGAACCCACTAGTATCTTGCTTATTGAATAATCTGCCCCAGTACATAGCCCTCCAAGGCCTTCATCATCTTCCCTTGTCCCTAGTTCCTGCCGTGTGTGGGAAGGATCTTGTCTGACATAAGATCAGATATGTTAGGTAAGATGTGTTGGGGGTTTTTTTACTGGTACCATTGAATGTAACTCATGGCAACTCCATGTGACAACGTGTACCTGCCTGGTAGGATCTCCTTGGCTAGAAGGAGCCCTGGTTGGCCATGTCTTCTCCCCATGAGCTACTGGGAGGGTTCTGGTTGCCAGCCAAGTACTTAACTAATTCACCACAAGACACAACATCCCCCACACCCCCAGCCCAGACATCATAGTAAATTATTGGAATCTTAATTATTACCATGAACCGGTTCTATCCATCTGCGTACTCTAGCCACTGGCTGCAGAAAGATAAATAAGCAGAGGTGTGAGTGATACTAACATTTGTAATTGTTTCCACAAAGTTCATGATACAGGTAAAGCCTTTTTCCTCATGTACTGTTTTACAAAACTTAATTTCCTGGAGTTCAGGAGGTAAATGGCAAAAACATTTGAAGGAAAGCAAACCACTTTTCACTTACCTAGACGGACCAGTCTGTTCTTTTGGCAGTTTGTGAGATACTCGGTACTCTTCTCCAACACCACAATTCAAAGGCTTAAGTTCTTCTGAAAAGACTGTAGTTTTCAAACTATGTGAGTTTACAGTTGGGAGAAATAAGGCCAAGCGAGTTAACAACATTCTTCAAATCAGGACCCACCCCTGGTCTGTCCTTCTCCAGTGCCTGTTTTCTTCAACACAAAACAGAACAGGCTATAAAAATAATCACAAACCAACTTCCCTGGAGTTGTTGTGACTCACAGTAGCCTTGGCTCTGAAGGCTATAAATCAATATGGGAGGAGACTGGAAGAGCCAATGGTGGATTCAAACCCGTCACCTTTCAGTTAGCAGTCCTGCCAGAGCTCCAAGGCCCAGAACTCCTTATAGGATACAGGTTAGGAAAATTCATCAATGAATAGTCCAGATATGCTCTTTACCCAGAGTTTTGGTGATTTAAAGATGGGAGATAACACAGGGAGATAAGATTTGTTAAACTACTGCAGGACAACACAGCCAAAGGATCACTGTTATCTCTTACAAGTAGTCACTCTTTTGGGTCTCAGCTGTTTTAATTTTGTTCCAGTCCAAGATCCATGCCGCGAGAAGTCTGAGTGAGATTGCCATTGACCTGACGGAGACAGGCACGCTGAAGACCTCGAAGCTGGCCAACATGGGAAGCAAAGGCAAGATCATCAGCGGCAGCAGTGGGAGTCTGCTGTCCTCAGGTAAGCAGAGCTCCAGGTCAGGAGCAGTGAGGGAGGGGCGTGAATTAAGGTCCCTGAGGTATGTCCTCCACCCAGACCCAGACCAGCAGTGCTGAGGAGGCATGCAGCAGCCGCAGTCAGAAGCTGGCTCTAGTTCTCAGACCAAGGTTTGGAATTAAATGTGAATCTAAGGAAACCACCAAAAGTATAAAAGGATGGGATGGAGAGAAAGCAGAATCATGAAGTGTGGGAAGCGCTGTTGTTCACACACAGATCTCCTCAGCCACCCGTGGGGCCTCTCGGAATACCCCCGGCTGACCAGTAGGGCCTCACTGGTATATCATTAAAGCAAATTATGCTGATGAAGGGTCGAGGTTAATGGCCATGTACTGAGAAACACACTTTAGTCTGTTCTCCAGACAAAAAGCATGGAATCATCTTGCTCATCAAGCGGATGAGAAACTCTCTAACAGAGTGTGACTTCAATATCAAGTGCATTTTGAAACCCAAAGTCAAGGGCTGTGGTTCTGCCGTCTGCTCTGCCCAGCCAGAGTGGGCCATTTTATCATCAGGGGGAGGCTGAGAGCGTGGGAGGAGAGCAAAGAGCTGTAGTTTCACATCGGGCTGCCGGCAAGAACAGTGATGCCATTCACTGAGATGGCGGGAGGATGAGGAGGGTGGGGAGAGGAGGGAGGCAGTAATTGTTTGAAATGTTAGAAACCTAAAACTAATCAAGGTTACTCCATGGCCATGTGGTAAATGCCTAGTCGTCCTTGGGAACAGTGTAGCCTCGCTTCTGATCTGTGAGAACAAAGCAAGAAATTTGTTTTTAAAAAAATAAAGACAGACTGGTTGTCATGGAGTTGGGTCCAACTTAACATCAGCCCCACATTGTGACGGAGTGCTCCTTCGGGTTTTCAGTGGCTGGATTTTTGGAAGTAGATCAGCAGGCCTTACTTCCAAGAGCTAGTGGATTTACTTGAACCTCTCACCTTGCAGTTACCAGAAAGCACAGTAACCATTTGCCCAGGGATCCCAAAAGTCTTCATCCTAACTTCTTGCACCAAAATGATTTCTGTAGCCTTATGTAGTGACGAAGAGCAACAACTGACAAGGGACAGGAAAGAAAGAAAAGGAAAAAACTGGTTCATTAGATTCTGGGGTGGTATGGTGTATTGGTAATCAGGGAAAGATATAAAGCTAAAGCCTTAAGAGAAAGGGTTTCTCCTCCTGAACTGAGAGATGGGGGTCACCGTGAGACCAGTGGAGACCCCTCATTTGCGCAGACCTTGGGCAGAGCCCTAGCAATTACTCACATATTTTTGTAAAATGTGTATCTATGATACGCTTCGTTTTCTTTTTCTTAAATCGTTCTCATCATTAGCTGAGGCCACGTAGAGCCGACCTCATGCACAACAGAAACGCGTGCTGGTCCTGGATCAGACTGTTGTGATCCACAGGGTTTTGACTGGTTCGTTTTCAAAAACAGATGGCCAGGCCTTTCCTCCCAGGCTGTTGTAGTCCAGACGCTCCACTGATACCTGCTCGGCATCACAGCAAAATACAAGTCTCCACTGGCGAGCAAGTGGTGACCGTGCACAGATTGAAAATACAAAGCAAGAATCCTACCACTGAGCCACCCCCACACCTAAAGCCACCACGTTTACACAGCCCAGGCCTCAAAAACTAGGATCTGCCTCTGCCAGGCTTCAAGAGTTTTGGGTTCACTGCTCCTGAAGAATTTTCCATTGAGAAAATAGGTCAAATAAGACAGAAGTATCCCAGATGGTGGTGCACAGGTTAAGTACTTGATAGGGCATTTAAGACCTACCCAGAAACTGTGAGAAGACTACCCCCACAAAGATTATAACTCAAAAAACTATGGAGTGTTCTGTTTTGTCACATGGGGTAGATAGGACTTGATATTGACTCAAATAAGAAAATAAAAAAAGAACAAGTGAAGAGAGGAGATAATTTTGCCTCCCCCTGCCAAGGAGAATTGATAGAGAAATCTAATCTCTATGCCTGGAATTATAGCCACTCCCAGACAAATGCTGAATGGCAGACAGCAGAACCAAAAGCCACCAACTGTGTTTGTCTTTTAAAGATAAAATACAATAAACAGTCCTTTTAAAACTCAGATTGGGGCCTGGGTTGATGAGGCCACTTCCCTATTTATCTGGCCAATGCATCCAGCCGGCTCGTCTTGCCGGTGGTAAGCAGGTGAACACCAGCTGTAATTAGCACTTCCTTTGGAAATCTGGGTACTTTCTGAATTTATGTGGCTGGACCCAGAAGGAGATCAGATTTTGCAAGCTCAGTAGATTGCAAACTTAAGCACATCATCAGTCTCCTGGAAAATGTGTTAAAGCAAGATGCCTGACCATCACACCCAGAGTTTCTGATTCTGTAGACATGAAATGAACTGAGAATTTGCTTTTCTAACAATGACTAGGGAGGATAGGAGAATTGATGTCTTTGAGCTGTGGTGCTGGAGAAGAGTATTGAATGTACCATGGACTGCCAAGAAAACAAACAGATTCATCCTAGAGAGGATTAAGCCAGGCTGCTCCTTGGAGGCAAGGATTCTGGGGCTTTGTCTGACATACTTTGGACATGTTGTAAGGAGAAACAGGTCTTTAGAGAGGGACATCATGCTGGGTAGAGTAGAGGGACAGTGCAGGAGGGGAAGACCCTCTATGAGGTGGATTGATTCAGTGACTGGGGTAATCAGGATGGGTGTGTCAAGAGGCAATGAGATTGGCACAGGATAGAGCAGGGTTTAGGGCTGTTGTACATAGGGTCGCTATGAGTCGCAAAGGACATAACAACAAGTTTCCAAAGGACACAGCCCTCCTCCAGGGAGCTCTGTTGGCCTAGTGGTAAGAAGCTGCACTGCAATCCCAAAGGCATTGCAATCAAATCTTCATGGGAGAAGTCTCCTCCTGTGTGATTTGTTGTTGTTGTTGTTATGTGTTATCAAGTGTGACATTTACTGCCTCTGAAAACCCGCCGGAGGGTCAGCTATGAGTTGGTTCTGAGTCAACAGCATACAACAACATAACTAATACAAGAATCTTTATCTCAGAATGTTAAAACGGTTTAAAAATAAATAAATAAAATGGTTTTTAGATAAGGCATTCCTGATTCAAGCTATAGTTTTTCCAATCACCTTACTATGCATTTGCGAGCTGGACAGTGAATAAGGATGACAGAAGATTTGATGCCTTTGGATTGTGCTGTTGAAAAGAGTACTGAATATCCCATTAAGAACAAACTGATACGTCTTGGAGAAGGTACATATAGCCAGAGTGCTCCTTAGAGGCAAGGATGACAGAGCTTTGTCTCACATACTTTGGACATGTTGTTAGGAGAGGCTACTCCTTGGCAGGGGGCATCTTGCTTGGAAAGATGGAGGGTCCGCGAAAGAGAGGAAGACCCTCCACAAGGTGGATTGACGCAGTGACTGCAGCAGTGGGCTCAAGTATGTCAGAGAGTATAAAGATGACACAGGATAAGACAGAGTTCAGGTCTGCTGTTCATAGAGTTGCGATGAGTCTTACTCGACTTGATGGCACCTAACAGCCACAACAGTCAGTTGTTAGTGGTCAGGACTCCAGGCTGAGGGAGTTAGGGGTTGACCTTCTCCAGGTACAGAGTGGCTCCAGCTGTCAACTTGCACTGCCTTAGCCCTTTCCATGCCCCAACTCTGCTGCACAGCGCAGCAAGATTGAACACGAGGCAAGAAGGTGTGAGTCATATCCCATGACTAGACTTTTCCCAGCCTCTGCAAGTTGCAGCCTGAAAAATATCCTTCATCGAAAAGGTGGAGGCTTCTTGGGGATGTGCCTGCCATGACATGGGAAAGACAGTTGGACTGGTGGAGGGGGAGGTCACAAACAGGAAACTTTCCATTAAATAACAAAGAGAAATCCTGACCAAGCACACATCTTACGACTGGAGGGCACCTTCACAGGGGAAAGCCCTTGGCAGCCCCACTTGGAAGGGAGTGACCTCCCTCACATCACCCACGACAGGAGCTTCTGATCCTTGGCTGGCAGTCTACACAGCCAGCTAATCCTCTGCCCTTCCTTTGTCCTTTTCAGTGCCCTCTTGTCTACATGCTTGTTGAGGCCTCTCCTAGGAATGTGTTCCCACTGGCACAGCCTACATACAACCTGGGTTTTCCCAGCAGCCCTGATTTTAGTCTTTTCAGTATCCTTGTCAGACTGCACTGCTATGGCCTAGTCCATTAGAGTTGTGTTATTAAGCTCAAAGTGACATCTCTTCAGTGACTCAAATCCACTCACCACTCCTGAGGAGAATAGTGGGCAGTTCCCTCCCATGCTGTTGATTAACAGCTTCCAAAAACCTGCTGGGGGGTCAGCAGTGAATGGGTTCTAAGTCAGTGGCAATGAGTTGAGCGTCAGTTGACTGTATGTTCTAACTTTTTGTTCAGGAAATATAATACTTACTACTTCAAATCCAATTTGGCAAATTATTTTCTTTTTTCCCTACTGCCTCATGCTAAAATAAACAAAATGATGCCTAACAAATGTTTCCTTTAAAACATTTTGAGAAAACTTTTTAACATCTTTCTAACCCCAGCCCAGTGCCAAATATTCAGTAGGTACTCAATTGACAATTATTTTAATTGGATTTTAAAAAATACTAGTAAGATTCCTGTGTGTTAGGCGTTTTAACAGTCCGCTATGGCCTAGTGGCAAGAAGCTGCACGGCAATGCCAAAGGCACGTGGTTCAAGACCGCCAGCTGCTCTGTGGCAGAAGGATAGGCAGTCTTCTCCCATGTGGTCAGCTGCCTCTGAACACCCACCAGAAGGTCAGCTATGGATCTTTTTTCACTTGACGGTACACAACAACAACATGGGTCAATGTTCCAGGAGTATGTGATATCTTGTCCTAGATTATGTGATATTTTGGTCCTTACTCTTAAAATAAAAGGCATTGTCATTTGAGTAGCTCTGAAGAGCAATAGTGTCAGTTTGAAGACTACGGTTTGTCTTCAGGCCATGGTCTTCTCAGTCATCTTCTGTGCATCAAAGAAGGGAATAATGATAACAGATGAAGAATTGATGCCTTTGAATTGTGAGGCTGGAGAGTAGTACTGAATATCCCATCAAAAGAATAAACAGATATGTGTTGGAAAAAATGCAGCCAAAGTGCTCCTTGGAGAAAAGACATACTTTTGGACATGTAGCTAGGCGAGGCTATTCCCTAGAAAGAGATACAAGATGATGAAGGATCACCGAAAGAGACGAAGACCACCAATGAGATGGATTGAGACAGTGACTTCATGAGTGAGATCTAGTGTGTCTAGTGTGATGAGGATGGCACAGGTGAGGGCAGGGTTCAGGTGGGCTGTTCATAGTGTCGCTGTGAGTCATACTCGACTCGATGGCACCTAACAACAACAACAACAATAGAAAGTTTTAATTCATCTGCCACTTCATGGGAGAAAGATGGGCAATCTTCACCTGGAAGAATTTACAGCCTCAGAACCCGAAACAGGGTTTCTACTAGTTGGAATCAATTTGACAGCAGGGGTTGAAATATGTTAAATACTATACACAGCATTTAAAAATGATACCCACATTTCTCAAAGAGTTTGCATACTATTTATTGATATAAAAATAGAAATTAATATACTCAAGTTATTTAGTACCTTTGAAGGTGATTTTCCAATTTAAATAAAAGAACACCTAAGTACAACAGTCCACTTCTTAGTGTCTGTAGCAACATGTGCTGAGAAAAGAAAAGGTTCTGTTAAACGCATGGGGGGAAGCACACACTGGCTAGTTCCCTGAGCCACGGACTAGTGTTTTAAAATTAAAAGATCAGCAGAGTTGAACTAATTTTTTTGAGACTTGAGGTCAAAGTGGACTGAATTCTGCTAAACTTTAATCTGCGAAATTAGTGGCCTAATTCTGCTAACATTATTTAAAAAAAAAATCCTGTAGTGGTTCTTCTAGTTGTTCTTCTGTGCCATTGAGTCAGAGCTGACTCTTCAGTGAGTTTTCAGAGGCGGTAAATAGTTCATCTTTCTTCTGAGAATTGGTTAGTGGATTTGAACTACCTCCCTTTGGATTGGCATTGCACTTCCTTACCCATAGGCCACTAGGGCTCCCTATTGCTACCTAGGACAATCTCGATTAGAGTTCTGCAGGCCTATGTCCTAGTGTTGTTATGTGCAGTTGATTCAGGACCAACTCAGAGCTGATGCTCCAGCAGGTTTTCAGAGGCTATAAATCGCACAGGAGAAGGTTGTCCTTCAGTCTCCCCTGGAAAAGCTAGTAGATCCAAACTGTGCTTTTGGGTTGGCAGCACACCTCCTTACCCCATGTCCTAGTAGAACTCCGTTTTAGCTGCTGAAAAGCTTGAACCATCAGAGTCAGAGCTCCCTTGGAGTAAGACAAAGCTCTCTCACTTCGTGATACAGAACTGAGCGCGATTAAGATCTGAGGAAACCCATCTTCTAAATCCATGTGTGAAGGATTCCTATTCATGGGCAGGTGTTGAAAGGGTGTACGGACCCACATGCCTAGAACACATCCCTTGAGAGTCAGCTGGGCTTTCTCAGCTTCCTCTGGCAGAGGAAGTTTTAAAATCTGGTTGCATGTCGCTCCCTCCACCAGCCAGCAGAGTCCCACCCCTTGCCCTGTACAACTCTGACCATCCCCATCTCAGCCCCATGCCTGCCAGATACTCGCTAAA
Source organism: Elephantulus edwardii (assembly GCF_000299155.1). Taxonomy (NCBI): domain Eukaryota; kingdom Metazoa; phylum Chordata; class Mammalia; order Macroscelidea; family Macroscelididae; genus Elephantulus; species Elephantulus edwardii. The sequence goes on along the minus strand of NW_006399889.1, from coordinate 1,245,219 downwards.
TCTGCTGAGTGACCACTGGAAGGGGAGTCAGCTGGGGAGCTTACATTCATTCTTTCTTGTGAGAGCCTGGATAGTTCCTCCAGTGTTTTAGAAGCCTCTGTATATCAACTCTGCAGTTCCTAAGTCTGGTGGCCTAGTAGGTAGGGAGTTGTGCTGTCAGCTCAGAGGCAGGTGGTTTGAATCCATCAGCAGCTCCATGAGAGAAAGATGGGCAATCTCCTCCCAAGCAGTTTACAGCCTCTGAAAACCCACTGGAGGGCCAGCGATGAATTGGTTCAGACTCGACACAAATGCACTTGAGAGGTGTTTTTTTGAGAGTCATTGTAATGGTTAGTACACGCAGCTGTTAACCTAAAGGTTAGATGTTTATTCTCCCAAGAGGCACCTTCAGAGAAATGCCTGGTGATCTGTGAGATCATCCATGAAGAGCCTGGTGGAGCAGTTTGCTGACACACTTAGGGTCTCTGTGAATCAGGCTCAGTTCATTGACACTTGATTTTATAGACTGTTTTTGCTTGTGTTTGCTTTGGGTGGAAAAAAAAATTCAAGAGGTTCAGAGAAAGTTTGAGAGGACAAGAATAAATTCAAACCATTTGATTAAGATATTTTCAAAATCTGAAGGAAGCATTTCATAGACATTTCACAGGGTTTGTCTCCTCCACCACCTCCCTTCCTTCATTACTAGAAGTCATAGAAAAGATTGAAGGGGAGAGGAAAATGAAAAATGGAGCAAAGAAACAGAAAGTGTGCTCCCCAATTGTCCCATTTGGCCTGGTAGCTGAACACACATGGTCCTTTCCTCCTCCAAGTAATTCTTGGAAAGTGGGAGAGAGTCTAGGATTTGTTCTAAGCATTGCTCAGGGATTTGCCATAGCAAAACAATTCTGATTTTATTGTGGGTGCAGGGGCCAAGGGAAAAGTGGTTTTTCCTTTCATCTACTTAAAGAAACAGCACAGGCCCACTTAGGAAATACCCTCGATTTTGTAGGACTGCATGGCTTACATGACCACAAAAATTCGACTGTGCATCCTTTCTTAAAAGAAATAGAACAATGACACTGTTATTGGCTTCTTGGATGGAAATAGAGGAGCATAAACCACACATTTGTAATAAAGAAAATGGCATACTGTGCCTATAAATAAAAATGGAGCTGTATGATTAATGAGGTGGCGACTGAGTCATCTTCAATGTGGTGAGCAGGATTGTGCAGATAGTGATGAGTCTTTGGTGAAAAAACAAGGAAAAAAAGTACGAAACCCCTCAGCTTACTATTGTACAGCCACTCTGACCTTCCGTTCTGGGAAAACATGTTGTGCTCCGCACGGACCCCAGACGTGCCCGAGGCCAGCCCATATTCATTGCCCAACTATGTCCACATTCTCATTCTCTGAATGCTGGTGCTTCCTCCCATTGTCTGAAAGTTTATTAATAACTAATGACAACAGTGAAGATGCCAGTTATTTGACTTCTCTCCATACAGAGGAGTGATCTGATAAGCCGCTCTCACTTGTGGACATGGCAACGTTAAGCTCAAGATGCACGTGGTATAAACAGTAAATGCTCTCGGCTGCTATCAAAAGGTTGGAAGAACAAGCCTTTGAAAAATTCTGTGAAGCACTGTTTCACCTTTGACTCTCATGGGGTCACCATTAGCCGGAATCAATTCAGCAACTGCTTAGGTTTAGTTTATGTTGGTGTAAACAACACAGTGTTTGTTTGGAGCTTGGTTTTCTCCCCTTTTTGGTTTTCAACTGCTCTTAATCTCTTTCCTGCATCTCTCTTGAGCATTTGCAAGTTCTCCAGCATCTGCTGCCCATCAGCTCCTTTTAGGTCTAATGATGAGCAGGGTTCTAGGTGCCTTGACATTTGGTCATGAGCTTAGCACCCTGCAGATGAGCTCGGCTCGGCTGGCCCTGCTGAAATGTTTGTTCATGCTGTACTGTTCGGCCAGTGAACACTGTGAAATACCTTTCTGTGGAGTGGATATTCCTGGACTTGTTTGAGCAAGAGCTGTCAGTCTAAATTGAGAAGACAGTAATTTACCCTTCCTCTGCACTCATATAGTGGGGGAAATTAATATTTACTGTTGTTTTGTACTATCGCGTCCGAACCAACCCACAGCTGACCCTCCAGCAAGTTTTCAGAGGCAGTAAATCACACGAGAGAAGAATGCCCATCTTTCTCCCATGGAGCAGCTGGCAGATTCACACCCTGTGCTCTTGGATCAGTAATGCAGCTTCTTATCACTGGGTCACCAGAGCTCCCTTATTGCTGTATTTCTATTGAGATACAAATACAAATCTCCCATGTGGTACTTTGTTGTCAGGTGGCATCAAGTCATTTCCAATTTGTGGTCATCCCTGCTTGGCTGTAAGTTGCGCAGAAGCGGATCACCAGGTCTTTCTCTTGGCAAACCACTGGGTGGGTTGGAATGGCCAGTCTTCTCAGTTAATAACCAAGTGCTTAACCCAAGATCTTTGCCACGTGTTCCTCAAACTCCCTGCTGTCAAGTCAGAACTGATTCATAGCTGATGCTCCACTGGGTTTCTGAGGCTGTCAATCCCACAGGAGGAGAATGCCCGACTTTCTCCTATGGAAATGCTGGTGGGTTTGAACCACCAGAAAGGTGTGGCCTTTGCATTCCACCACCAGAGCTCCCAGTTGAGGACTATTGGCCTACTAAAATGGGATAGGAAAGATGATTGGTAGTGCCTAACCTAAAGGAATTGTTGTTGTTATGTGCCATCAAGTCAAATACAACTCATAGCAACCCTATGCACAATAGTTCTGAACCCTGCTCTATCCTGAGTCAGTCTTAATGTCTCTGACACACCTACCCCTGGTACCCCAGTTATTGTGTCAATCCCTTTCATCCTGGGTCTTCCTCTCCTGCGCAATCTCTCAGCCTTTCTAAGCATGATATCCTTCTCCAAAGACTGCCCCCCCCACCCCCGGCTATAGGCCCAAAATATGTGAGATAGAGTCTTAAAAATCCTTGCCTCCAAGAAGAAGCTTGGTTTTACCATCTCCAGGACAGACCTGTTAGTTCTCTTGGTGGTCTGTGGAATGTTCATTGCTCTTCTCCAGCACCATAACTCAAAGGCATCAGTTCTTCTGTCATCCTTGGTCACTGTCCACTTCTCTTATGTAATTGTGAAGAGCTAACTGAGTGAATTTTTAAAAATTATATTTTAAACAATGGGTGGGGGAAGCATTATTACCTCTCAACAGTCTTTCCATTCTCATTGAGGGCAGCCCTCTGTTTGTGGTTAGAACAGGATAATTCATTAACAATCTCTAAACGTCAGTAGCAATAGACTAACAGAACCGTGGAGCCTGAAAGATCAACCCCCCTCAACCTCACACTGTAAGAAATGGAAACCTTATGAGTTACTAAATATAATAGTTTCAATTAGATATTTTACCAGATGCTGCTGATTTTAAAAAATCAACTCCTCTGTTTTCTTTTTTTTTCTTTTTTTTCTCATCTCATTACCCTTTGGCCTGTACTGGTGAGCTGTGGAACCTAGCCAGAAATCAAAACCCATCAGGGCCTCACAGCCACCAACAAAAAAAGGTGCTTACTTTTCAAAGAGCTTCCGTTTCAATACTCTTTTAAGTGACATATTGTGTTTTAAGACTGTAATCCTGAAGAAAAGGTTTCCAAGCATGCATTTTTCACATTAAAAAGAAAAAAATCACATTTAATTCCCTGAGACTGTCTAGAGAGATAACACAATTTATCCTGAAGTCTGCACTGTGGCATTATTTCACATGGTCCCCTAGGACATCTTTTATGTAGAGAATTCATAATTGAGGATTTGTACGGGAAATAGATATCTCTTTATTATAAAAAAAAAAAAAGAATGAGTTCAGATCCTTGCTTCATATTTATTCCTGGGTTGTCTGCCAATACTTTTCTTTCCAGATTTTGCGGATCTGCTGGGAATATGCCTTCTTCATTTCTTTCCTGATGGGCCTAAACAGATTGTTACTTCCTTCCCTTACTGTTGGGGCAACAGATTCCTTTCTTCTTTGGAGGACTGTTTGTTTCGAATTTTCCCCTCCTTACCGAGTGGAATGCACCCCTCTGTCTTCTGGACTCGGTGGGCTGATCATCAGTATTCCATCTGTGTAGAAACAGATGTGCCACAATTCCTGACAATGCACGCTCCATGGCAGGATGTGCACTCATATCCGGTGCTGAGTGGCCCTGCGTTGTTTGAAAGATAGGCTCAATCCCCCAGCCCCACGGAGTGAGGATATCCTCCCATGTGTTCACTTGGGGGTGGACTGCTGTCTGCGCTCTGGTGTTCCCTGGACATCCGGCCCCTGGGAGGCCAGCCACCCATTGGCGTGAAGTCTGGAGTTCCCCAACTGGAGGGTGAGACACCAGTCATGATAGAGACAGAGGCAGTCGAGTGGATTTTCACTCTGCCGTGAGTGTCAGTAGTGGAGGGTTGCACATTGAAAGGTTGCAAATACACACTGAAAAGGATTTGCCTGTCGTAAGCAAATCATTCAAACTCTCTCTGACTGTGTTCAGATCGGAAGTGTCATTTTTTTCTGGGTCAGATCTTTTTCTCCTCCCTTCCTGCCAGACTATTAGTGCCGTCTTTCTATGAAAAGGAAGCCTCATGGTACAGTGTTTAGGTGCTTGGTTGCTAACTGGAAATTCAAACCCACCAGCTGCTCTGAGGAGAAAGATGTGGCAGTTCTACTCTGTTGCATAGAGTTGCTCTGCATCAGAGAGCAGTGAGTCTGGGGGGTTGTGTGTGGTTATTTCTATAAAGGAGTTCTTGGGTAGTGCAGACTGTTAGGAACCCTCAAGTTGAAGGGTTGAATCCATGCTGATGTGCTTCCAAAGAAAGGCCTGGCTGTGTGCTCCTGAGAAATCAGCCTTGGGAAGCTCTGTGGAACAGTTCTGCCCTGACACACAGGGGTCAGCATGACTCAGCCTTGACTCAAGGACACCTGGGTGTTTTGTTTGTTTGTTTATATAAAAACATTTTGTTGAGTATTGAGATAAGATAAGAGAATGTTGTTGCTGTTAGGTACCATTGAGTACAACTCAAGGAGACCAAATGAACAACAGATCTGAATCCCATCCTGTCCTGTGCCAATCCTCACCATCTCTGATACGCTTGAGCCCATTGCTGGAGTCACTGTGTAAATCCATCTCAAAGGGTCTTCATCTCTTTTGCTGACCCTTTTCCAAGGAATAACCTCTCCTAGCCACATGTCCAAAGTATGAGAGATGAAGCTTTGTCATCCTTGCCTCTAAGGAGCACTCTGGCGGCATCCTTTCCAAGACACACCTATTCATGCTTTTAACAGTCCATGGGCTATTCAGCACTCTTCTCAAGCACCACAACCCAAAGGCATCAATTCTTATGTCATCCTTATTCATTGTCCACGTCTCAGATGCATAACAAGTAACTGAAAAGACCATAGCCTGAATCAGGCACACGTTAGTCTTCAAACTGACATCACAGCTCTTCAGTATTTTAGAGAGGTCCCTAAGAGCAGACTTGCCTAATGACGTATATCTCCTTATCTCATGACTGCTGATACCAAGGATGTTGGTTGTGGATCCAAGCAAGCTAATATTATGAACAATTTCAATCTTTTCTCATCTATCATGATGTTGTTAGCCACTGACCCAGAGAATAAGGTAGGAAAAAAAAATATTATATTTTCAATTTAGCTCATTAAGATTATTTGCCAACCAGTAACTAGAATACAGGATTTACTAAAGAACTAATCTGAATTTCTGTGTTCCTAGCATTAGACTTTAGCATAAACTCATCAGAGAAACAGAAAAGCAAAACAAAACAGCAAGAGAAAATGCGTGATCATCAATTATTCAGTTGGCTCTCAGAGTGTGGATTCCCTCCTGAGACATGATTGCCTCGCTCGTTCATACGACATTGTTTATATTCTGCCTCCTGTGGGGACATCTTTTCACAGTGCAGACCCCAGCGCTCCCTGAGGGTTGGGACTGTGTCTGATGGATCTCTGTCCCTTCCCACTGCCCCTTAAACTAGGTTTTCTTAAGTCTTTTGTTTCATTGATCGATCTGGAGAGCTCTGTGGATTGTCCACTCCCTTCCTTCTGACTTTCTTTTGATCTGTGTCAGATAATGGAAAGAGAATATTGGTTGAACCTTGGTTCAAGTGCTTGACTGTTAACCACGAGACTGGAGGTTCAAACTTGTTGGTCCCTCCACAGAAGAAAGAATATGCTTTCATAAAGCTTTACAACCTTACAAAACCCTTTGAGAGAGTTTGGACCATTATGGAATTGGAGTTTACCTGATGACAGCGGCTTGGTCCGGACCACAGAAAGAGCCTTGATCTGAAAGGCATGGTTGCACGTTGCACTGTTTTCACTGTGGAAACCCCAGACAGGAAGTTTCTACATTGTGGAGTTTCCTTTCTAGGAAGGAAACAGACACAAACTGGAATCCCAGCCTGGCTTCCCAGCTTCAACGAAAGTGAGGATAATATCGTGAGGATTGAAGAAGAACACAGGAGGAGCTCCTATTTGGGAGTTGTGTAAAAATCCACTTCCTCTGCCTTCTCCGCTTGAGGTGATGGGAACGTAGTAGTACCTCTCCCAGCCTCCCAAGTTTCCTTCTTATCCATTAACTGTTCTTCCTCTGGTTATTGCACACTAGTGGGGTGCCAGCTCCCATTTCTGTTTAAAATTTGATAAATGCTGGGAACATTTTTAATAAAAATAACAGCTAACGTTCATACAAGAGTTCTATTCTAAATGTTTTTCCAACATTCTCCTATTTAATTCTCCCATCGTTTGAAGTAGCCCTCTTTTCATCCTCATTTTATAGAAGAGGAAACTGAGACTTAGAGGGCTTATATAATGTCCCCTAGGCTCCGAGCTAGTAAGTAGCAGGGCTGGGACATAAACCCACAACTGTTAGCTCTAAACTGCAAGACTGTAGGCCTCTGCCTCAGGAGACTGTGGTACCAGTTTATGTTTTCCAAGGAATACTTAGATCACCTTTGAAGTTTTTTATACCCTTAACCCTTAACCCTTAAAAAATGCATTTATATATTATTTAAACTTTTCAAAAAAATATTCAAATCATCACTTTGTTGTCCTTTGGCTCGCACACCAGTTCATTTTACTTGGACAGCTTTTTTTTTTTTAAGTAGCACTCAGCTACAATTGTTTTCTAGGTATGATTATCTATGTGAGCACTCATGGCTTAGTGGTAAGGAGTTGCTCTGCCAACCTGAAGTAGTACAGTTCAAATCCACCAGTTGCTCTGTGGGAGAAAGATGGACAATCTCCTACTGTGCAATTTATTGCCTTTATAAACCACCCTGGAGGGTCAACAGTGGGTCGGTTCTGACTCCATTATACATAACACTAATAGCATCATGTGATTTATTCTTCCAGATAGAGTCAAGGTCCTGTCAATCTTCTTATTTCATTAATCCACAAGACGAACAGTTCAGATTAAATTTTATTTAGCATCCAAACGTATAAATATTTGTTTTAGTGATAAAATTAAGAAGGAAATCATCCAGTCATTGGTGAATAATTAGACATTCCCTTCCAAGCCTACGTGAACCATAGCAGAAAGACCAAACGTGACAGAATACTTGCTTTTGCCCCTTGCTTAAAAGTGGAGATGGCAGAGAGGAGTAAGAAAGGCCTGTGTGGGGGACTCCCCATGTGACCATAGAAACGACTGCTACAGGCACAGGGAATGACTGAAGGTGTGAACTGTTCATCATGTGATCTCTTCAGCAGTTTAGGAGGTCTAGGGGTGTAGTTTGTAGGAAGCTGTGTGGCTAACTCAAAGGCTGCACCCCTCTGTCAACTCTAACCCACCAGCCGCTCCTCAGGAGAAAGTTGGGAACTCTCTGCGTGTGTGCTTTATAGCCTCAGAAACACAGTGAAGGTCCAGCCATGAGTTGGTTCTGACTTGACAACAAAGAAAGCCTCAAATACAGGGAGAACTATGGAAGACTGATGAGCTGGCCTTTTAACAGATGAAGATAGTCACTGACCTTCTCAAAAATACTAGAATCATGTGCCTTTTAAAAGAGCTTGCCTTTCCTTTGTTAGCCAAAACACGGTCTAGCAACACCTCTTCCCCTCCGTCTTCCTTTGCAAAATAATTCTTCTAATAAACTTCTTTTTTCTTTGCATAGAAAGCATAAACTCCTGTTTTGCTATTCTTACTTAACAGGAAAAAGAGCCCAATTTTTTTTTTAAAAAAAAAGTAAATAAAGAACTTTTTTCATGGAGAAAGGTGGGTGTGTGGGTGTGTGTATGTGTTTTCAAAGAAATGGAATCATTCTCCAAGTCTCAGCACTAGTTCAAGATTATTTTGATGTCTAGAATAATTCTTTATATGACCATGAGCCTTGACTCTGTGACACTCCTGGTGACCTGAGCCCCTGAGGTTGGCACGTAGTAGCTTTTCACTGGTCCCATTTCTTCCTGGAGCCAGAGGGAAGCTCCTCCCCTTCATTCTAGCTATCTGCTTGGCTGCTTTCCTTCTTCGCTTTTCAGTAACAACCTCATCCAGGGTGTTGGTGGAAGAGGTGGAAGCTTCATTACCATCCTGGGTCTGTTTGGGCCTTCTTCTTCTGGTGCGCTTTGAAGCTTTCTCCATCAGCCGCTTCTCCTCAAGCCAGGTTGCCCTGTTTGCCTGCTTACAAGAAACAGCCCCTTCTGCATAGGCTCAGACCACACTTTTGTTGTTCTTGTTGTTGTTGTATGCTGTAGAATCTGACTCATAGCTGATCCTCCAGCAGGTTTTCAGAGGCAATTTAATCACACAGGAAGAGATTGCCCATCTTTCTCCCACGGAGCAGCTGGTGGATTCAAACCACTTTTGCAGCATAGCTTCTTAGGCCACCAGAGCTCCCTCAGATCACACCGAGTATGGCAGAGAGTCCTTGCCCCAGGACAGTGGGTAGGCAGTGAGAACACCTTCTCAAGTGCAGTAAAACAAGATGCCACGTGTATTCACTTGATTACTGTGGCTGTTCTCTGCTTGCTAAGTGTGGGACGGATGGTCCTGAAGGCAGCTCCCTCTCTTCACCCCAACTCACATCTTCATATACAAGCAGCCAAAAGGCATCTCTGCTAACTACAGGCTCAAGAAGCAGCTTGAAAATATTGCCTAGATCTGTCTTAGGGAGCTCTGGTGGCCTAGTGGATAAGGAGTTGTGCTGCTAGCCCAAAGGCACCCAGAAGAAACATGGGCAGACTCCTCCCTTGAGCGTGACAGCCTTTGAAAATCCTCTGGCGGGTCAGCTATGACTCAGTTCTGACTCTATGGCACTGAATGAGTGACTTTGCCCCTTTGTTTAGGTGAGCTTTAGAGTCCAAGACTTACACTGACATATATCATAAAGTTCTTTTCTTTAACCATTGCCTCGCTTTGAGCAGTGATTAGCTAGACAAGTGGCAAATATCTTTTTCTCTACTTTCTCTGTGAACCACGGGCTCTTAATTCTGTTAGGGTATGTTTTGAGGGTGGAAGATGTGATGCAGGCAAGACTCTGTCACAGCGCTGAATGCTTTACATGCATTCTTCCTGTTAGTCCTCACAGCAAATCAAAGTGATCTCGCATATGCTCAAGTCTGCATCTCCAACGAAGACCTCAGCAGCCTCATATCTGTTTTAACCCCTGCCTAACTGTTCAGTTACCACTACAGAGGAAATCTACAAGTCCAGGACAAGCTAACTGAGTTACTTTGCAAAGACTAACTCATAACCAAATTTTAGCTACTTACTCTTATAACTAAAACCAGGCTATACAACAATTAATGCACTTAACCTCCCAAAGATTAATGTTGTTGTGATTCTTGCCATTTTTAAACATACTTAAATCTTAGATTAGGCCTAATAAATCATCATTTCCTATTTGAGGGGTTAGAGGGAGGTAAAAGGGAAAACAATGAATTTTTCACTTGAGCTCGAAATCCTTTAATCTTCTTGGACCCAAGTTCCCTGGGCCTGTTTTTTAAATCTAAAGGCTGACTTCCTTTCAGTGTTATTTTACATCTTTATTAATTCTTTAGATGATGGAGCAGAGCTCCCCCTAATTACACTGCCCTGTGCCTTCAGATGTGATTGGTGTCTATAAAACTAAGAGAACCAGATTACAAGTGGAAGCAACTTATTAGTCATGTTACAGTAGATGAGACAGTTCGGTGCTGATGAGAACAGAGTCCTTGACTTATGGAAGGTAGAAAACCTGAACCAGTCCTAAAAAGGGAGCCTGCAATAATATCCACCAGTGTGTTGTGTAAGCATGACACCATATGCATTTAGGATATGAGAACCATAAGGTAATGAGACATTGTGAGGGTCGAGATTTTCTTAGAGTTTGCTGTTGAATTTGGAAACTTGCAACTGAAGCATGACAAAGTCCAGGAAACAGCCTCAAAAATGAGTAAAACTTTGGAAAAAAAGATTCTATTAAAAAGATTATAGGTACTAGATTTTTTTTTTAAAAAAATGTGGTTTATCTTAATTTAATTATAAAGTAGGTCAGGGACAACTTGTATTGAACCAGTATTCTCAGTTGTCAGAGATTTGACCAAGAAAGAGGCAAAACACTAATAAAACTGTTGGACCCGTACATTTAGCTGGGGTGTTGGGGTGTGTGTTTTACTATATTTTAAAAATGTCTTATTTATTTACATCCTCATTCCCTTTAATACAGTCATTCGTAAACATGATTTGATTTGTGTACATTTTGTCTTAAGCAATCATTTCTGTATATCGCGCTTTATGTAATTAATTGATTTTAGTTTTATCTCCCTGTCTCAGGTCCCCTTTGCATGTTACCTATTTCTTCACCCCCTCATCTCCCACTCATATCTTCCATCCTAGTGTTTTCTTCTTCTTTCTTCATCCCTTCTTCCCTTCCCCTTTTAAACAGTTATATATATCTTGTTCGCATTTGGTAATTACGATAGCCATGTTATCTTTCTCTAATTCTTCCCAGGTTGACCCACCCTTGTCTGGATTTCTTTTTCAGGAAGAGATAGAACTTAATTATAGCATCATCTAAGTATATGAGAGACATATATTTGTTTCTTCATTCAACCTTTGTCAGCTCCTGAGTAGTCATAAAGATGGTATATTCTTACAAAGAAAGATGTGCTCTATTTCAAGCTAAAAACAGGCTGGGAGAAGAAAGGAAAAACACCTAACTCAAAGTCAAAATATACTTAAACATGAACAGTTATTTAATATTAGGGTTATAAGACTCTATGTGTGTGGTAATGGTAGAAACACAAGTTTGTTGCTCAAAAGCTGTAAATAACACAGTTATGTTCTTTTATGTCCCTTTAAATCAGAACCAACTCATAGTTGACCCTCCAGTGGGTTTTCAGAGGCAATAAACTGCATAGGAAGAGATTGCCCATCTTTCTTCTATGGAGCAGCTGGTGCATTAGAATCATGTTCCTTTGGTTTGGCAACATAATTCCTTACCACTAAGCACCAGAGCTCCCTAAATAAAACAGCGGAAGAGTATTTATGGGGAGAATTTAATATAGCAGAGTTTACTGATGGCCTAATGGGCTAGGAATGGTGCTGCCAACCCATACATAGGCAGTTTGAATCCACCAGCTACTCCTCAAAAGAAAGACAGGCAGTCTCCTTCCATGGGAGTGACAGCTTCTGAAAATCCAATTGGAATGCCACTTATGAGCCAGTTCCAACTAAATAGCAAAAGCGTCGATCATTTTAGCTTTATGATTCTAAGATGTTGCTTTTTGTAAAAAAAAAAAATCTTTAGAAAGAAACTGAAACCTGACCTTGATTGAATCATATGCAAATGTCGCTTCCTATGGGAATACAAGTCCTGCCTACCTCCAAAAAAATCCACCTGTGATGTTTATTGAGATCATATGGACTCAATTATATAATTTATTGGCATCTTTTACGTTTTTTCTTCCTATCCCTGTTCATAGTATATATGTCCACCTGTTTAGGCTCTTTTTTTTCCTCAGCCACCTATTAACTTTTCACACTGGAGTCTTACACATCTCTTACTCCTGGATGTGTGTTTTATTTTTGTCGTTGACGTTGTTACAAATGGCATCATCTGAGCCACTCTCCCGCTAAGTGAAAGCACACCCAGTAACACCTGCTCATTCCAGACCTGCGTCCCACTGTGGGCAAGAAAAGAAAAGTAACAGGAAGCTTTTTGTCTTCCAGGGGTCAATGTACTCTTTCTAACTCACCAAGGTGGAAAAGGTGTAACAGCTTTACAAGAGGAAATCCATTTTAGGATCCAAACACTGTAGCCTACAAATGTTTCTTTACTTCTACCAAGAACTCCTCCGTTGGCATTTCAGTTTCTTTTTCTTTGTTTGGTTCACAATTTGCCTTCCACAAAGCTATCTTCTGTTTGAATCAACATGCCAGTCTTTTTGTTCTGGAATGCATGTAAAAAAAATGTACAGGCATTCTTCATTTTGTTGTGCTTACATTATGGAACTTCCCAAATACTAGGTTCTTTATAAATAGCAGGTTTGTGACAATTCTGCATCTGACAAGACTCTTGGTGCTATTTTCCCAACAGGCACGTTCTCCCTTTGTGTCTCTGTGTCACATTTTGGAAATGCTCATATTATATTAAACTTTCTCATGATGTTGTCGCACACTTCATCTAGAGTATCATGTGTCATTTACTTGTACTGGGAAATCAAAATATTCATGTTGAATTGTTATGGACAGATGTTAGCTTTATTGTGATGATTTGAAAGCAAACCCAAAATATTTCTGAGGTACACCTTTATGAAAGGTATAACTTTCATTAGGAAATAATTCACTTGTATTTCATTACATAAAAAAGTGGAAGTTTTCATTTTATTTTAAGCACATGTGTACATAGGAAAAAAAGAACAAAAGAAAATGAATGCACATATCGAGTGATTATCCCTATATCATTAATTTATGGACTATTTTTATACTTATCTACAGATTTTTAAAGCATTTTTAATGGACAGAAGAAAATTAAAAATATAAATTTTAATTCAGGCTTGAACCTTGTTTTCCTTAATTAAGTAAAGGCTGCTAAAGTTTGCTAGTGAAAATTACAACTAGCTCATGGCACATCTCAAGATAATCAAGAAAGATACACTACTCTTTCAGGAGTAAATGTTCTGCCGTCTCTTGTGAGTCGCTATAAATTCCATTAAGTGCTGCAAATTCACTTTTTTACACTTGCAGCTCTACAGCACCTGTTTTATTTCACGCTCCCTTGATTCTGGGGGTAAACCCATCTCCACAGTGTGGGCTCCAGTTAAATTCATTAGCGGTCCAGATGTGTGTGTCCCTCCCGGCTGACCTGGTAACCCCACTGTTTATTGACAGGCTCTCAGGAATCAGATAGCTCTCAGTCAGCCAAGAAAGACATGCTGGCTGCCTTGAAATCCAGGCAGGAAGCTCTGGAGGAAACTCTACGCCAGCGGCTGGAGGAGCTGAAGAAACTCTGTCTCCGAGAAGCTGTAAGTAGTTAACATTTTGTCATGTGGAAATCTGTGTTGTTTGTGACATCATCTGTCTTGGCATATTTGTAAGAAGCAGAGATGGGATAGTAAGGAGAGCTCACGAGGAACATCTGAGACCTCTCTGAAAACAAATGTTTGCAGCACCCAAACCTCTGTCATGTATCTTGTAACCCCTAATTCTGTGGGTGTTCTTGAAAACAATGTCATGGTGAAAGCTGTTATTGTTTGGTGCCATCCAGTCCACCTTGACTCATAGAGATCCTTTGAACAACAGATCAGAACCCTTCCCTATCCCATGCCATCCTCATTCTCCACCATGCGCAGGCCCAGTGACTGTGTCAGCCCATCTGGTTGAGAGTCTTCCTCTCTTTCACTGAAACTCTACTTTTCTAAGCATGATGCTTTTTTCTAAGGACTAATGCTTCAGACAGCATGCCCAAAGTTGTTTGTTGTTGTTGTTATGTGCCAGCAAGTAACTTGCAACTCATAGTGACCCTATGTGCAACAGCTTTGAACCCAACTCCATCCTGTACCAACCTTATTGTCTCTGACACACCTACCCCCATTATTCCTGTCACTGAATCAATCCATCTCATTGAGGGTCTTCCCCTTCTGCGCTGTCCCTCCACCCTATCAGGAATAATGTCCCTCTCGAAGGACTGATCCCTCCTTATAATATGCCAAAAGTATGTCAGGCAGAACTTCAGAATCCTTGCCACCAAGGAGTAGCCTGGTTTCACGCTCTCCAGGGCAAACCTGTTTGTTCTCTTAGTAATCCATGGTATATTCAAACTCTTCTCCAGCACCACAGATCAAAGGCATCAGTTCTTCTTCTGTCATCCCAAGTTGTCCAGCTCTCTGATGCATAGCAAATAATTGCAAAGACTATGGCCTAGATCAGGCACACCTTAGTCTCCAGACTGCTCTTCAGTACTTTAGAGAGGTCTCTGACAGCAGATTTTCCCAGTACAATTCGTTTTTCGATTTCCTGGCTGCTGGTGCCAAGAGTGTTGATTGTGGAGCCAAACAAACTAAAGCTGTTAACAATCACAATCTCACCATCCTTGTCTCTCAGTGAAAGAGAGGTGAAAGTGAAAGGTGGTCCTGGCTAAATCCCAAGGAGGACCCCACTAGAGGCTAAGTGATGAGTTATATATAACAGTCTCTTAAAGTCCTTTGGTGGTGCCAATGGTTAACATATTTGGCTGTTAAGCAAAAGAGAAGAGAACCAAGGCCCTTTTACTAAAACCAAACCAAAGTTTGACAAGTTATTGAAGGCAGACACTAACATGTTGCAGGATTGCAAGGTCTAGCAATCTATCTGGGGGGAAAATGTCATTGGAAACCCTGTGGTTCAGTCTCACTGTGATACACAAGGGACCGCTGTGATTCATAATCAATTCACCAGCAACTGTCAATAGCGCATAGCTCTCTGGTGTTAACCAGGCACTTCCTTGTGTCCTAGTCCCTTATTGGCTATACTTTGCTGCCATCATCCTGAAATGCCTCCGCCTGTTGTGATGGTAGCTTTTATTTCTCTAGAGAGAGGATATGTCCAATTTGGCTTTGGAAATGCTATTTAGCATCACTGGGTATCCTCAAAGAAACCAGAAATTGACTTGCTATCAATCCCCCTTTTAAGCCTCATGATCTGATGTTTTCTTAACTCTTTTTTTTCTTAAAATCAAATCTTAACCTAGTGATATTTTTTTTTAATTTTATGCAAAACATTGCTCCCTCAGGCCTGTATGAACACTGGTCTCGGGTTTCATGCCTGCTGCAGACGGCCATCTATATTTATTTGAATGTCAGTTTCCACCTCCTTCTGTTTATTCCCCGATCCTTTGTTAGTATATTTGGAGAGTTAGATTTTCTATTGTAGCACATGTTACTCTGCATGCGTGCGCACATTGTCTCTGTGTGTGTGCGCGCGCACGCACATGGACAGGATCCGACGGGAGCCTTGAGAGGAGAGCGCGTATTTTACATACATAGCATGACAAAGAACTCTGCTGGATATTGTTCAGATTGGGAAGTATAAAGAGGTTCCCAAACCAAGTTAAAGAGACAGATGTCCCCTCCCCCAATAATAATGCCTTGCAGCAGGAGGAAGAATGAAACAAGGAGCCAGGGAGTGAGATCACATTACATTTCAACTCTGCTTAATTATGGTCTGGATTGATTTAAACCGGAGCAGGCTCCAAGCAGAACCACATTAGCACAAATCCATTGCAAATCTTAGCAAAGCAATTGGCCTGAATGGGGAATGCACCATGTGATACTGTGAAGATTAGTAACATTTTTATAAAGAATATGCTGGAGGAATTGAAAAAGTAAGGACTTAGGTGTCTGCCTCTAATACTTTGTAAAATCTTACTTTGTTTTTCATAAAGAAAAAGGTACTCTACCCAGCAGACAATCAGTCCACAGTAGAAACTTTAGGACGCCTTTCAGGCAAGGTTAGCATATGTTATAGAACTTCCACTGTCTCTCTTAAAAATAGAAAAATAAAATAAGGGAAACAAATGTTCCTGGATCCCTATAATATTGACACCAGGAAGCATAACTTGAGAGGACGGAACAAGCTAACAAGAAACCATCCACAGGCAGATTACTTGTCTGCTGCTTCCCTGACAGTTACACCCGCCCCGGCCTCCCCCAGTCACCTCTCCACAGGAGGGAAAGGGGAAGGAAGCCTTCTTTCACTAGATCATCACCCTTGTTTCTCTGCATCAGTGTCTCACTCCCCTCCAGTTCACAGCATCCAGAAGCCATGTGAGCCCCTGGGAACGCTGTCACCATAAGGAGACAAAGTGGGAGCACTTGGCACAATGTAATGAGAGGAGCCCCAGCCTAGCCACTCACAACAGTGCATTAAAATACTGCTTCTCCATGTGGCTCGGCTGCACTCGATTACAGCTACACAGATTACGTTTCTGGAGATTCTAGACCTTGGATCAAATACCCTCTAGTTAATGGCAGAAGAAATGTGTGTATATATACACATATATAGTCAAGCGTCATATATCTATAGCTCTATCTATAGATCTATAGACTTATATAGATCTATAGATAGAGCTATAGATATATAAGCTCTGGTGGCCTTATTGGTAAGGAGCTATGCTGCCTAAAAACAAAGGCATTCAGTTTGAGTCCACCAGCTGCTCTGGGAGAGAAAGATGGGAAGTCTCTTTCCATGTGATACACTGCCTCTGAAAACCCACTGAAGGGTCACTGTGGCTTGGTTCTGACTTAACAGTACATGCTAGTGTGTATGTGAGTGTGTGTGTGTGTGACACACACACATACATACGGCACAGAACTTCACAGACACTTTTAAGTTACAAATCAATATTTATTTTAGCAACTCTTTCCTCTTTTCTTCTAAGTTTCAAGGTAAAAAGACCCCACAATATAATATCATTAAAGTGTTACATTACTGATGGATATCCTTTTGGACAAAAAGACAAAGTTGTGGGATAAACACAGCTGCTTTGGAGATATTTGAACAACATTTCTTTCTTTCTTTAAAAAAAATGGGAAAATTGCAGAGCATTTCATACTCAAATAATTATTCATTGTGCTCTGAAATACTTACACTGAGAAATAAAAACTATAAGGGTTCATTTCCCAGTAACCTGAACATAGAAAAAGGACCCAGGAGAGTGAGCTAGTGAGTATGTGTGTGTGTGCATGTGTGCACTCAGCATACACTGTCATGGTCATATACACACACACATGCACACGCGTGCTTTGCAGCACCCCAAACAGGGGCAGACAGAGGAGTCTGAACCACTCCTAGTATGACAAGGACAGTCAGTTCCTGGAATCTGATGATTGGGATTTTCCCGCCTGTTGGACATTCAACCAGGCTGCTGAGCACAAAAGTTCTTTGTGTTGATGATGGATTTCCCCAAGGAAAAAAAAAAACAACACACAACAGAAAACAAAACTGCTGAAAGCTTCCTTGTCAGGCAGCCCCTTGAGTCTTTGTGCAGCATCTGCGTGGACTTGGTGCTAGAGACCCAGAGGTAGGCTTTGCCTGGAATTACTGACTTTAATTGTAGGTGCACAGTGGCTGTCCCCAGCTTTGTCCTTGTCTCTAATAGTGGCTCCTTGAAATTGTTGCCGTGAGCCCACAACTTAGATTTGCTGCTGATCCAAATTTGTTCTGCCTTCAGCTCAGATTTCATCCACTGATGCAGAGCCTGGTCCCAATCCCTCAGTGTTTGCTCAGAATCATCTTTAGGGAGGGAAGTCCATTAACTAAATTCACTGTTGTTATACTCACTATTAGATTCTCAGGGCCCAATATTTATGCAAAACTATTTTATTTCACAAATAGCCTCATCAATAATATGGGTAATATTTCCATTTTTCTACTAAAATTCTTACTTCTGTGTTGTTTACTGTGTATTAAGTTCAGCCAATTTCTCTGGCATCTAGAACAGACTGAAATAATAGTTTGAGTTTCTAAATGTTGTGAAGATGCACCTTTCAGGGATGAGTCATCCAGATTCCACTCCCCTTTGAAAAAAATGATCTGAAAATAGTTGTAAACCCCAATACTTGAGAGAGGATATTGGATGCAGTAGAAGAGCATAGGGTCAGGGGCTTCAAAGATGTGTCATGTGTACTTTGCTGCTTGGTAACTGTGTGGCCTCCCCTGTGCGTGGTAGGCATACAGGAAACTCTAGTCAGAAAAGGAATTAAATGTAAGGTTTTCACAGTGAAAGCCAATAGTAAGTTTCTTTGCAGAAATTTATTGTCTATCTATTTTACCTCGTTGGAGAAATGCAATTTCAGTGCCTGAGTTGTTGCTGGAATATTGCTGATGATTATGTTTCTTTCTAATTTATGCATTGAGCCTATGCATTGAAGCCTGTGTGTTTGTGTGGGTGGGGGGGGGTGTGTGTGTACATACACACACTTGTGCATTCTGGGAAGCAGGCATAGCATACTGTGATTTACATTGACTCCCAATGCTGTCTCACATACGCAGGAACTCACAGGCAAGCTGCCAGTTGAATATCCCTTGGATCCAGGGGAGGAACCACCCATTGTTCGGAGAAGAATAGGGACCGCCTTCAAATTGGACGAACAGAAAATCCTGCCCAAAGGAGAGGTGTGTCCTTTCTGTTGTTGGATTATCTCTACCTTCTCTTTGTTTTCCCCTTTTGTTCATGCTTCCAGGTTTTCTATAACAAGTTCTTCATAGCTCCCAGATGCTATTGTTCTTTTCACCTGCTCTTGACTCATCTGAATGTGTTTCCCCTTTGGTAGGATTAGTTTGCTTGCACGAGCAAGCATCAGAATTTCAGTTGGGGGTTTTTGTCCAGCCATGTCTCAGCGTATGTGGGTAACATAGCTGAGAGAGAAAATCTCAGGAGCGTGGACACAGACTTGTCCTTGTAATGGCTGCCTGGCCCTTTCCTTGCTAAAGGCATCCTGATGATGCAATGATTAAGTGATCAAGCTGCTAATCAAAAGGTTAGCGGTAAGAACCCACCTCACTGATCTGTGTTGGTGTTGTTATGGACCATTGAGTGGAACCAACCCATAGCTGACCCTTCCGTGGGTTTTCAAAGGCAGTAAGTCACATAGGAGGAGATTGCCCAGCCTTCTCCCATAGAGAACTGGTGGATTCAAACTGCATGCTTTCAGGTTGATGGCACAATTCCTTACCACTAAGCCACCAGAGCTCCCTAGCTGGTCCATGGGATAAGAAAAACCTTTAGCGAACTGCTTCTTTGAAGGCTAGAGCCTCTGGCCACATGGGGTTGCTGTGAGTCAGAATCATTTTGACAGCACACAGTGCACACATAGCGCTTTGTTGTTGTGAGGGTTCATCAAGTCAATGAAAACTCAGAGGAACCCTATGAACACAGATCAGAACCCCTGCCTATTCCTTACTGTCTGCCGTGCCCAAGCCCACTTTGCAATCAGTTTCAGTCTAGGCCCTTGGAGGTCTTCCTCTCTGGCTGACCCTCTACTTATCCAAGCATTGCCATGGAGTTGATTCTGACTCATAGCCAACCCATAGAACAGACCAGGACAGCCCCATAGGGTTTCTAAGGCTGTGGTCTTTACAGAAGCAGATTATGCTCTTTCTTCCAATGCAGTACTAGTGAGTTCAAGTCACCAGACTTTCAGCTGCAGCACTTAATAACAATACCGCCAGCCCTTCTCTTAAGCCAGGAGTAGCGTGGAAGAAAACCACCACAGTGATGGGAGTCATAGCCATATCCACAGAGCAAGGATGCCACTGGCTGAGGTGGAGGGCAGAGCCTGCAGTCCGTGGTGTGTCTCTAGACTGCTGCTGGCATCCCTTCAGGCCGGATGCTTGTCTCCCCGGCCTCCCTCCTCTGTGTTTGGAAGAGCCGTGGAATCATTTGTCATTTATCCTCTTTGGACTGAACACAAGTGGGAGCTGGAGAGTTTGGGTGGGGATGGAGGAAGCAAAATACACACACACACACAAAAAAAAAACAACACCCTTGAATCTCTGCCTTGGTAATAAGTATCCAGACTCAGGCCAGCATAAAGTGAAGCCAAGTTTACTTTCAAGCCTCAGGGTCATGTCCAGGAAATATCTTTCCAAACAAAGTTACTAATTAAAATGTTAGAGAACAGTGGGTTAAGAAGGAACAGGAACCAAGCACAAGAGAAAAGGAAAAAAATGTTATCTTTTTGTTGAGGGCAACTCTGGTGGTCTAGTGGGTAAGTTTGCATAGCCAACTCAAAGGCAGGTGGTTCAAATCCACCAGCTGCTCTGGGAGAGAAATCTGGGCAATCTCTTTTCATATGATTTACAGCCTCTGAAACCTTGCTAAAGGGCCAGCTATCAGTCCATTCTAACTCTATAGCACATACACAATAACAACAATCTTTTTTTTTAATTTGGTTCTTCTTGTTGAGAATATACAAAGAAAAACTTTAACTCAGCAAATGCTACATGTGACATTGGCTGCATTCTTCAAGTTATGCAACTATACCTTGCCCTCTTTCCATGTTGTCCCCCTCAGTAATCATAAACCTGTTGTCCTATATGGTTTGTATCTAATCTTTCCAGTCACTGTTTGTCAATTTGATCATATACAGGTAGTTTTTAAAAGAGAACAGTGCTCAAGGCAGACTGGTTTTACTCAAAAATCTCACAGTTATTGAGTCAGTTCCAACTCATAGCAGCCCTCATTAAATTTCCAAAGCTGCAAATCTTGGTGGAAGGAGTCTGCCCCACCCATCCTGGACCACTGCCAAAGATGCTAATGGCCTCTGTTATGCTAATTGCCTACAGGGCAACATACTCCTGAGACTGTGCCACCAGACTTTTTTTTTATTGAGGCTCAACTGTTTAGTTTTTTAGTGTTCTTTAAAAAGAACAAGTTGTTAATGTCCTCATGTAATGGCTGTGGTAGGATTAGTGTGAGGGTGAATGCAGAGGTAGGACCAGTGGACGAACCTCCTGAGGCCAATCTGGCCACGGGACGTCCCCAGGGACTGGCAGGAACACCAAATGCTTCATCCAGAATTAAAGCCACTCGTTGGCAGTTTTTATTTCCATGCTCTTTATTCTTTGGGATCCTCACTAGGTTTCAGCTGTTGACTACCTGATACTCTATCAGTGTTAATTGCTTGACCTAAACCCCAAACCAGAGCCACTGCTCTTGAGATGGTTCTACCCAGTGGCGGCCCCACAGCAGCAGATGAGAACTGCCATATTGAGTTTCTGAGGCTGTAAATCTTTACAGATGCAGGCTGACTGACTCAGCGTTCCCCCGCAGAACAGTTAATAAAGTTCAAACCACCCATCTTTCCATTGGCAGTTCAACACTTAGCCCACCATGCCACCAGGGCCCTTTAGTTGCTCGAAATGGAAATTAAATATTAGATGGCATTGAACTTTGATGAGCCCAGAATTTATGTATAGCCTATCTAGAGGTGAAGGAAGACAGGGTTTTTATGACTTAGTATTTTCCAAAGATGAGTGAGCATCACAGCTGCCTGAGGAAGGAACCCCAACTCCCCGTGTTGCTGGACAGATCTGGCTTAAGCTTTTTTTAAGCTCTTTTTTTTTCAGTTCACAGTCCGCAGTCCACATGATTTCCTCTGGTCCCAATGGACCTTCTCCCCAATAACTCCTTTTCCGGTTTCAGTAAAGGATGACTTTGGCTCTTCATGGAGTCTGTTTCTTTCTTTTCTTTTAAACCTATGACACTCTGGTAGCTTGGTCTATAAGGATTTGTGCTTCAGACTCAAAGGCCGGGCCTCTCTGCTGGTTTGAATGGGTCAGCTGCTGAGAGGGAGAGAGATGGGCAATCTCCTGCCATTCGATTTACAGTCTCAGAAGTTCATTAGAGAGCCCACTATGAGTCATTTCGACTCAGTGGCACTGAGTGCCGATATATTACCTTTCCTCAGTTGATAAAAAGCAGCAGCACAAAATTCGCTGGAATTGTGCAGAATTCCTTCAAGGAAGGAAGAAGGCTTCCTTGGCTAGATGGCTGTTCCATGTTTCTCCCAGAAATGCACTGAGCATCCCTGTTGGCAGGCCAGGCGGCCATGTGGACCGAGGAAGTTCAGCCCTGGATCAGTGTTAGTGTTAAGTGGGGAGTGTTCGTCCTGGACTCCCACAGAACATTGGGTCAGCACCTTGGACCATGGCTATCATAACAGCCCAGGACCAGCTGCTCGGTGGAGTTAGAGCTCACAGAACGGCCTTTATCCTTGGTGACTTGTTTGTTTTGAGACCCTGGACGGGAGCCCATTTTATTATTTGCTCCCTCTTGAGAAGACCAATGCAGCCAACATTGGAAAGAATTGAATGGAGTTTCTTTTCTCTTACATAGTCCCCATAAACCTTCCAGTTTTCCTCTCATGCCTGATCCTTATTCCCTTCGGGCTTAAAGCACTTAGAAGTAAATAAAATCAAGGTAAGAAATTTGTTCTTGATAGAGACAGCCAGCCTAACTAGTTATACCGAGAGGCAAGAATGTTGTATTCGGCTACAAGATGGGGAGATCTGTCCATTTCTGCAAACGTGGTGGCCTGCTCCTAAATGCTTACATCAGTTGTGGGTTTTAATGCAAATCTGAATCCTCTAGATGCTCGGTGTCTCCTCCCTCATCTGCCTGAGTCTGGAAAAGTCACCACAGCATCTGTCAGGAGTTTACTAAGTGTAGAGTCACGGCGTGTTTTGCAGGTTCCATGTGATGCTGCTGCTAGCAGACCTGTTAGCCGGATGCTTGAATCTTCACCTTAAGTGTTTGGCCTGAGAGGCTTCACTCAGGCCGACAGCATACAGGGAGGTGGACAGCTCGCCAGTTTGGACGACTGTACACTCACCCACAGTCCTCGTACTCATTCATGATCAGCCACCTCAGCCCTCCTCCAGCCCAGCCCATACAATGCCCCAGCAGTTTCCTTACATCTAGCAGAGAGAGGAGATGATTGGTCAGCAGAGAGGCCCACAGCTAAGATAGAAAAAGAATAGTTTGGCTGCCTGTCCAGCATGTCTTCCTCTGACTTCACTGTCTATGTTATGGCAGCTAAACCTCATTTACATCTAGGAACAAAATTCCCCTTAAGGGAAAATCTTCCCATTTACTCCTCTTGATCTAGTAAGGAAAGAAGGAGCATTAGAAGAGAGGGAAAAGACAAGGCCCTGAAGTACATCCAGGGAGCACTGATGGTATGTGGGTTAAGCACCCAGTTGCCAATGAAAAGGTTGGCAGTTCAAGCCCAACCCGTGAGAAGGCCTGATGATCTGGTTCCTTAAAGATCACAGCCTGTGAAGGTCTGGGAGGCAGCTCTACTCTGTCACAGGAATGGCTCACAGTCAGAATCTGTTCAACAGCAAGGGGAGCTGGCTCCAGCACCATCTCTCCTTGTGCCCCCCAAATCACAACTCAGCAGAGCTTTTCAGGAAGAAGCAGGGTGAGAGGCACAGCTGGAGCCTACAAAAAGAGCTTCAGATAGATACGTGAGTGCATAAGATGTACCCCAACATGAAAGGCACAAAATATGTAAGAAAGGCGGTGTACTGTGGAATGGAAGGATGCACACTCATTAGTCTCCTGTCAGCAGACCCACAGAGTAGAACGACAGAATGCTTCTAACTTTAATAGTTATAATAGTTTAATGCTGCATCCTAGACTTGCAAAGGAGCTGTGGTGGCATAGTGTGTAACCTGTTGGGCTGTTAACTCTATGGCCAGCGATTCAAATCCACCACGTTCTTGCCAGGGGAGAGATGGGCAGTCTCTTTCCATAGAGATTTACAGGCTTCTAAACCTGGTGAAGGGTCACCATGAATCAGACGGAATGGACTGTGGCAGTGGGCAGGCCTGCAAGGGAGAGGAAATGACCACCAGATGGTCTCTAAACTGCCAGAAGCATTTGTCTTCATCAGCTTGGCTGAGACGGTGGGAGAAATGATCCCACAAACTGAGTCAGGGAACTTACTGCTTCTTAATAATGTGCTGGTGTGTGGACCAGCACTTATCTCCAGAAATCCTCAGGGACCAGGAGTCTTGAAGGTGGGTGTGCCCAGGTTCTTTGGCTGTAAAGGGGAAATAAAGTTCTGGAACGTGCCACAGCATGGATGAACCTTGAGAATGTTATACTGACCATCCTGCTTATGTGAATAATCTAGAACAAATAAAAGCATGGAGACAAAAGTTTGTCAGAGGTTACCAGGGGGCTGGAGGCAGAAGGAGGGATGGGGAGTGATTGCTTGAGGGGTATGAGGTTTCCACTTGGGGTGAGAGAGAACATTGAGAAAGTCAATAGTGGTGATGATCACATGACTTGGTAAACATAATGGCACTAAACTGTGCCCTTAAAAGTGACTTACTTAACTTTCTTTTTTTTTTTTTTTTGCTATATATCCTTTACCATAATAATCTAAGAGGAGATTACAGGGTGAAAGGGAAAGAAAAAAAATAGATGTGGCCCAGCCACTCAGCTTCCAGAGTTTTTAGGAATGGGGCCAAGCCAGGCTCGGCTAGAGCTGCCCACTGGGCCTGTGGTCTCCTAAAAGGTCAGGGGCAGGGATCAAGGAGGACAGTGTTACCCCTCTCAGCGTCTTCACTAAGAATCATCTCTGGCTCTCCCTCCTGCAGGAAGCTGAGTTGGAACGTCTGGAACGAGAGTTTGCCATTCAATCCCAGATCACAGAGGCTGCCCGCCGCCTAGCCAGTGACCCCAACGTCAGCAAGAAACTAAAGAAACAAAGGAAAACCTCTTATCTGAATGCACTGAAGAAGCTACAGGAGATTGAAAACACAATCAACGAGAACCGCATCAAGTCCGGGAAGAAGCCCACCCAGAGGGCTTCTCTGATCATTGATGGTCAGTGCTAACTTCTCTCCCCTCACACTGGCTCCCCCACTCCCCGCACTCATCCACTCAGACCTCGGGCTCAGAACCCTGTGACTGGTTCTAGCCCAGCTCCCTGCTGGAGCTAAGCAAGTTGCATAACCCACAGCTTAGCTCTTCTGTCTATAAAATGTCGCTAATAAGACCTGATACCAGATGAGAGCCATAAAGTGTGCACTGAGACATAGATGAAAGGGATTGTCCGATTCGGCCTGTCATTATCACTATTTACTGCTCTCTCAGAGACCTGCACAGAGGCAGACTGGCTTTTCTCAGATCTCAGCGGGAGCCGAGCCAGGTTAGCCTCTCTCACCAAGCCTGACAAGGAGGGGCTCCCCTCTGACATCTTTGAGGGGCCTCACCACCCCTGTCTGTGGGCCCAGCGGCAGCACCCCGTCCTTGGGCAGGCCTCGCAGGCTAGCTTCTCTGCCAGTTCTCTATCTCCTCAGTCTGACTCTTATTTCCAGAGGTCTCCTGTCCCACCAGGCTGAACCTTAGGAGGCTAGGACTCCCCATTCTACTGACCTGAAGCTCTGAGCCGGAATGAGTCAGGGCTCAGGGGTTAGGAGTTTGGGTAATTATTTTGGTAAGCACTAGAAGGAAATACCTACAAGCTTATCAATAAGCATTAAGCCCTCCAAACTCTGTGTAATCCCCTTTTCCTAAGTCTTCACATTAATTCGCGTGTGTGTGTATGTACACATGTATATATCTCATGCATTATTTTCATATTGTCATGCACATTTTCAGCATCATTTATGTGTGTTTCAGAACCTTTTACACTCAGAAATTAGGAGCACCCATTCTTCCCTAGCCAAGGCCAAGGCTGTGTCCCTTTGTCTTCCCACTTCCCAGTGGAGCTGCAGGCAGACCTGAATCCTTCTTTACTTCTTCCTGGTTTTACCTTTCTGTCCCCTGGAAGGGACTTGGGGGTTCCTGGTCCTGAGGAAGCACCCAGCAGGCCACCATAACAGGGAGACCAGCACCTCAGCGTGAGATGTCTCAGGAGTGGCAGGTCTTCAGGCCACCCAGCACAGGTGCCCCCGTGGGGACGGCACACAGAGTCCAATGTTCAGCCCTTACCCACACCACCTGGTGAATCATCCCTTTGAAGCCTACTGCTATATTTTTTTTTATAAACCTAATTGTGATTTGAGTGTAAGTTTTACAGTGCAGGATATAGCTTATTGGTTTTCCTGTCTCACTGAAATAATGTCTCCTTGACAAAGGCTCACTTGAATAGGAAAGTCATTAGTGTTCCCCTTGATTCCTAGCATGACTTTTTTATTATTGTTGTTGTTAAAGAGATACAACTCTGAGCTTAGAATCTGAAGACCTGGGAACTTTGCCTAGCTTTTCCAGAAAAGCAGAACAACCTTGAGTTTGAACCACCAGTTGCCCCAACAGTTAAAAAGGGAGGATCCATTTACTGCCACCCTCTCGGGCGTGTTTCTCATGGTTAATTTAATGGTGTCTATAAAAATAAGCTTCTGAAAGACAGAGGCTGTACTTAGCCTGCTTGTTTACTCTACTAATGATTTAAGACGTTTATTGAGAAGCCATTGAAAACCTTACTAACCAACAAGAAGTTTCTACCCTAGTTTCATATTTGTAGACCAAAGTCAGCTTCCTTTGGTTTAGTTGGGACATGCCCTGAGCCTGTGCTGGGACAATGAGGTGTTAAAGCCAAAGAGGGCAGCGTTTGGATTGAGCATTTCACCTACTTGTCACAAACCCACAAATGCGAAGGCACAGTGCAGGGGCAAGGGTGGGGGCATGGGCCAGTGACCCTCCACAGGGAGTGTCAGAGAAAGGGCCACGGTGAGTAAGATACTGTGTATGTTGTCACCGTAAGAGAAATTAAACAATGCCCACATTCTTACAAGTTATTTCTAGAAAAAGAAGGTGATGGAGTGATGGCAAATACATTACTTTTACAGATAAAGTTTTGCCTCTGGGAATTCATGAACTTTCACTTAAATTCATCTACATTGTGTTTCACACTATCATTCCCATACATTGTGTTTTATAAAATTAATCACCACTGATCCATGCCCACCATGACCCTGTCTTAAGATCCAGCAGGTACCTGAAAAGGACTTTTACTTTTTTGTCTTCTCAGATGGAAACATTGCCAGTGAAGACAGCTCCCTCTCGGATGCTCTTGTTCTCGAGGATGGTAGGTTGCCCATGACCTTCTTCAACGCTTGGATCACTCTGCTTAGACCACCTGTAGTTTGGAGACAATGGTGGCTCAGGGCTAGAATGTTTGCATTCCCATATGGGATATCTTGGTTCCATCCCCAGCCATGCGCCCTCATGTGAGGTCACCACACTGTGTCGCTGGACACTTGTGACCAGGCTGGGCTTTGTTCCATTGTGCGTGGTGTCTTCATGAGTTGGGGTCAACTCAGTGACAGCTAACAGCAACAGTCTTGGGACAGTTCTGCATAAAGACAAGAGTCGGGCCAAGACAGCAGCCCGAATTCTAATCTGCAGCCTCTCTGATTTCCTGACACCAGCATTATTGTTTGTGGTGCTGTCGGGGAGCCGGGGGAGAGGAGAGGAGGCACTAACCACATGTTTGTGGGGATTCTGAGGCAGTGAATGATGCTTCCTTTCATTAGGAGCCAAAACCACATTTTTAACTAAACAAAGAGTCTAAACACAATGCATAGTTTTCTTCTGAGTAGTCACCATCCAAGGAGAGAAGTAGAAATTGATTTGGATTGAAACCCATCTCTGGGGATGACAGGAAGGAACAAAAAATAAAACCAAACAAACAAACAAACAAACCTGTCTATATATCTGGGAGCTCTGGTGGCCTAGTGGTAAAGAGATGAGCTGCCAACCCAAAGGCATGCGGTTCAAGTGCACCACTTGCTCTGTGGGAGAAAGATGGGCAGTCTCCTCCCATGTGATTTACAGCCTCTGGAAACCAGCTGTAGGGTCAGCTATGAGTTGGCTCCAAGTCAGTCGTACATAACAACAACAATATAGCTGGGACTGTAGGAAAATGCCCCTTTCCGTCTCTTCTCAGGCCTTGAAAATGGTTTTGTTCTTTCCCACTGAACTTTTAAAAAACCTATCAGTTAAGAAGCTATTTTCTTGTGAAATTCAGAGAAAACAAGAATTGACCCCCATCCCACATACACATGTAAATAAAAAATTTTAAACAGAGAACCATCTCTAAGAATGTTGCTATTGGATGTCAAACCAAAACTTGGGAGGCAAGAGCACTAATTACATGGAAATATGTTTAAGTGGCAGTTAATTTCTTTGCCCTTCAGGGAAACCTCAGGCTGGCAGTGATAAGTGGCTATTCAGAGGAAAAACATAAAAGATCTGCCCAAGTTCTAGTAATAAGGATAATTACAATAATAATAATCACTGCCATTGATGTGGGGAGAACCCGGCAGGTTACTTACCCAGTCATCTTGTCCCTGCTATTAGAAATGGGATTGGAATACTTTCATTTCCTGCTTCATTGCATGGGTGGGGAAGAAATGGGCTGCAGGGTAGCAGAGAGGCTCATAGACTAGATGATGGTTTAGTGTCAGTGGCCCCAGTCAGAAAAATTAAGGAGAATTCAGTGAGAAGCCTTTGTACTAGAAAAGGTGTGGAGCAATGTGTAATGGCATTAGCTGCCTTGGGTGCTCCTTTAATGATTAAAAAGTATCTTCCCATGTCCCAAAGCCCCAGGCCCCATTCTGTACCCTAAACTCATACTACAAGCTCCCTTTCTAGGGACTCTTGATTTTGCTTAGTGAGGGGCGGAGGAGAAGTATTTAAGGTTTCAAGGTTGGAGGATTGAGAGGCTATGGAAAAAAATTACTAGGGAATGGGTTTGGGGTCAAGTAAAAGGTGGTTGGTGCCATGTTTGCTTTTGTGTGTTTTCCCCTGAATGCTTCTAGTTCCTTCACAGCTCATACTAAATCTTGGCTCCTCTCTGCTTGGTGTCACCCACGCCGAGTTCTCATCACTGGACTGTTTCACTAACCTACTCGCTAATTCCCTCCAAGCCTTTGACAGATCGCTCTTTCTAAAACGATTTTCATCCTGGCACATTGTCCTTAACACTTAGAGGGTTTTCTCGAGACTTTTGGACCAAACTCGTAACTTCCATAAGCCAGAATTCAAGGTACTCTATCAGCTTGTGGTTGATGATAGCAGGTACCAAGTCAGTTTTTGATTCCTACCAACCCTGTAAAACAGTACAACTTCTCCTCAAGGATTCCTCAGCAGTAATCTTGACAGAGGAGACATGGTGACACTGTCGTTAAGCACTCAGCTACAAACCTGAAGGTTGGTGGTTTGAACCCCTTTTCTCAGCCACTCCACAGGAAGAAGGTTTGACAGTGTACTTCTCTGAGGGTTTGGTTTTTTTTTT
>NW_006399889.1:1210690-1212369 GCF_000299155.1 Elephantulus edwardii | reverse complement strand
GGTAGAGTAGGGGGACAGCGCAGGAGGGGAAGACCCTCTATGAGGTGGATTGATGCAATGACTGGGGTACTCGGGATGGGTGTGTCAGGGGCAATGAGATTGGCACAGGATAGAGCAGGGTTTAGGGCTGTTGTACATAGGGTCGCTATGAGTCACAAACGACTCAACGGCACGTAACAACAACAACAGGATGAATAACATCCACTCACCAAATATGATTAGGAAGTAAACCACGAGGATTTACTCCATACTGAGGAACTGACTGAAAAGGAAGACAAGATTCCCATTTTACAAGAACATCAGAAATTAGTTAACAAAACTTTAAGAAATAATTTATCTTTTGGATAACGATGAGTAATTTGACCAGGATAATTGGCTAATGCAATTATCCATTCTGAACATTATTGATAATAGCCAATTAACTAGTAAAGCATTATAACGGACAATGATTTCATAAGGTCTTATATCAAAATATTGTCTTTCCTGACTGTGCTATTAATCGAGATACAGCCTGTGGACAAGTCTGCAAAACCTTTTACATGAACGGGATAAATGAATTTATCTTAAAAGAGCATTCTGTCAGAATACAGCAGTAGGAGTACTTCTAGTATCTAAAATACACAGCAATAACTTTCTATTATTATTTATACAAGAGAGAACAGGAAGAGATAAAATCCTGAACGTCCTTCAAAGCCCAATGAGCCTCCATAGTTAATTCTCCCCTAGAATTAGGATCATTATTTCCAGTTGGAATATAGGGTTCCAGCTCAATTGTTTCTAAACATGGCTTAATTTGATTAATATTGTGATATAGAACAGACAGCATGAAAAACAGGGGGCCAGTGGCTCCCATGATGAAGGCCCCAAGCCATGCTTCTCTGAGTATTTACTGAGAATAACAAAGGAGGTAAACAAAGTAAAATTATAAGGAAGTACAAAACAAAAATAAGGGGTAATGGTGAACTCTTCCACAGATAAGGACAAGTTCCTCTTTATGCTAATCTCAGTAGGGAGGGATTCAGTTGATACAAACCAAAAACAATGTTGACTCCTAGGGAATGCCTTAGTGCCACAAGGTGACCTTCAGCTTGCATTAAGCCTCCCTCATTTCCTGATATAGCATTGAATTTGACGTTTTTGAGATTTAACACAGTTCTCCATCCTTATTCCAAAATACATACACTAAAATTCACTTTCCTCTAAACCTTTTATAACTTACTATACATCCTTAATTTAGCTTTTACTATCTTTCATATTCTGGCATAACCAGACATTCTATTTCAAAGCAAAACTACTTTCATTTTAACTCTTAAACAAAAAAAAATGCACAAAACTTACTACCAGTTATTCTGCTTTTCCCCTTGAACTCCATACCATGTCAAAACTTTCAACTCCATCCTCAAAATGATATACCATCCAAAATGCCATAGTTTAATAACTTTAATTTTTAACTACTGTATAATATCAATAATAATATTAATACTTTTATCACATCTTTTAAAGCTAAAAAATAGACAATCTCCTCCTGTACCAGTCAGATATGATTTGATGGTACACACACAAATTAACAAAATAAAATAAAGCTAAAAAATAGCATATAATTCACTTTTTATACTAATTTACAAGGAGATCCACACATCTATGTAAGGAATTTGATCTGGGTATCCTGGGAGGCCATA
>NW_006399889.1:1209022-1210590 GCF_000299155.1 Elephantulus edwardii | reverse complement strand
CACTTTTCTCCCCTCCCAACCCTCCCCCGTAGTACACTACCCTCTTGGAAAAATAAAAGAAAAATTCTTTCATTGTTTTACAAATCTCCCCCCAGGTCCACTCCACCATGTTGCCTTCACTCTAGACTCCTGTCATAACAAAAATACATAATCACATATCCCTTTTAAACAGTTTTCTCCCTCGTCTGTTTCTTTTTTTTTTTGCCGAATTAACAAAGTTTATTTCAAGTTCGAACCCGGGCTCCTGCGTGCTGACACAGCAGCATCCAGCCAAGAGCCCCGAACTGATGTCTGCCCCTCCTT
Organism: Elephantulus edwardii; assembly: GCF_000299155.1. NCBI lineage: Eukaryota > Metazoa > Chordata > Mammalia > Macroscelidea > Macroscelididae > Elephantulus > Elephantulus edwardii. The sequence goes on along the minus strand of NW_006399889.1, from coordinate 1,210,287 downwards.
TTATACCTCTGCTACTCCCCTACCCAACCATACATGCCATGATTGGCCATCCACAGTAGTTTGGGTATTTTTCCACCTTCAATTGGCTAGCCATAGCTCAGGGAAACAGTTTGGAAACCTATTTGAATCTTATTGGTTACTTCAGATACAGGAATGTGGAGAATTCCTTGTGCCCTTAAAAAGAAGAAGAATTCCACTTTATGGCAGTTCATCAATTAGGGTGGGATTTACCACAAGTGGGGGTTGTTTGTTTGCTAAAAACTACTCAAGTGGGTGGGATGGGGTTAACTGTACTTTACCAGAAACTGAGTTTCTGATAACTGGTTCTTTCATTCCCCATTGGTTTTTCTTAATAAATCAAACCATTGATTTAACAGTTTCAGTGAGATACTGAAAAGGGGTTTGAGCCATAAGGATTTAAGGCTTTACATTCCCTAAGACCTGAGACCTTCGGTCACTTTTATTTATTAACATCTTCCTTCCTTGAGTTGTTCATTGCCAAGCAGATTTTCTAGTCAAGATGGAGTTAGTCTTGCTGGTTTCACAGTACAGGGCTAAGCTTGCTTTGCAAGTAAGCCAGGCCTCTGACAGTTCCTCCCTATGGGATGCTGCCTGTCTTAGGTGGATAAGAGAACTCAAACTTAAGTTGCCCATCATTGGGATAAATAGCAATTCATGCTACTCCCTGTCTTAGGATCATGAGCAAGTCTCTTTCCTTACCCATCATTGGCTCACATCCTGCATTCTTTATTTCACATCCTGCAATTCTTTATAACGCTTGGCTAATATATGACCAACACAACGGAGGATCCATAGTATACCTATTATAACAATACAAAGCGCAACAATTGTAAAAAGAAGATTTCTAAGTGAAGTTACAGAAGGAAACCAGTTTTTCAGATTTTTAAAAATTAGACTAGCTTGTTCTACTGGAGAAATATCTATATCTGGGGTATTATGAATTTCTATAATTCTTTGGTGGAGATCATACAAATCAAGAGAATCATTATTAGACATCCAAACTTCTTTTAAATGAGATACTATTTTTGTCCAACCATTATCTGAGCTATTATATTTCAATTTAGTAATACAAATACAGTCATATGCCGCATGGCATCTTAACTTTTCTTCCATTCTAATTTGTTGCACCATGTTTCCTAATACATTTACCATTTCATATAAAGCATTTAATTTCTCTTCCATAACTTCATCCACATTTTCTTGCTCTACCCAATTTTTTGTCACATTATGCATTAACCCATTTA
>NW_006399889.1:1207455-1208922 GCF_000299155.1 Elephantulus edwardii | reverse complement strand
AAAGAGCCACACAAATCCACAGAAATAGAAAGACACTGTCGACAGAAAGACCATTGACAAACACAAATTCACAAAAATAGCAAGAGACACTGTTGACAACAAAGACCATGACAAAACCTGAGTCTGAAGAAGGGCCTCTCTCCACCAGCGGACAAACACTGTTGTCGACAAAAACCATGGCAGAACCTGAGTCCGGACTGACAGACCTGGTTCAAGGGGTGGGTTTCTCTCACCTCCCACCCGTCGAACATCTGAGGCGTGGGCCTCTCTCCCCTGGGATTCCGAACTTGCGGGTCACCAGACCGGCGCAAGCTAATTCCGAACTTGCAGGTCAAACCTGGACTCTCACATGTCAGTGGCATCCACCTGAGAACCCAGACCTCCACACAAGCCAATTCCGAACTTGCAGGACAAACGTGGGCTCTCGCATGCCGGTGGCATCCACCTGAGAACCCAGACTTCCACACAAGCTAATTCAGAACTTGTGAGTCAAACCTGGGCTCTCGCGTGCCAGTGGCATCCACCTGAGAACCCAGACTTCCACACAAGCTGAATCCAGGCGAGCCCCCACTTCCTCAGACACCTGGACCTTGGCAGTCGTCACTGCCGCGGTCTTGGACTGGAAGTTATGCAGCGTCCTGCCTTCCAACTGTCTAATTCAAAACCGGGATGCACCAAACAGAATACAGATTAACCAGTTATCAGGCCTGACTTATCAGGTAGGAAGAATCCTACAGTGACATCACAGTTACTCCATTGGCCGGTGATCAGGGTTTTAATAAATTTAGGGAGATCTCGCTGGGGCCTCCAAATGTAACGGACCGAGTCCCCAAAAAGATCACCGAGCCAATTAGCCGAATTAACAAAGTTTATTTCGAGTTCGAACCCAGGCTCCTGCGTGCTGACACAGCAGCATCCAGCCAAGAGCCTCCCTCATCTGTTTCAATGCAGTATATATTACTGAACCCATCTTTCTCAGTCTCACCCCAACCTCAAGGTCAGTCCTGTTTTATAACAGTGGCACCGTGCAGTATTTGTCCTTTTGTGACTGAGCTACTTCACTCAGCATAATGTCTTCCAGAGTCACCCATTTTGAATAATGAGTTCCTTGTTTGTCAATGCAGCGTAGTATTCCATTGTGTGAATATACCATGGCTTCTCTATCTATTCATTTGTTGATGGGCATTTAGGTTGTTTCCAACTCCTTTCTATTGTGAACAAAGTCGTGATAAACATGGGTGTGCATATATCTGCTTGGGTGTCAGATATGGTCTCTTTGGGGTGTATTCCCAGTAGTGGAACTGCTGGGTCAAATGGTATCTCTTATTTGCAGCTTTTTGAGAAAGCACCATACTGCCTTCCACAGTGGTTGTACCATTTTACACTCCCACCAACAGTGAATAAGGATTCCAGTTTCTCCACAACCTCGCCAGCATTTGTTGCTTGCTGTTCTGTTAAATTTTGCTA
>NW_006399889.1:1206838-1207355 GCF_000299155.1 Elephantulus edwardii | reverse complement strand
ACCAGTGATCACATTATTACCAATTAATAAGACATATGGTTCAGGTACACAAGACATAACTTTGGCATTTGTAACATTATCTCCCTTACATTTATATTCTGGGATACAGGAAATATTTATCGAATCCATGCTAGCAACTAATTTCCACAATTCAGTTTGAAAGTTCTTCATAACAATAGTCCACATTCTTCCCACAAATCTTTTCATAGGAAGTCCAGAACTATATGTATGAAGAGGTGACCAGTCTAATAATATAGGGTAGTCCAAGCGGGGCAGCATTCCAACCGTTGGTCCTTTAAAAATTACATTACCAGTTAGATAAGAGAATGGCCATAGTGCTGTTATGATGACATTTTCTCCAAGGTGGTTGCCAAATGCCAGCACAACCTTTCTCAAAATATGAGGGAAAGTTGGTGTCTGCTGGAAAGATGGTGTTAATTCTACCCGCACCATATCCAGAAGCTCGTTGGTCAAAAGCCATATAATTCAGTTGTCACCAGATCAGTGCTGCACAAGA
>NW_006399889.1:1176751-1203265 GCF_000299155.1 Elephantulus edwardii | reverse complement strand
CAGTTTCTCCACAACCTCGCCAGCATTTGTTGCTTGCTGTTCTGTTAAATTTTGCTATTCTGACTGGGGTGAGATGATATCTCATAGTTGTTTTAGTACCTGAGTGTTTTAACTCTTTCACTGACCAGCTACTTTATCAAGCACGATGTCCGTCACCAGGGACTGGTCCTTCCTGATAACATGTCCAGATATTAACAGTTATTGTATACAGCCCGTCTCTTATTTTGGTAGGTTTTTTATTTCAAGTGAAAGTTTACAAATCATACTGGTTTTTCACTCAACCTTGCATATACATGTTATGTCCTTAATTACTCAAATTCAAACCCACAGCAGACCCTTCAGCAGGTTTTCTGAGGCTATAAACCACACAGGAGATTTTCCTCTTTCTCTCATTGAGACACGGGTGAATTCACACTGCCAGAGAGTTGCTTATTTCGGGTTAGCAGTGCAGTCCTCTATGGACTATGCCATATAGATCTCTATACCATTAATTACAGTTGGCCAATGTAGTTAATTAATTACAATGTCTGATCAACCCCTTACTGCCTTTCCCGTCACCTAACTCACCTATTTGTTAATTTTTCACACCTCTTTCTCTCTCTTCTCACGTGTGAAATTCCCAAAAAATTTGATTGTTTCACAATTAAAATATTACAAAAAGATACTAAAAAAAATAATATTAGATAGAAAACAAAAAGTGAGTAGATGGCATGGATATCCAGAACCACAAGCAGGTAATTATCCTTGAAAGATATGCAGTTACTCATTTTTTTCCAACTGTGTGTAAGCTAGGCAGTGAACTCACAGAAATTCCCACTCTCATGGACCTTGAGCTTCTCCAGAACAAATGGGAAACTTGGTGGCTTTTTTTTTAACTTGATGGCTATTGAGAGAAAAAAAGTAGCACCCACAGTTTGCTGTTTGGTATAAACTAATCCTTTGTTTATGGCACTTAATAAATTGCTACATATGAATGTGGAAGTTGGGCAAGGAATAAGGAAGATCAAAGAAGTAGTGATGCCTTCAGACTTTGTATTATTGACTATGCAAAGGCATTTGACAGTGGACCACAACAAATTGTAGCTAACATTGAGAAGAATGGGAATCCTAGAACACTTGACTCAGCTCATGCAAAATCCATACTTATCCGTTAACCTATACACAGGAAGCAGTCATATAAACAGAGCAAGGACACACTGCATGGTTCAAAATCAAGAAAAGATTACAGCAGGGATGTGTCATTTCTTCATAATCTTTTCAATCTATATTCAAAACAGATAATTTTGGAGGCTGGACTTTATGAAGAAGAATGTGGCATCAGAATTGAAGGAAAGCTCATCAACAATCTTAGTTACGCAGATGACACAACCTCGCTTGCTGAAACTGAGGTGTCTTTGAAGCATTTGCTGCAAGTCAAGGTCCGCAATCTTCAATATGGATTGCAACCCAACATCAAGAAAACAAAGTACCAGGCCATCACGATAGATAGAGATTTAAGTTGTTAACAATTTCATCTTGCTTGGATCTACAATCAACACTATTGGCACCAGCCATCAGGACATCAAAAGACTAGTTGCTTTTGGAACATTTGCTGTCAGGAACTTCTCCAGAGTGCTAAGGAACAACAATGCTAGTCTAGAGACTAAGGTGTGCCTGATTCAAACCATGGTCTTCTCCATTACTTACTATATATTAGAGAGCTGGACGGTGGTTAAGGATGACAGAAGAAGAAACAATGCCTCTGAATTGTGGTGCTGGAGAAAAGTATTGAACGTAACATAGACTGCAAAGAGAACAAACAAGTCTGTCCTGGAGAAAGTGAAAAAGGTTGCTCATTGGGGGCAAGGATTTTGAAGCTCCATTTCACAAACTTTGGGCATGTTGCTGAGAGAAGGACATCATGCTTAAAATGATGGAGGGTCAGCACAAGAGAGGAAGCCCCTGAATGAGATGATTGACACAGTGACTACGGCACTGGGGACAACTGTGTCAGAGACAGATTGTCTCAAGATAGGGTTCAGAACTGTTGTTCATAGAGCCTCTCTGAGTTGTAGTCAACTTGATGGTACATAATAACAATAGCGTCAGGGGAGCTCTGGTGGCCTAGTGGCAAAGAGCTTCAACTACAATCCCAGAGGCACACAGTTCGAATCCACCAGATGCTCTGCTGGGGAAGGAGGGGCAATCTCCTCCTGTACCAGTCAGATCTGATTTGATGGTACACGCACACAAAAATAATAAAATAAAATTTAAAAAAAATAACAATAGCGTCATTGACTATACCACAGACAGTCAGAAAAACAACTGTCATGGAAGACACGGAGTCCAGGGGGTCCTTAGCGGCAAGAGTGGGCACTATAGAGATTGTGAGAATGGCACAGGATCAGGCATTGTTTGGATCTACTGTATATAGGGTCGCCTTGAGTCTAAGGCGACTCCACAGCACCTAACAATATCCATAAATTTCAGAGTTTATTCCACCTGTGTCTAATCAACAGTGATGTTTCTTTTTCAGTTAATTCTGTATGGAGTTTGAGATTCATTTGTTCTGGTCTGGTGGCTTGATTTATCCTGACTTGCTTTGGCATCAGGGAAAAGTTTCTAGTCTCCTCAAAAGAGTGGGTTTGCCTGCTGACTTCAAGTTCCTGACCTGGGATGAGGACAGGGTCTGGTGGGAAAGAAGGTCCTTGCTCAAATTCTCCTTCTTTTTGTCTTTCTGCAGAAGACTCTCAGGTTACCAGCACAATATCCCCCTTACAGTCTCCTCACAAGGGACTCCCTCCTCGGCCGCCATCGCACAACAGGCCCCCTCCTCCCCAGTCCCTGGAGGGACTCAGGCAGATGCACTATCACCGGAACGACTATGACAAGTCACCCATAAAGCCCAAAATGTGGAGCGAGTCCTCCTTGGATGAGCCTTATGAGAAGGTCAAGAAACGCTCCTCCCACAGTCATTCCAGGTGAGCTGGGGCTGAGACCAGAAAGCCAAACGAGATCACTGTTTTGTTTTTTGTTGTTTTTTTTTAAAAAAAAACCAAAACTAAATGATTGCATCTCAGGTAGCACATCCACAAATTACAAAAGCCACCTCAACGCATTTCCTCCTGCGCTTGTCTTGCAACGGTACTGTGCACACAGCGCCCTCTGCTGCTACCCTAGCTGAGGTGCAGGTCATTCCATTTGGATTTTGGCTCACACCTTGTTGGCAGATGGCGTTAATGTTAAATTTCATGGGAATTAATTGGACATCTTTGGCAGCGCTCATTCAAAATGGCAAATGAGAGTCCACTCAGGCAAATCCCAGAGTGGTTCATACACTCCACCACCATCCGCCAGAATTCCAGAACCAACAGCTGTAACCTCAGCTGAGCATTATCCGTTTACCACTGGACTGAGATTTCAGAGTTTATAAGGTGTTTTTTAAGGTAAAATTAAACTCGTGGTAGACACTTTGGCCTCATTTCTCAGTTTTCCCTATTTATTTTCATTATATCCCTTAAAGCTCCCAGTAAAGACTTGGAGAAATAGATATTGGTCTTGAAGGGGGGGGGGAAGGAAAAAACCAAACAACAGTGGCTAAGGGCAGGGACTTTGCAGCATATTCTCTTGGTGCCTACGTGCTACAGAGAAGGATAACAAGAGTCTCCATCCAGTATTTTCTCAGGTGGTCAAGTAAGCACTTCCCCCACCCCTCTACTGGTAGAAAGACTGAGAATTAATAGAGATATGAAGTGAGGTGGGCAGGAGTCCTGGACAAGCTTTCAAAACAGTATGATTTATGTCCTGCAGCTAGTCAGCTTTGTGAGGGAAGGTGCTGGTTTGTGTGGCAGTGATCAGCCTGGCTTCCTTTGGTTTGCAGTAGCCACAAGCGCTTCCCCAGCACGGGAAGCTGTGCCGAAGCAGGAGGAGGAAGCAACTCCTTACAGAACAGCCCTATCCGAGGCCTCCCTCACTGGAACTCCCAGTCCAGCATGCCGTCTACCCCCGATCTGCGGGTCCGGAGTCCCCACTACGTCCATTCCACTAGGTGAGTTTGCAGTCCTTCATGCTCCCCCTCCAAGATACCAGGACCTTCTATGTAAAACAGCCCAAAGAACGAGTGGGCAAAGGCAGGGCTAAAAGTGAGGTAGGTTCTCCCTAAAAGGAACTGGAAGGGATTTGTTCATATTAGCCCAAAGACTTATTATGTCCCACTGACCATGTTCAGTGGACAAGACTGCAGAGGATCCAGAGGTGCCTGGAGGCAGACGGCATGAACAGGAGGCCGGTTCACAAGGCAGGCTCTCTGGACCTCTCTCCTGAGGCCCTCCATTCATATGAGACTTCCTTTAAGTGGTTCAAGATATAAATTAATAGAAAGTAAATAAGCAAATACTAGACTCCAGTGAATTATACCTTTAATTTTTTAAAAAAGTAAAACCAAGGTCATCATTCCATTTTACCAACAATTGATTTGATTCTGTAAGAACCATACCTCAAAGGACATATTATATGATCTTCCTCAAGTCTTGGACCATTTTATATAAGGTAAGGGTGAGCTCTCCATGGAAATTCTCCCATTTGTTCATTCATTTAGTCACACGATATATATTGACTACTTCTATGCACCAGTTCTCTTCTAGGTGCTGAAGATACAGCACTGAACAAAGTAAACCACACCCCTGCTCTCATCAGGCTTGTGTTTTAATATAGAATCACCCTGAAGCAGTCTCTGGGGTGTACAAAGATTAAATCGTTGATGGCTAGGTTGACTACCAGAGGTTGGTGGTTCAAACACCTTGGCGCCTAAGCAGACAGACCTGCAATCTGCTTCTGAAAGGTCAAAACTTTGAAACCCCTATGGAGCCGTTCTCCTCTGCGTACTTAGATTGCGCTAAGTTGGAATGAAGTCAGTGGCAGCTAACATCAAAGCTGTCATGCAGAAGGAAAGAATGTCAACTGCTAATAAGCAATGAAGAAAATGAACAGAATATGGAGGTAGAGAAATAATATTTCAACTAGAAGCATCAGAAAAGGGAAATTTGAGCAGGAACTTGAATGAATTGGGGAGTCAAGCTAACTGGCTAACAGGGAGAAGAGTAGCACAGTCAGAGAAGAACAAGGACAGAGACCTTGAAGGCAGACATATGCTTGACATGTTACAAGGAGGTCAGTGTAGCTCCACGTGTGATTGAGAAAAGAGGAGTGGTAGAGGACAGGGTCAGGTCCTGAAGGGCCAGAACAGTCGGAACTGGGGCTCCCCTCTCCCTGTACTGAGCCAGTGCAGCCTGTGGATTTCACATGTCGTCTCCACCTCCAGCATCACAGTTTGCTGTGTCATAGTGATATTTATAGGTATGGACTCAGGTAAATGGACTGGATTATAAACAAAGTATTTTGTATTCATTTTAATTGTTCCACCAACCTTCCATGTTAGAGTCTTTACAGGAACTGGAAATCATTAAGGTAGGTTTCATAATACAGTTTAGTTGAGCCATACAAAGTGCCTCTTTTGGAGTATGGCCTACAAAAATGAGATTTCCATATTGCTTAACAGAAGTTTAAGACATGCTTCTGTTGGTTCTCTTAATATCCAAAGAATCTCTTTCTACCATTTAAAACTCTAAGAGATAGGTAGCCCATATATTGTATCAGTCCTCACCCCCCCCCAGCCCGCCCCACCCCCAGCTGTTTTAGACTCCCTGTGCCCTCTCAGTACTTTTCCCACCCCATAACCAGGGGAGGCCCTGGACTCTGCCTCCAGTCGGCCTTCCACTGTCTTCACATGAGAATTACATGAAATGTTTGGATTCCTAGGACATCTCTGTCTTAGACTCTCCAGTTCCTAGACACACGTTTTCTGGGAGGTTCAGCCAACCTATGTCTACTTCTTCCTAAGTCCACTCTTTCATTCCCTCCCTAACCCTACCCCGCCTGGCTCCCTCCTTGACCAACCTGAGCGTCTCCCTGCAGGTCAGTGGACATCAGCCCCACGCGACTGCACAGCCTCGCATTGCACTTTAGGCATCGGAGCTCCAGCCTGGAGTCCCAGGGCAAGCTCCTAGGCTCTGAGAATGACACGGGGAGCCCCGACTTCTACACCCCAAGGACTCGTAGCAGCAACGGCTCAGACCCCATGGACGATTGCTCCTCTTGCACCAGCCACTCCAGCTCGGAGCACTACTACCCAGCCCAGATGAACCCTAACTACTCCACGCTGGCGGAGGACTCGCCATCCAAGGCTCGCGAGCGGCAGCGGCAGCGGCACAAGTCGGCGGGCAACCTGGTGTCCTCGAACTCGGGGAGCATGCCCAACCTGGCGGCGCGCAATGGCGCGGGCCCGCACGGGGTCTACCTGCACAGCCAGAGCCAGCCGAGTTCGCAGTACCGCATCAAGGAGTACCCGCTGTACATCGAGGGCAGCGCCACGCCCGTGGTGGTGCGCAGCCTGGAGAACGACCAGGAGGGCCACTACAGCGTCAAGGCGCAGTTCAAGACCTCCAACTCCTACACGGCGGGAGGCATGTTCAAGGAGAGCTGGCACGGCGACGAGGGCGACGCCGTGCGGCTGACGCCTTCGCGCTCGCAGATCATCCGGACTCCGTCGCTGGGCCGCGAGGGCGCGCACGACAAGGGCCGCGCCGCCGTCTCCGACGAGCTGCGCCAGTGGTACCAGCGCTCCACCGCCTCGCACAAGGAGCACAGCCGCCTGTCGCACACCAGCTCCACCTCCTCGGACAGCGGCTCCCAGTACAGCACCTCCTCCCAGAGCACCTTCGTGGCGCACAGCAGGGTCACCAGGATGCCCCAGATGTGCAAGGCCACATCAGGTGAGGTGCATACCAGGACGAGGGCGAAGGGGTGAAGCCGGGCTGTGAGCCACTCAGGTGTTTCAAAGGCTTCCTGGAAGCTCCCCTAGCCCCATGGCAGTGAGGAACCAAGAGATCCTTGATTCTAGGGCCTTCTTATCAGGCTTGAAGTTGTGAGTCTTGAAGTTTTTAGGCCTCTTCTGGTTTCCCTCCCTTTTGAATGCTGGTTTTGCAGAAACAGTAAAAGAGGTCACGTTCATGCTAAGGGAAAGATGAGGATAGGGAAGTGGACTTTATAGCTGACCTTCCAGAAGTGACTGGATAAGCTCTTTGGCTTTCTCGTCTTTAGTAGATAGGTAACCAGCCTTGCTTCTTACTTCTTGTAAGGACAGGAATCTCAGGAAGTTATTATTTTAAATCCTGCCTCAGGTTATCCAGTCAAAAATGTACGTTTACTCCCATGGAAAGTGTGATATTGGCAAATCAGAGGCTCCACTTTGCACCCTTGCAAAGGAGAGCTGATTTAGGGTTATAATTTGAGCCTTGAAGCTCTGAGATCTGGCCGTTATCTCCACTGTGGGGCACAAGAGCTGCCTAGCAAAGTGCCTAAACTCTGCCTTTACCTTCACCAGTCACTTTACAGACAGTCCCGCCACACTCTGCTTTTCACGTATCAGTAATGGTATAGCTACAAATTTTTTTGTGACATGTTTTCAATACCTTGATATTCTCTCTTAAAATCCGATTATGAAACATGTACTCTAAAAGCACTGGACAGTAAAATATAGAAGAAAACATTCTTTCCTGATAGAAATGACATTTGCTTTCCTTTCTAAGGGAGCTCTGAGGAATAATGACTGTGATATCTTGAGCTAGGACAATATGTCAGTACTGTTCTCAGCACTTGTTGTTCAATGCCGTCAGCCCATCTCCGACTCACAGTGACCTTGTGTACAGCAGAGTGAAAGGCACTGCCTGCTCCAGCACCATCCGCGTAATCTCCACCATGCATAAGCACATGGTAGGGGCCACGGTATCACCCTGTCTCGTTGAAGGTCTTCCTCTTTTTCACTGGCTCTCCACTTTACCAGGCCACTTACACACCCACATCACTAACAGGAAGACACGTAAAAGTAACAAGGACTTCTGCATTCGACTGGTGGTAGGTAGAAGAGGAAAGGGAAGGAAGATTGTGAGACATGAGTATTCTGCTAACAAGTTTAAAATAAAATGAGTCAAACCAAATAGAAGGATTTCAACTTGTAGCCAAAAAGACAGTTAAGTGAGGGCAAAGATCAGAAATGGGACTATCTTAAAGAAAGGTAATAAATAACTGATTTGGGGGTGCATTCAGTCTAGGAACCCTCTTGACTTACTGTGAGTCTTTGACCAAGTAATAGAGGATCAGAATGAAAGTGATTCAGATAGTCATGGGTATAAAGTACTTCAAGGTCCCAAAATCTTCTCAAGCCCCTTCAGACGTGTGAAATATGCCCAGTGAAGTTTGCCATTGACTTCCCAAGAAGATTCTGCAAATGAAATTAATAAATATGGTATATACTTACCATTAAAAAGTATAATCTTTAGATTAGTGACCCTGTTAGAAAACAAGAGTTTTATAAAAATAAAAGAGAAATAGTGTTTCTGTTCTATCAAAAGTAAATTAATAGTGACCCTCTGTACAGCAGAATGAAACATTGCCCATCCTGTGCTTGAGCTCATTGTCACCACTCTGTCAGTGCATCTCATTGAGAATCCTGCTATCCCTTTTGGATTATACTGAAATTAAAAGCCTGAAACAGCAAAGAGAGCAAGCTCCAAGAACCTTTTTGAAAGTCTTCTTATCTTTCTTTTTAAATTTTTTATTATTATTAATTTTAACGAAAACGTACAGAGATTTTGGATTTCCATTCATTCTTTTCTTAGTAAAAAGCATAATTGTAACACACTTGGACCACATATAAAAAGGCAAAATCCAGAGAAATAGGACTTGTTTTTCATTAGCCCTGTCCAGCTGTTCCTCACAGACTGTATTGGCTTCAGATGGCTGCTGTGCAGGCCGGGAAGTTACCACTTATCTGTCAGAAAGGGTATGAATCCCAGATCAGCTAGACACAAGATGGGCTGCTGGTTTTGAGGAGAAAATGTAATGAGGTGGATTGACGGGGTCATTCTGTGGCCTTGCCGTGGGATCATATCTTGCATCTCTAGAAATGGGGACTCCTGGTGGCTGAGTTCATAGAGTCCAGGGACGTATACGCTTCTTCCCATGTCTGATCCCCTCCTTCTCTCTGCATTCCCTGCACCACATACAGCTGCCTTACCTCAAAGCCAGAGAAGCTCAACACCGTCAAGTGAAATTGGAGCGACCCCTCCAAGCAGTCCCCACCACACCTTAACCTGGCAGACTGGGTGAGTTTTCTTTTTCAGACCTTTTATCCTCTGTTCTTAGGTTCTAAAGTGACTGTCAATATCCCTTGTCAGTTAGGAGGAGAATAGCAATAGATGCGACTCTATTATCTCGTAGTATTTATGACATCATATTTCTTTATCAGCAGTGTATGAGGATAGCAATGTATGAGACTATTCTCTTATAATATTACGACATAGTATTTTTTACATAGTATTTTTTTAATTAGCAAAATAACAGTGAGTAGTCTTCATCATTGAAGAGAAAGAGGATGGTTCATATGACTTTCAGAAGCAGCATCATGAATTGTTTTTCTCTCCCTTTCCCCTCACTGCCATCCCTTTATAACCAGATGAAGTGTTATTTCCTCTCTGTTAAGTAGGCAGTGGCTTCCAGAACTGTGCTGCTTTGATCAGAAGTCTTCACACTATCCCCTACCCCTTAGATTATGACTTCTTAGCATTTGATCTGGATACTGGCCATACCTAGGCAGACTTCAGAATGCCAAGCATGAGAGAGAAGGGGTTGGAAGGGCATATGGATTACACAACTCCCTGGGGTGGGCCCTAGGCCAGAGGATGTGCATGCTTCTCAGTGTGTCCCCTGTTTCATCAGGATAGGTCTTATGAAGGAGCAGGAGGTTCTGACCCCATCCCTGCCTTTGGCAGGCTCTTGTTCTTAATCAGCGTGTGAAATGAATCAAGTGCTTGATTTTATGTTTAGGGTGTTGACAACCTTTGGAAGAGGACAGTGTTATAAACAGAGTGCAGCCTGGTAAATGCAGGCGTGCCTCATTTGATTGCCCTTGGCTTTGTTGCACTCCACAAATACTGCGGGTGTTTTTACAAATGGAAAGTTTATGCTAACCTGGTATCAAGCAAATCTATTGATGCCCTTTTCCCTAACAACATGGGATCACTTCATGTTTCTGTGTCATACTTTTGTAATTCCCCTAAAGTTCAGACTTTTCCACCATGCTGTTGTACACTATAAAAACCAAACCCACTGGTATTGAGTCAGTTCCAGTTCACAGTGACATCAGGTTTCCGAGGCTGTAAATCGTTAGAGGAGGAGACAGACCATATTTCTCCTTCAGAGTAGCTGGTGATTCTATCAACCTTTTGGTTGGTGTCCATTGTATGCACTGTACCACGATGGCTCTTTTTATAATAGACTGCGGAGTATGGAGTGCACTGGGAAGTAAAAATTTCCTGTGACTTGCTTTATTGCAATATTTGCTTTATTACAATGGTCTGGAACCAAATGCATGGCATCCCTGAGGTATGCTTGTAGAACTAATGTCACCAAATTTACATGGACAAAGAAGCAAAATTTCTGGTGAATGCCTTTTATCACAATAAAATGAAAATTTTTATTAAAAAGGAGTCAAGTATCTTGAGATTTTTGTCTAGAGGGTGCTCATGGAAAAAAAGTAATAAAAATCAAAACTCAGCCCCTTGTGTAGCTTTAAATGTTGACACAAAGCGTATAATCTAGTGAGCATTTGGAATGTTAGGATCTCAGAAGGGTCAGATGGGCACAGCAAATCAGCTTTCCTCTCTTCTGTCCTAACACATTGCCTCTTAAGTGGGTGTTAAATGTTGTCACTACCTGTTGGTTAAAAGAATAAGGAAGGGATCCCTTTACCCACATGTTTTACCAGTTTCTAGTTTGCTGAGGATGTCTGGGAAAATGTTGAACTTTTTCTCTGAATTGATCGGAAAATAACAGGGTACCAGAATGGACTCCCTGCTTTTCAAACTCTCAGACTGGCCAATGTAATTTGTTCCTGCATTTTTATCAGTAGTGACTTTAAACCAGTCTTAATATGTGGATCTTAACAAACTGTGGGTAACTTTGAGAAGAATGGGAATTCCTGAACACCTCTCTGTGCTCATGTGTAACATATACTTGAACCAGGAAGCAATTGTCAGAACAGCAAGGAGACACTGCATGGTCCAAAAATCTGGAAATGCATCAGGGATGCATCTTGTTTCCATATTTTTTCAATATATATATGGAACAGATCATCTGGAAGGCTGGTTTTTATAAAGAGGAGAATGGCATCAGAATTGGCATCATCTACACAACATTATGCAGCTGGCATAACCTTGCTTGCAGAAAAATGAGAAGCACCTGAAGCTTTTGTGGCAGAAGGTCAAGGATGGCAGTCTTCAATATGAATTGAAGCTCAACATCAAGAAGACAAAGATTTTTACTACTGAGCCAACTGGTAGCACCATGATGGATGGAGAAAAGATTGAAGTTGTTAATTTCAGCTTGCTTGGATCCACAATCAACGCTCTTGGTACTAGCAGTACTAGGAGTACTAGTACTAGTACTAGGAGATCAGAAGACAAATTGTATTGGGAAAATCTGCTGTCAGAGATCTTTTCAGAGTGCTAAAGAGCAATGATCTCAGTATTCTGACTAACGTGTGCCTTATCCAGGCCATGGTCTTCTCAATTACTTGATAAGCATCAGAGAGCAATGACTAAGGATGACAGAAGGAGGACCTATGCCTTTGAGTTGTGGTGCTGGAGGAGAGTGTTGAACATTCCATGGACGACAAAAAGAACAAACAGGTCTGTCCTGGAGAGGGTAAAACTAAGTTGCTCCTTAGAGATGAAGATTTTGAGGCTCCATCTCACGTACTTTGTGTATGTTGCCAGGAGGGACCAGTCCTTGGAGAAGGACATTATGCTTGGACAATGCAAGAGGAGAAGACCCTGGATGAGATGGATTGACACAGTAACTGAGATAATGGAGTTAGATGTGTCTGAGACAGTGAGCTGGCTCAGGATAGGGCAGGGTTCAGAGCTATTGTTCGTAGGGTCACTATAAGTCACAGGAGACTCAATAGCACATAACAACAACAGTGGAACCTTTGTTTTCAATGAAAGAGAAGGGGAACTAACATTTATTGAGTGTTTGCTAGGAACTCAAAGGCTGGGGAGCTTCTTCTAATATACATTGGTTTATGTATTTCCCACAGCAATTTTGCAAGGGAAATACTGATATATTTTCATTTTAGAGATAATACTCAAAGAAGATCAGTGCTTTGCCCAAAATTACACAACTAAAAGATCTCACTCTGTGGAATTTGTCTTTTTCATTATACTAGTGCTGCTCAAACGGAGCCTAGGTGACATGGTGGGTTAAACACTGGGCTGTTAAAGAGTCAGTGGCTCAAACCCACCAAGCCTCTCTGAGAAAGACAGGCAAGGCAGTCAGTCTCCTGCTATATTCACAGTCTTGGAGACCCGAGGGGCAGGTCATTTCTGTCTGTAGGGTCGCCGTGAATCACAGTTGACTCAAGGCCAGTGGGTTGTTTGGGTTTTAGTTTGGATTTTGCTCTGGTGACCCCTAGTGGTAAGCAATTGCGCTGCCAACCTGAAGGCATCTAGTCCAAACCCACTAGCTGCTCTTTGGGAGAGAAAGGCAGTCTCCTCCCCTGTGATTTACAGCCTTTGAAAACCTACTGAGGGTCAGCTTTGAGTCCATTCCACCTCGACAGTATATAGCAACAAAGTGTGGTCTCCAGACCCTCAACAACAGTGTCACCTGGAGTCTTGTTAAATCTACCAGATGTTGATGAGTCAGCTCCATCTCAGGGCAGCTCCATCATGATTTCGTGATCTCCTGTGTTAGCCTCTCTGAAGTTGGGCTTAGCAAACTGTGTTTGAACAAGCCACTGGTTGCATTCAGGGTTGACAACCACTGAACTGTCCCCTGCCACCTTCTTTTGTATTAGGAGAACCTCTAGTCCCGACCACAGTGTTCTTGTGTCCACTACTGCTTCTTGCTGTGTTTTGGGCAGTGGCTGCCCCTCAGTTCTTATTCCAAAATCTTTAAAAACAGCTTACACTTCCTACCATCTACACCGCAACCCTGGCCATGTGGCCTTAGGGACTAAGAACCTCATCATGTGGGAGACATATGAAGGAATGTCACGTCTTCGGTGCACACAACACTTCCAGTGACTAAACCATCTCAGCTAAAAAAAGAAACTTTAGATCGTGAGCTATCTCTCAGAAGCTTCCATATTTCCTACACCATGTCTCTCTTTGACTCTCCTCACCCGATCCCAAAAGATGATTACTTATTTAATTGAAAACTCACTGACATTTATGCATGCTCCTTATGAAAATTATGAACATGCCTACACATAGCTGGTTTTGAACCGTGCTTGTGTTTCGCCTAGTGAGGGCTCAAAACAAATTTGAAACCAAAAGGTAATTTGGTCTTTGAAGTAATCTCTTTTTTTATCAGCTTGAGTTGAATTATCACTAACAAACAATAACTGTCCTGCAGGGTGTGATGAGAAACTGTGAGAACAGGCCCAAGCCTCCCTTCCTAACAAAACCAAAGATGCCTTTTGACTCACTCGTGGGGGTGGGAAGTGCTGCCTGGCTGCTCAGGCAGTTTGTCACTAACTCTTGAATCTATAATCAACTGGTTTTCATAAGCTATTAATCGTGTCTGTGCCAGTTCCTCTCTTTAACGTGACCTCTCTTCTCTTCCTTCCTCTGCTTTCCTTTGTTCAGAGAAGCAACAGAAAACTCACCCATTATGGATGGGTCTGAGTCTCCAACTCACCAAAGTACTGATGAATAGAGGTATCGTAAGGGAATGTTTTGTTCTTACCACCCTCCACCCTCCCCTGTCCGTGCGTCTGTGATTTCAGATGTACTGCAGATGTGTCGACGTTAGCCATGTCATAATTTCCAGAAGGAAACATCTGAATGGTGTGGAAGCCATTATTTTTATGTCCTATTTCTAGATACATGTGGAACTATATGTATGTACGTTTTTACATCAGATGTTCGCAATTCCCAATGCTACTTCCAAGAAAAGGCCCCAGAGTATGTTTTAGACAGTCCTATGTTGAAGGAGTTCCGGTGGCACAATCCATAGGGAACTATGCTGTTAACCCAAAGGCAGTTCGAATCCACCAGTGGCTCCTTGGGAAAAGATGGGAAATCTCCTCCCAAGCAATTTACAGCCTCAGAAAACCCAATGGAGGGTCAGCTATGTGTCAGTTCCAACTCGACAGCAATGAGAGTGAAGCCGTTGATGCTCAGTCACCACACAAATCTTTGTGGGAATTTTTCCTGGTGTGGCAATTGATGTCCATGAAAAGAATCGCATCATTGCAACTTAAGTGCCACGTGCAGGCTGGGTTGATGCAAAAGCACCTGACGATCAGTCATGAGTTGACATTTCTTCAGTGAGAGCTGTGTGCTGTCCACTTCTGTGGAGCCCTGCTTTTCAAAACGTAGGCAGCAAGTTAGCATGTTCCTCATCATCTTCACCTGGGAGGATGCTAGGCAGGATGTTAGGATGTGAGGCACTGGCCTGGCCTCCTGACTCAGAATATGCCTTTTCAGTAGACCCTCTGCGTTAGTCATGAGACAATGAAATTATGAAGCTCTGCTGTTTGCTGTAGTGGGGTTGAAACAGTGGTGTCTGACCAGTTCCTAGCCTCAGGGACCATACAGTCTATCTGAATACAAGGCATTTGAGGCATCTCAAGGGATGAGTCACAAGATAATAATGCCATTTAAGAGATAATAACAAAGTGATATTTATTCTATAGAGAAAAAAAATGAACTCATTCTATTTCAAGGATGCTTGGTGGTAAAGTGTCTAAAGCACCCATCTGCTAACCAGAAGGTCCACAGTTTGAATCTACAGCCGCTTGTTGGGAGGAAAATGTGGCTGTCTGCTTCTGTGCAGATTATAGCCTGGGAGACCCAAGGCGGCAGTTCCAGTATGACCGACAGGAAGACTGTGAGGTAGAATTCATTACACAGCAGTTGGGTTTGTTGCATTCCAGGAATCATGCTATGCACTGGAGTCCTTATAATTAAGAACTTGAAAATCTGCTAGGAGAAATAAGAAGGGAATAAGAAACCACTCTCCTGATGCATTCAGTGCTTTACAACATAAAAACTAAGTGCTAAAACCTAGTGGTAAGAAGTGCTACAGTCCCAAAGGCACACAGTTCAAATCCACCAGCTGCACCATGGAAGAGGGAAGGGCAGTCTCTTCCCATGTGATTAACTGCCTCTGAAAACCCGCCGTAGGTTCACCCATGGGTCAGTCCAATTTGACTGTATTCAACCACAATAACAAAAGATTCAGAGGCAACAGAAGTAACATGCAACTTCACTGGGGGTTGTGAGAGCAGGTGAGGCTTCCAACACCCTTCCAGGAATGGTGAAGGTCAGCCAGGTGGAACTCCAGAGAGGCGTCCCCTCCCCACCCCCCCCGCACCCCCCACTCCCCAGGCTAAAACTCAGACACAGAAACAAGTGTAGTTGTTTGGGGAGCAGCAAGGAGTCTCCTTTTGTGGTAGAGAAGGAACCCAGTGTCAACCTGAAAAGTAGTCTAGGATAGAAGCATGAACCCGTTAGGAGGGAGAAGGAGAATAAGGTTTAGTGCAAGTCTTCAAAACTGGCGGATTTGGGACCAGGAAGTCCCGGGGCTTAGCCTTTGAATGGAAGATGATTCTTTCCTCCTCTGTTGCCCCGAAAGGAAGAAAAAGTGATACAATGAGAATGATACCTGTGTTCTGGTGGGTGTTTTTCTGAACAGGAACATAGTAATCTGCTGAGGATCATGGAAGGGGGATGGAGGTGGGAGTTGCTGTGGAAATGTATGGAGTCAGCCTGAGTCTGGAGAGCGCCTTGCTGGGAGGCTGGTCCTGCTGGCCCCACTCCCGAAACTCCAGCATGCAGCACCAGCTGTTTGGGTCTGCTGCTTTGCATAGCTCAGTGTTTAATAAGGTGTGGAGAAAAAGCATTGTTCAAATGTACATTTACAAAGTCATTTTCTAAAAACTCTATTGCCGTTGAGCCGAGTTTCATGCATAGTGACCCTGTATGATGTCCTAGAGTTACCCCGCAGGATTTCCAAAGCTGTCATCTCTACAGAAGGGCACTTTAGTGACATAATCCATGGGGGTTGCAGGGTTAAGCCAAACGCAGCTCCTTTCTAACATAGAGGATCCACCAGTGACTCCGCAGAAGAAAGATGGGCAGTCTCCTCCCGTACAACTTATGGCCGCTGGAAGGTCAGCTGTGTGTTGATTCTGACTTGACAGCAGTGAGTTTGAGTTGGGGTTTTGTTTTTTAAATCTATACAGAAGCAGGCTGCCACATCTTTCTCCTGCATAGTGATTGGCGGTTTTGAACTGCTGATCTTTTGGTTAGTAGCTGAGTGCCTAGCTGCCATGCTACCAGGGCTCCTTCTTCTTGTTCTATTCCACCAGGACAGAATCTTTCTGGTGGATTTGAACCACTTGCCTTTGGGTTAGAAGCACAACTCTTTACAGATTTTCAAGTTCTTAATTACAGGGACTCCAGTGCATACCACTAGACCACCAGAGCTCCCTTCTTATGAAAGGTTCCTTAATCAGTATGTAAAATTTACAGAAATTGTCCCATTGGAATTCTTTCCCTTAAGATGTTAGCATTACATATCTGTCAGGTTACCTGTTTGCCAGTTTCAATTACGTACATTCTAGCTCATGCCAGCACTCCACTAGAAGGTGGGTGATGGAGGATCCTGCACTCAGTGTTAGAGGCCTAGGCTCAACTCTTCCTCTGATGTCACCCCTTGGTAGCAGCATCCTTTGAGTCAGGAGCAGCTCCCGGTGGAAACCTCGTGGGAAGTCGCCATGAGCAAACCTACACAAGCCCCATCGCCCTCTTTGTGAGCACACAGTCCTCGCAGCTGAGATCTGCTGCTCAGGGAATACAGCCCAGTCCACATCCTCTCCTGACTCATGCTCCTGGACATGGCTTAAATGGGTTTACTAGAAAGTAACCAACAACAAACACCAATTTTCCTGTGGTCCTCTCCGACATATGGTGATCCTGTGTGTGTCAGGGTGCTCCATAGGGTGGACCTGCGGTCCACAGGACAGAACCGTGTTCTTTCGAGTAGAGCTGTGCTCCCCAGGGTGAACCTGTGTTCTGTAGGATGGACCTGTGCTCCATTGGGTAGAGCTGTGCTCCGTACAATAGACTTGTGCTCTGTAGAGAAGAGCTGTCCTTCATAGGGTAGAACTGTGCTCCATAGGATAGAGCTCTGCATTATAGGGTGGACCTGTGTGCTCCATAGGGTAGACCTGTGCTCCATAGTTTTCAGAGGCTGATTTCTGGTAGATCACATGCCTATCTTCTGCCACCAGTTGGAAACAGGAACACCTCTGTTTACAGCGGGGAAAACAATTTATTGCCATCAGTTTGCATTATTTTTCTAGGATAATTCTTTCCGCAATCATCTATTTTGTTAATTTTGCTTCCTTGAACTCAACTCATTGCTATGGAGTCAGAACCAGCTCCTAGCTGACCCTCCAGTGAGTTTTGAGAGGCTGCCTATGGCACAGGAAGAGGTTGCCATCATCATCTGAAGGAGCAGCTGGTGAATTCGAACCACTTGCCTTTGATTTGGCAGCACAGCTCCTTACCTACTAGGCCACCAGAGTTCCTATATACATTTTTTCTTTTTTTAAAGTCACTAATAATAACAACCACGAAGCTGAAGGCAAAATTGGGCCCTGTAGCTTTCTTTTACACCTCCAGCTCTGCTTCCTGCTCTTGTTCACTTAATTCTTTGGAGGAAATTTACATCCTCATAATTCAGGGAAGAGTCTACTTGTCCTTTCTTGGGCACACGCACTCTTTGAACGAGTGAATGTGGCTGGAGCACATCTAGGTTACTTTTCCAACCCCGAGGGACAGGTGCCACAGTGGAGACCACTGCCAAGACCCCACAGAGTTAGTGAGGGCTCGTCCCTGGACTCACACAGAACACAGGGCATGTGTTTACGGTAGTGACTGACCAGTTTCCTGGGAGTAGTTTTTCAGGCCCTCGGGCATGATTGACAGGGTGGAAATGTAGTTGGGTGTGTGTGAGGGAGCCAGCCATTGTATTCTAAGTAAGGACTTTTATATTACTCTGTTTCTGAAGCTACATATAAGCAGCATCAACCCCAGTGTGGAGTTCTTGAGTGGGACAAATAATTAATATGGAGATTGAAACCTACTCAGGGTAACTTGGAAGAAAGACCTGGTAGTCCTTATGAAAAGCCAGCCACTTCTCAGAACACCTTGTTCTCCGGGAGACACAAGGGCTCACTGGCAACCGGATGTTTTATTTGCTTTGGTTTTTTTAACCCCAGTGACTTTCAGCAGTTCCAAGTGCAGGACTCGATTAAGTCCTCTGGCACGCTATGAGATGCCTTTTGTATTTTCCAACTTCCATAGATTGTCTTAATATAGTCTGAGAAACATACACAAAATGCAAAATACCTTTGTCCACTTGTTCCTGGATAAGTCTGAAAATCCACCAGAAAAATGAGGGTCTCTGATTGTGCTCTGAATAAACGGACTCAATGCCCAGTGTTTGTCATGAAGGTGCTTTTTACATTCCCTTTCCTGGATTGGACTAACATCTGTCTCTCCTCCCCACTTCTTACCAAATCCTGAGCCCTAAGTATGGGCAGATGACCTGCCTGAGGATGAAGTCTTTTGACATGAATTTAAAGACTTGTGAGTTTCTCAGATTAGTTATTCTCGCATGATGACATACACTGTGAAAAGGCCAGACTTGAAAATCTGCCCTCAACAGTGACACACAGAGTGGCTAATCCAGGGTCACAGACCAGACCATCAGCCAGTGTCAGTCTGCTAATGACAGGAAAGTGCCTGCCAAGGCGAAAAGCCTCAGGTTTCAGCCACCTAAAAATTGCAAATGAAAACTTGGATGTCACAATGTGTAAAAGCTGAAAACAAAGGATGAGCACAAAGGCTACCAGGTCATTCTCCAGCTGAGCCTGAACAAGGTGTTGAGGGTGAGAAGTTAGAGAGCAGAGGCTGGGCCCGCAGGGCAGGAGGGCACGGAGGAAGCTATAGGTTCTATCTCCTCAGGGCCCCGGTGTAACTCTGGGCCCACCCACTGTCCTGGTGTGGACATACCAGCAACTATGGCTGAATTCTAGACTGGTCATCAGTGAGATCACGTTTGACCTTTGTCCTGGCCTGCAAGAGCGAGGGTACTACACGTACAATCCATTGTCATTGAGTGATGCCAACACACAGTGACCCCACTGAACAGTGTGTAACTGCCCCTGGGGGTTTCCAAGGTTGTAAGTCCTTACAGTTTTCTCCTGTGGAGTGTCCAGTGGATTAGAATGGCAATCATTGGACTACGCAAACCTTTAACTACTGCACCACCAGGGCTCCTTTAGGTTAGGATAGAGGCTAATATTCTTAGTAATGATTCTTGGCTTCAACATCTGTGATTGCCTGTGGGTACTTGGCTACTAACTAAAAAGTTGATAGTTCAAACCCTCTACAGGGGTTCTGTAGGAGGAAGACCCATAGATCACTTCCTATGGGTGAAGATTATAGACTGGAAAACCCTCTAAGGCAGTGACCTTGTGTCACACAGGGTCACTATTAGTAGGAACCAACTTAATGACACTCAGCAATAACACTAACAATTGATATTCAAGATTATTTCTACCCAACAAATAGTGATACCTGTCTACAACAAGTATCTGTAAATGCCT
This sequence comes from Elephantulus edwardii, assembly GCF_000299155.1. Lineage (NCBI taxonomy): Eukaryota > Metazoa > Chordata > Mammalia > Macroscelidea > Macroscelididae > Elephantulus > Elephantulus edwardii. Next base: position 1,183,482 of record NW_006399889.1, on the reverse strand, counting down.
CTTATTCTGTATATCAGTCTGTTGTTGTGTGCCATCAAGTCAGAACCAACTCAGAGCTGACCCTCCAGTGGGTTTTCAGGAGGAGATTGTGCATCTTTTTCCCCACAGAGCAGCTGGTCGACGTGTGTGTGTCCTGTGTGTCCTACAGGGAACTCTGGTGGTAAAGCCCATAGAGAGTGGTAGTGCTGACTCAAAGGTCATGCCTTCTCTGGCAGTTCAAATCCACCAGCAACTCCTCAGGAAAAGAGCCATCTCCTCCCATGTGATTTACAGCCTCAGAAACCCAGTGGATGGTCATCTGTGAGTCAGTTCCCACTCAGCAGCAACATGTATTAAAGTGATATTTTAACATTCATACACCATCTTAACGCTAATGCTTTATGAGGTATTTCTTAGAATATATACAGTTAACATTGACTTTACAGCTCAAAACTCAGTTTCACTTTGGACAAACCTCATATTGTGAGCATCCTTCCAAGACTGACTACATCAGGCCCTCTGAGGATATCTGGTTGCCCCTTGGGTCTCATCAAGCTCTAATCCCGCCCCTCCAGCCCTTGGTGGTCCTCAGCTGCGGCTGCATGTTAAGGTCCCTTAGGAGCTCCCAACGCTCAGGCACATCCCAGACCAGTTAAACTGGAGCCTCGCTGGGGCCCAGACAGGAGTGCTTTCCAGAGTTCCCAGGTGATGGCACGTGCAGATAAGGTCGAGAGTCACTGCTTTAAGCAGTCCTGAGCTCAAGTTTTCCTTCTTCGGAAATGGCCAAGTTTTTATCAGGTCTCTTTAGGTGAACCTTTTAAAGTCCATGTGATTGTTAGCTGCTGTCAGGTCGGTCGTGATCCACAGTGACACAGTGGAAAGAACAGCCCAGCCCTGTGCTGTCCCATGGGCAGTCACTGGTGGTTTCCAGAAGATGCTTGCTAGCAGGTCACATGTGGTACACCCAGCAGTATTTGAGAGTATAAGGCCTAGTTCTTCAGGGAGTTTGAAGCCCAGTCAGCACAGAGCCCAAGATCAGAGACCACTGAGTGCCATTCTCCAATCTAACCATCTCCTCTCCCTTCTTGGATTCCCTGCAGGAGCTACAGTGACAGCTGTTTCCTGGATTCGTCCCTCTATCCAGAACTAGCTGACATCCAGTGGTACGGGCAGGAAAAAGCCAAGCCCGGGACCCTCGTGTGAGCCAGCCTGGCCTCAATCTGACCGCCTCAACGCCATTCCGAGATCACCTCACTGCCTCTCATTTGCCTTACCCAGACGCACTGTCACCCTGCACCAGCTTCAGCCCTCAGCACTTTCTTTCTCCCGTCTCCACAGCCCCTCATCCTCAAAAACCGGACTGAGGAGACATTCTGGAAGGTTCCGGTCCCACTGTGTGTCCTCTGGCTTTCTTGCCCACAGAGAGCCAGACACCAATCCTCAATGACACCTTGGTGGCTTCCCCCTGCCTCGAGAGTCCCCAGGCCAGGAACCCTGTAGAAAGCTGGCTGGCCCCTAATTCCTGAGGACAAGCAGGATTGGTAGAAAACAGGAAACGGGATCAAGTACAGGGTGATTCAGAAAGACTGTTATGCCGTTCCCAGCCTGCCACCTTTAGGCCAACCAAATGCTTCATGAAGAGGAGGCCTGTGGGAGATAGTCTGTTTATACCTGAAGTATTCCTAAATGAAACAACTTGGAGAGAGTGGTGTTGGGAGGAGGAGAGAATGGAAAAGAAAGCTTAACACTTCAGAGATGCATCAGAGGATCACAATCAGTTCTATGCTGCCAAAGATTAACAAAATCAAATTTGAAACAAACAAACAAAAAATAAAGAGGGGCCAAGAGGAAGGCATTCTTTCAGCAATGAAATTTCTTTTCAATTCTAAACTGCTTCTACGTACCACAAGTGAAAGTCAACCATGTGTAAACTGTCTCCTCTCCTTCCCCCGCTCCCATAACGTTCCACTCCTCTTGCGGCACAGAGCCGAACAACTAACCCAACGTGATGTTACGTGAGGGCATCTCTGTCATTGCAACTCTGAAACGCCACCAGTCCAGACACTAACACAGATCCGTGGGGACGAACAGAGTGTGCCCTCAGCTCTGGTCTGGGCAGGTGGGTCAGCTCATGGCCAAGCCAAGATGCCCACTACTTTTCCTTTCGGAATTTGTAGTAAACAATTGCCAAAAGTGGTTCTCTATCATGATAACAACCAGTAAACGTGTATCCTCTTGTTTGTTTGTTGTTTTATTTTGCACAAGGTGTTTTAATTTCCTTTTTTTTACAGGAAACCAAGGGAAAAAAGCACATTGCGATCCGTTCGAGTGTTTGACCGTGTGGCTCATTTTGTGTTTGTTAGCACTTGTGTGACTAAGAGCTCAGACCTGACTCCTCTCGGCACCAGTGTGTCACTTACAGAACCCAGCTATGCTCTTACGCCGGAAGGTCTTACGTGTCTACGGGCAAGTAGAGCAGGGTCGAAAGCATTCCCAGCTCCCAGAGGGCCCATATCCCTAAAACATGATCAGTTACCTTGATGCATCACATTTGTCTGCAGATACCAAAAGAAGAAGGAAGAGGATGGGGGGAGAGAGGGAGCTGCACGTTTACATGTGTTTTGAGCTATGCTTAATACACAACTGGAAAGCCATCAAACTTCAAAGGCCTCAAAAATACTTTTCTAGTAACTACCAAGTGCACAATCTTTTGTTGGGTTATTCAAGATGGCACAAACTAGGTCTCCATAGAGGTGTTAACTCTGTGCTTGTTGATGCAAGTCGGGGGGTGGGGGAGTATGTATTTTTCATTTGGAATGACTTCCACTTGGAAAGGCATTCAACAGCCAGGGACAGGAGCAGGGGTGGGGGCAATTTTGTGGGGAAAAAGGACTGAAGTTAGCTGTAGCATAAAAGGAGGGAGGGGAAAAGAAATCTGTTTTTTAGTGTTTTGTGATCCAAGAATAACAACAGATGCTACCAGACCAGGAGGGTAAGAATGGACATCAAAATGAAACATAATCATGGTGGTCTCGATGCTGGCGTGTGAAGAGTCCTGGGACCAACAGGCTGGAGCCTCCAGGCCAGGACAAGGGGCGGGTGTCAGGCATCCAGCAGGTGCCACCTCCTCAGGTCCTGTGAGCCAGGAGGCCTGGTTTTGCCTGTCTCTGAGCAGGGCTTGTTGGCTGGTACCAGTTTGCAGAGGGATTAACAGTAGTATAACACTTTAAGGATAAACCTTCAGGATAAATAAAAGCTAGTTATGCTACTAAATGATGTGAGAGATTAATGGGCAAGGGAGAATTTTTTGTTTCCTTTTTTCATTTTTAGTAGTGTTTTAACAGCATCTCTGCTGGCCTCATGCTGCACTGTCAACTCAAAGGCATGTGGTTCGAATGCACGAGCTGCTCAGAAGAAAAAGAATGGGCCATCTCCTCCCACGTGACTCATAGCCTCTGAAAACCCACCGGAAGGTCAGCTATGGGCAGGTTCCAACTCTATGGCACATAACAAACAGGAGATTTTGTTTAGTTCTGGGTTTTTCTACCCCTTTCTGAAACATACAGGGGGACTATTTTTGGTGGTTTCATTTTTTTCTCCCCAAAGAAGATACATGCAGAATCAGACTGAACTCTGTGCAACAGGAAAAAGTCAAAAGGGAAACAGAGAAGATGATGATGTTACATCCACATATACTCTGCATACTCTCTTGAAATTATGTCTGAAGTCAATTGTGGGCTTCCAAGCCAGTGGAGTTATAAGGACAAAGAGAAGAAATTCTCTCTGAAGACTTTATGTTTTGGATTCAGGGGCAGAGGGGACTGAGGTGGAAGTAGGAGTTACCAGACAGGCACATGCGATAGTCTGGTAGTAAAGACAGAGATTAAGTAAGACAGGTTTTACTGTTTAGCTGCGTTCAGTTAACCCCAAATGTATATAAAGTGTTAGCCTTTGAGGCAGACATGTTTAACTATCAGTGTGGTGGGAAATGGTATAGTTCATTGTATACAAGCACTTGCAAACTCTTTCTAGGTCCTTATTTCTTTAAAATAAGATGAAATATGAAGGCCCTGGTCTGATGTAGGAGCCCTGGCAGGGCAATGGTTAGAACATTTCGCTGCTAACCTAAAGGTCTCTGGTTCAAGCCCACCAGCCACTCCACAGGAAAAATATGAGGCATTCTGCTCCTGTAAAGGTTTATAGCCTTGGAAATCCTGTGAGGCAATTGTCCTCTGTCCTGTAGGATCATTGTAAGTCAGAATCAACCTGGCAACATTGCATTTGGGTTTGGTGGTTATATCTGACAGAAAGACCCTATTGGAATCTTTGGATACATTTAAGAAATTTTCCTAGGTAGCCAAAAGACTGGTGTCAACACATTCATCAGACTATGTTGTACAACAGGTTGATTTTTCAATTTTATTTTATTTTATTATATACAGGTGAGTGTTGAAATTGTTAAAATTCCCATTTGTTTTCATTCAGTATTAATTTAGTTCTAAATATAGCAAATCCCATCCAGGTGCTATCAGATGACCAGTTACTGCTTAGTTAACTAGGTGTAAAGTTTTACATATACATTAATGTCAATAGTTTATTACAAGTTGTGTAAAATGGACTCTAGTTTAATAATGGGGGGGAGGGGGTAAAAGATTAGGTTGCTCCTGAAACTGACTGTAGAGCATGTAAGATGATTTTACTGGCTTCTGTTCAACTGTAATCGATGAAAAAGATGTATGTTGTAGAAAAAGTTGCAGAATTAAAAAAAGAAATCTGCTTTTAATTTATTCTTTTTGTATTAAGAATTTGTATAGTACCTTTACATTTTGCAAAACAGTGTTGTCAACACTTATTAAAGCATTTTCAAAATGAAAAAATTCCAACTGCCTTTGGGAGATTTTGTTGCTTTATGTCTGAGTTAAAACTTCCTCATTTTCATGCTAATTGTATTCTCTGGAAGTTGGAGAGTGTCCTCTGTGATCTTGGCTTTCAGTCTGTTGTCAAAATTCTAAATGCTGAAACACCCAAAATTAGTGTAACAGGTGATTTATTGTGAATAGATAGATTTTAATTGAGCAGTGTCATCTGAACATAATAGGAAGGCACTCTGAAGTGGGGACCCTGAAATACAGGTCACTGTTGTATTTCTTTCTTAACAGTGTCAAACGCACAGGGCAGGTTACAGAAACAGTCGCTGAGAACATGGTGCGTATCCTGAAACAACCTCCAGGTAGACCCTGTAGGTCCTGCTTCTCAAGCTGGCTGCATGTAGATGGTTTTCCTCAAGAGCCCAATACCTAAGGCCACTAAGCTGATCAGAAGCTATTGTTTGACCTCACAGTGACTTCAGCCATAATTCTTTTGAGAGTCCAAAGGAGACACATGAGGGCCGATAGTCTTGGTGTGTTGCCCTAGTTCTGTGAACCCAGAAATCTAGGTTAGGAGACTCAAAACTGTCTCAGCTGCAAATAATCGTGTCTCTGGCTTTCTAGATGATGGGGGTGGGCGGGGGGGAATCTGTTTGTTGGTTTGTTTGTTGTTACAGCTGCCAACAAGTTGGCCCCCAACTTCAGGTGACCCCATGCATAATGGCATTGAACCGTAGTGATCTGTGGAGTTCCCACTGATTTTTCAAAAGGATATCACCAGATTTTTCTTCCCTTCAACCTATTCTCAATCTGGAAACTGCACTGAAACCAGTTCAGTTGTGTTAGTTAACAACAAAATCCAGCTGATGGCTGGCCTTGAATCACACTGATTTGGAAACAAGTCAGATCTCTCACATGGAAGGCAGGCGAGAATTCTCCCACAGAACCACATCTGTGCCAGCTTGATTTGCTTCCAGACTCAATGCTGTCAGGTTGGAAGCAACTCATGTTTTCAGAGGCTGTAAATTTCATGAGAGGCGATTGCCTGTCTCCTGTGGCGTTACTAGTGTATTCCATCAGCCAGAGACGCATGGCCTCTGGATCAGCAGCACACTGTCTACAGACTACGCCCTGGAGCTCCCTTCTTGTTAGGTGGTGTTGGATACGACTCCGCAACCCTACGAACCCTGTCATAACTTGTGCCATCCTCATTGTCTCTGACACACTTGAGCCCATTGCTCTAGTCACTGTGTCAAGAGACTAAGAGTTCTGGTTTCATTTTGTTAATGATACAAAGATTATGTATATGTATATGTATATGTATATGTATATGTATATGTATATGTATGTATATCTTTACTCTGAAGCTCTGGGAGCCTAGAGGTAAGAAGCTGCACTGCAACCCTAAAGGGATGTGATTTGAATCCACGGAAGGATGGGCTAACTCCTTCCAGGCAATGTACTGTCTCTGAAAGCTTGCTGGAGGGTCAGTTATAGATCAGTTCTGGTTCGATAGGACACAACAACACACTACCAGAAAGATTGGAACTAGAGATCAACCTTAGTCGGGATACTACTTTAGTATTTGTACAGTGTTTCCAGCAGATGGTTGCTAGTATGAAGGGTGCCCTGGCATGTATACTGGTTCCACAAAGCAGATATGGCAGGAAAAACACTGAGGACATCCAGGCTCTTTTGGATCATCTTGCCTCCATCTCTATGTTGCTCCTAGTTCTCTGTAAAATGCAAAGGGTTAACCAAGGAGACCCTGAGACCACTCAGGCTCCTTGCCTTAAGGCCACGACTCCCTGCCTCCTGCATCTACACTGCTGGAAAAACTCAGTCACACACACACACACACACACACACACACACACACACACA
>NW_006399889.1:1157420-1176651 GCF_000299155.1 Elephantulus edwardii | reverse complement strand
ACACTCACAGGGACACACACACACACACACACACACACACACACACACACACACACACACACCCCCTTCTAAAACCTATCGTCAAAGTAACAGTCTGCCAGGCCTGTAGATACCAGAGCCCCACCTATGGGAGAAACAGTGGCTCACTTCAGAAGAGACTTTGCTGTTCAAAATCCCAGGCCGTGTGTCTCCTCGGTACCAGAAAACCAGGGTCTGACCCACAAGAATATCTCTGGATAGAAAGTCTTTGCTGACTTGTTTGCTCTTTGTGTGAGTTGTGATGTAGTCTGCAGCGTTGCGCTGTTAATATCAGTAGCACCAAGTTTGAAGTGTGCTACTGTTTTTTGGTTCTGAATAGATTAACCCCTGCCAAAAAAAGAACCTAAATCATGTCCCTGTGAACCTGCTCCCCCTCATTTCTAGGGAGTCAGAACTGACTTCTAGCTGAATCTCCATTAGGTTTTTGGAGGCTGTAAATCAGTCAGGAGGTGTGTTCAAACCATCAGAGAGGTGTCATCTTTGAAGTTAGCAGTGCAGCTCTCTACAGACTATGCCACCACCAGAACTCCCTGTGATCCTGCTGGTAAGGAGTTGCACTGCCAACCCAAAGGCATGTGGTTCGAATTCATCAGTTGCTCACGGGAGAAAGATGAGCTATCTCCTCGCATTTGATTTACAGCCTCTGAAAAGTCACTGAAGGGGCAGCAATGATTCTGTTCGGATTCAATTGTATATAACAACACCACGCCCACATTTTATACACTGCCTGCAGGAAAGCCTGAGACCTCCTTAATTTAGAAAAGCAATCAGAGCCTGAACACCTTGCAGTGATCAACGTTGATTTAAAAAAAAAAAATTAAACGTTTTTACAGAGACCTTTTAAAGTCTATTACATGAAAAACTAAGTCCGCTCAGGAAATTAATGTCTCCTCGTTAAGATCTAACTACCACAGGAAAGCAAACGGCATACAGCAATATAGCCACTCTTTCCTATCCTTCACCACACACACTCACCTCACCTAGGACAAAAAGATTTCATTCTCACAAATATTATATGGTGCCCCTGTTGTAGAATGAGGCTGACACTGGGATGGGGGTAAGACTGAGGAAAACTGGATAAATTATGTTTATTACATTGAAGCTGGTGAGGGAGAGAATAGTTTAAAATTAATATATTTTAGGGCATTATGATTATCATAAGAGTCCGGAATGAGGGTTGCAGAGTGGAGTATACTTGGGGTGGGGGTAGGGATGTAAGGGGGGGGATTGTGTACAAATGAAGGAGTTTTGCTTTCCAAGGAGAGGAGCGAACTGGGGGTGGGGGTGGGGTAGGTAGGTGGGGAGAAAAGTGCAACAATGAATGAATGGAATTCCAAAATCTCTGTAGATGTTCATTGAAATTAGTAATAAAAAAGAAAAGAAAAAGAAAAAATGTATTTCATTCTTGCACAAGAGCCATGCTACTCTTCTCTGTATCGTTCCAGTTTTAGTATATGTATGCAGATGACACAACTCTGCTTGCTTTCTGAAACTGAGGAGGACCTGAAGCGCTTGCTGCAGAAGGTCAAGGACTGTAGCCTTCAGTATGGATTGAAGCTCAACATCAAGAAAACAAAGATTCTCACCATTGGGCTGAGTGGCAGCATCATGATAGACAGTGAAGAGAATGAGATTGTTTACAGTTTAATTTGCTTGGTTCCACATCGACACTCTTAGTACCAGAAGTCAGGAAATCAAAAGATGAATTACACTGGGAAAGTCTGCTATTAGGAACTTCTCCAGCATACTGAAGAGCAATGATGTCAGTCTGGAAACTAAGGTGTGCCTGAACCAGACCATGATCTTTGCAATTACGTGCTAGGCATCACAAAGCTGGACAATGACTAGGGATGACTGAAGGAAAATTGATGCCTTTGAGCTTTGGTGCTGGAGAAGAGTATTGAATATACCATGGACTGCTAGGAGAACAAACAAGTTTATCCGGGAGAGGGTGAAACCAGGATGCTCCTTGGAGGCAAGGATTCTGAAGCTCTGTCTGACATACTTTGAACATGTTGCAAGGAAGGACCAGTTGTTGCAGAGGACATCATGCTTGGGAGGGCGGAAGTACAGTGTAAGAGAAGACCCTCGGTGAGATGAATGGGCTCAATGACTGAGGTAATGGGGGTAAGTGTGTCAGAGACAATGAGATTGGCACAGGATAGATCAGGCTTCAGTACTGTTGTACATAGCGTCACTACGAGTCACAGCTGACTTGACAACACATAACAACAACAAACAACATGCTGCCTAAGCAAGCATAAGGCAATTTCAAACACTCACTATTTTGGCTAGTAAAGTACAAGCTTATTATCATCAAGTTGGAACCGACTCATAACTGAATCAGCCACACCTTGATGAGGCACACAGACCTACCATTGATTCTCAGTAATTTGGAGAGGACCTTTGCTGCAGACTTTTCCATGCAATATATCTGTTCTCTTGATTTCTGGTACCAAGGGCATTTGTTGATTTTTGGATCCAAATAAGATGCAGTTGTTGACAGTTTCATCTTTTCTCATCTATGTTGCCTAACCAGTCCATTGGTAAGAATTATTTGTTTTCTTGATGTTGAGATGCAATCCATATTGAAGGCTATAGTCTTTGATCTTCTACAGCAAGAGCTTCAAGTCCTCCTCACTTTCAGCAAGCAAGATTGTATCATCTGCATAATGAAGATTATTGATGAGTCTTCCTCCAATCCTGATGCTACATTCTTCACAGAGTCCAGTTTCTCAGATAATTTGCTCAGCATACGGATTAGATAGTTAAGGAGAGAGATAAAATTCCAAGGCCCATCTTTCTTCATTTTTAAATCATATAGTATTCCCTTGCTCTGTTTGCACAAGGGTCTTTCTCCTTTTTTTTTTTAATTTTATATTGGTTTGCTTACAAAGTTCATATACATTTTATTTTACTCTATTCTTCATTCATATTGAGTTTCATACAATCATTAATTAGTTGTTATTGGACAAATTTTAATTGTCATTGGACCTTGCCCATCGTTACCCTGTCTTTTCACCAGGATCCTTACCATTTCCTTCACCTGTTCTCTCCACCCACCAAACTGTACTTTACCTCTCCACTCACATCCCTTTCCACCTTGGGTTCCCATACATGTTTTATTAGTTATCCTTCTTTTTACAATAATGGTTTTATGCAATATTTGTCCTTATGAGACTGAGTTAGTTCACTCACCATAATGATTGCCAATCTCTCCCAAGTTATATCATTTTTTGAATAATTTTAATGAGCATTTACAGAGATTTTGGATTTCCATTCATTCATTGCTGCACTTCTCTCCCCGCCCAGCCCTCCCCCCACCCCAGTTCGCTCCTCTCTTTCAAAAGTAAATAATTTTTTTTAAAAAAAAACATTGCTCCTGAGTGCTGCACAGTATTCCATTGTGTGAATGTACCACAATTTCTCAATCCATTCAATTGTGGTTGGACATTTATGCTGTTTCTATGTTCTTGCAATGGTAAATAATACTGCTATGAACACAATGGTCTTTTGAATTAGGATAGGTGTCACTGGGCCAAGTGGCAGCATCAGGATGGTGGTGAAGAGATTGAGATTTTTCACAGCTTTAGTTTGCTTGGCTCCACAGTCAACACTCTCAGGACCAGAAAATTAAAAGATGTATTGTGATGAGAAAGTCTGCTGTTAGGGACCTCTGCAAAGTACTGAAGAGCAATGGTGTCTCTCTGGAGACTAAGGTGCATCTGATACAGGCCATGGTCTTTGCTATCACTTGTTATGCATCAGAGAACTGGACAATGACTAGAGAGGATAGAAGGAGAATTGATTACTTTGAGCTGTGGTGCTAGAGAAGAGGATTGAATGTACCATGGACTGCTAGGAAAACAAACAGATTCATCCTGAAAAGGGTCAAACCGGACCGCTCCTTGGAGGCAAGGATTCTGAGGCTCCATCTAACATACTTTGGACATGTTGTAAGGAGACACCGGTCCTTGGAGGGGTTGGAGGGACAGCGCAGGAGGGGAAGGCCCCCTATGAGGTGGATTGATTCAGTGACTGGGGTAATTGGGATGGGTGTATCGGAGATGGTGCGATTGGCACAGGAGAGAGCAGAGTTTAGGGCTGTTGTACATAGGGTTGCTATGAGTCGCAAGCGACTCGACGGCACATAACAACAACATAGGTGTCACATGAGCCCAATTTAGGGTTCTTGGAATCCTATTTTTCTCAATGTTAGTCATAGTTTGTTATGATTCACTCAGTCAAATGCCTCTGAAGAGTCAATAAAGTTCAAATAAACATTCTTTTGGTATTCTCTGCTTTCATCCAGGATCCACCTGACATCAGTAATGATATCCCTGGTGCCACAGCCTCGTTTAAACCCATCTTGAACTTCTGGCAGTTCTCTTTCAGTACTATTTTAACCATTTTTAAAGGTTTTCAGCAATATTTTGCTTGCAGGTGATACTAATGATGTTGTTTGATAATTTTTTACATTCTGTTGGATCTCTTTCTTAAGAATGGGAACAGATATGAATCTCTTCTAGCCAGCCAGGGAGCTGTTATCCACATTTCCTGACACAGACTCATGAGCACGTTCAAGGCTGCCTCTGTTAGTCAAAATATGTCAATTGGTATCTCATAAATTCTGGGGCCTTATTTTTTTGCCAATGCCTTCAATGTAACTTTAATCCCCCCCCCTTCATTACCATTGATAACATGGTACTTCCTGAAAGAATTCCATGTGGGCCAATCCTTTTTGGTACAGTGACTCTGTGTATCCTTCCATCTTCTTTGGATGCTTCCTGAAACACTCAAGATCTTGCCCACAGCATCTCTCAGTATTGCAACTTGAGGCTTGAATTTGTTTTTCAATTCTTTTGGCTTGAGAAATCCCAAGTGAGTTCTTCCCTTTTTATTCTTTGATGTTCGGAGAACTGGAATTAGAGAATAAAAGGAGAAGAATAAAGGCAAATTCCTATCAGGGATCACAAAGCAAACATTCCAATTCCAATTTTAAAAACCAAACAAACCAACCAAAAAACCCTTAACTTATAGTTGAGTTGGAATGTACTCTGAGCTAGCCCTCCAAGTGAGTTTTTTTTTGAAGCTGTAAATTACATTGGAGTAGATTGTTTCCCCTGTAATACGGTTATCTATTTCTTTAGTCTATGAGACTGTAAGCTTTTGAGGACCCAGAATCAAAACAGAGCATGCAACATGACTGACAGGCTCACCACCTACTTGGTCACCCTCATAGATGGTACACCTACACATCTATTTCTAGAGAAGTTTGAGCTCACTCATTTGGTCACACTCTCGCATGGTACTCTGGGAAAAAGAAAAGAGATAGTTATCTCCACTGCCTTTTACTGGGATTAAGAAGCTTTTGCAGCAGAAGCCAACCCCTTGCTCTATGGAAGAAAGATGAATAATCTACTCCAGGAGTCAGAATTGACCTGATAGCTTTGGGTTTGTTTGGAAAAGCTGGAGAACTGTATGATACAGGCTGTATCATCACTGCTAATAAGGGAATAGTCTATCAACAGATCTTCCTATTATGCGTATAGATAGCATTGTTCCTCAGGATGGATCTTGCAAATTGCCTTTTCAACTATGAAAACAACAGTATTCTTCTTCAATTTTTTTGTCCCCAGTATAATAGACCATATGAGTGACTGATTCAAAGTGGCCCATGCTAGTTCATCTCAGTTCATTTGTGCCTAGAATGTCAATCTTCATACATCCCATTTCATTTTTTACAATTTCCAGGTTTTCTACATTTATGCTTCATAAATTCCATGTTTCAATTATTAATGGTTGTTTGCAATGCTTCTTCCCATTTTGAGCGGCTTCCTATCTGCGCTCTACCTCTAATACTATAACTACCCACATTTATTTTTTCATTGGGTTTTAATAGGCCCAGTGTTTTGGAAGTGAATGGCCAATCTGTCTTCCTAGGCTGTCTTAATGTAGGAGCTATTGCAACATGTCCACTATGGGTAACCCTTCTGATACTTGAGACACTAGTGGTACAGTTTCCAGCATGACAGCATCCCACAAGCTACACCAGTACAGTCAACTGACAGACAAGTGCTTTACTAAAAGGAATAATAATAATAAAAAATATCATCCAAGCCTATACACTAAGTCACTGGGCCAATTGGCAGCATCAGTACGGATGGTGAAGAGATTGAGATAGTTAACAGTTTTAGTTTACTTGGTTCCACAGTCAATGCTCTTGGTAACAGCAGCCAGGAAATCAGAAGACAAATTGCATTGGGAAAGTCAGCTGTGAGGGACCTCTCAAGAGTACTGAAGAGCAATGACATCAGGCTGGAGACTAAGGTGCGCCTGATCCAGGCTATAGTCTTGGCAATTACATGCTATGCATCAGAGAGTTGGACAGTGACTAGGGATGATACAAAGAGAATTGATGCCTTTGAGCTGTGGTGCTGGAGAAGAGTGTTGAATATACCATAGACTGCTAGGAGAACAAACAGGTTTGTCCTAGAGAGGGTGAAGCCAGAATGCTTCTTGGAGTCACAGATTCTGAAGCTTCATTTGACATACTTTGAGCATGTTGCAAGTCCTTGGAGAGGGACATCATGTTTGGGAGAGTGAAGGGACAGCACAGGAGAGGAAGACCCTCAATGAGATGGATCGATTCTGTGAGTGGAGTGGTGGGAATGAGTGTGTCTGAGACGGCGAGGTTGGCACAGGATAGAACGGCATTTAGGGCTCTTGTACATAGGGTTGTTATGAGTCACAAGCGACTCGATGGCACATAACAACAACAAATACACTAAGTCACAAAACTTAGCAAAAGCTCAGTGTAAGGACCTTCCCTCAGTATTACCTCAGGCAAAAATCTTTCCCTGAAGCTTGGACATGGGATTTGGACTTAAATCCTCCTAAAATGAGAGACAACAGCATGAGAGACCAGTAGCAGCGTGTGCTGCAAGATAAGTAATATCTTGTGGACTAAGCTATTATATCAAGAGGTGGCTGAGGAAGGGAGGGTTTGACAATGTAGGTGGGGGTGCAAGGAATGGTGATGAAGTAGAGAAAGGGAAGAGACAATACACAAGTGCTTGGGTGGGAGGGGACAGTGAATGTATTGGTTATTTCTGTAAGGGAAGTGTCTTTCATCTGCTCAGTAAAATGCTTGTCTGTCAGATATTGTTCTAAAACTAAGCATCCAAATTAGGACAGACTAGGAAGAGGAATTGGCCATCTACTTCTGAAATATAATAGGCCTTCGAAAACCCTATGTACAGTAGAACACCCATAGAGTAGACTAACAGGTACAGCAACTGAGGCTGAGCCTTCAAATTTGGAAGCACATAGGAAGAGGAACAGTTAGCAGAAACTAATATTTGGAGCATGGAATGTGAGAAGCATGAATGTCGGGCAACAACACGCTGTTAAGAAAGAAATGGAACACATAAGTATTGACATATTAGGTATGAGTGAAATGAGATGGATTGGCATGGGACATTTTAAATCAGACGATCATATGATCTACTCTGCTGGAAATAAAAAGGTGAGAAAAAACAGGGTCGCTTTCATAGTTAAAAAGGCCATTTCTAGATCCATCTTGAAATATAATACTGTGATCAATATACATTCAAGGAAGACAGGTTATTACCACTATCATTCAAATTTATGCACCAACAACCAGAGCCAAAGAGGAGGAAATAGTTGATTTCTACCAACTGTTGCAGTCAGGAATCGATCAAACATGTAACTAAGATGCATTAAAAATAATGGGTGACTGGAATGCAAAACTTGGGAACCGGGAAGAAAGAAGAATCAGTAGTCGGAAAATATGGACTTGGGGAAAGAAATGAGGCTGGGGATAGAATGACAGAATTCTGTACAATCGATGATTTATCCATAGCAAATACCTCTTATAAGAAATATAAATGCAGGCAATACACATGGATTTCACCTGAAGGTAAGCACAGGAATCAGATTGATTACATCTGTGGAAGGAATCATTGGAGAAGTTCCGATATCAGCAGTGAAAACTAGGCCTGGTGTTGATTGTGGAACAGACCATCAACTGTTCATATGCAAGTTCAAATTAAAGTTAAAGAAGGTTAAATAATATCCACAGGAATAAAAATTGATCTTGAGTCTATGCCTCCTGAATTTAAAAACCAACTCAGAAACTGGTCTGAGGCCTTAAATAACTAATGAACAAAGACCAGATTAACTGTTGGAAGATATCAAGAATATCATTCATGAAGAATGCAAAAGATCACTACAAAGAAGGAAGGAGAGGAAAAGACCAAAATGGATGTCAGAAGAGACTCTGAATATTTCACTAGAGCACCAAGAAGCCAAAGCAAAGGGAAGAAATCAAGAAGTTAGGGAGCGGAATAGAAGTTTTCAAAGGGCAGCTCAGGAAGCCAAGGCAAAGTATTATAATGAAATGTGCAAGGAGCTGGAGTTGTAAAATAATAAAGGCCAAACTCACTCAGCATTTCCTAAGTTGAAAGAACTAAAGAACAAATTCAACCCTTGAGTTTCAATGCTTAAGGATGCTATGGGCAGAATATTGAATGATTCAGTAAGCATTAAAAGAAAATGCAAGGAGTATACAAAGTCAAAGTAATTGTACCCAAAAAAAGTGGTTGATATGGAATAATTTCAAGAAACAACATACGATCAAAAGGCAATGGTGGTGAAGGAGGAAGTTCAGGCTGCTCTAAATGACTTAGTGAAAAATAAAGCAGCAGGATTTGATGGAATACCAATTGAGGTATTTCAACAAACACATGTTGCCTGGATGTGCTCACCAAGTTGTACCGGGAAAACCTGAGGACTACTTGGCCAACTGACTGGAAGAGATCCATATTTATTCTCATTCCAAAAAAAAAAAAAAAGATGACCTGACAGAGTGTGGAAATTATCAAACAATATTACTAATATCGCACACTAGCAAAATCCTGCTGAAGATTATCCAGAAATGACTGGAAGTGTACGTTGACAGAGAACTATCAGAAATTCAAGCTGGACTTAGAAGAGGTCATGGCACTAGAAATATTATTGCCAGTGTCAAATGGATCTTGGCAGAAAACAGAGTACTAGGGGAATGCCTACCTCTGTTTCATTGACTATCGTGACTAACCTTGAGGAAAATGGAAATCCCAGAACACTTGATTGTGCTTATGCAAAATCTATACTTAGAACAGGAAGTAGTCCTCAGAACAAAGCAGGGAAATACTGCATGGTTCAAAATCTCAAAAGGAGTGTGTGTGGGAAGCATCCTGTCTCCATATCTTTTCAATCCATATGCAGAACAGATCATTCAGGAAGCACAACTTTATGAGGATGAATGTGACATCAGGATTGGAGGGAAACTTATCAACAACCTACATTAGGCAGATGATAAAACCTTGCTTGCTGAAACTGAAGAAGACCTGAAGTTCTTGCTGCAAAAGGTCAAGGACAATAGTCTTCAATATGGATTAAAACTCAACATCAAGAAGACAAAGATTCTCACCACTGGGCCAATTAGCAGCACTACAGCAGATATAGAAGAGATTAAAATTCTTAACAATTACTGCTTGCTCAGTTCTACAATCAACACTCTTAACAATAGCAGTGAAGAAATCAAAAGACGAATTGTAACTGGAAAAATCTGCTGTCAGGGATCTCTCCAGGGTATTGAAAAGCAATGATGTCAGTCTAGAGACTAAGGTGTACCTAATGCAGGCCATAGTCTTTGCAATTACTTACTATGCATCAGAAAGCTAGACAATGACTAGGATGATAGAAGAAGAATTGATACCTTTGATTTATGGTGCTGGAGAAGAGTCTTGGACATGCCATGGACTGCCAAGAAAACAAATAGGTCTGTCTTGGAGAGGGTGAAACCAAGTTTCTCTTTAGTCTAGGATTTTGAAGCCCCATCTCACATACTTTGGGCACATGGCCAGGAGAGACAGGTCCTTGGAGAAGGATATCATGCTTGGAAGGGTAGAGGGTCAGTGAAGGAGAGGATGACCCTGGATGAGATGGATTGATACAGTAACTGGGTCAATGGGAGTTAGTGTGTCAGAATTAGTCAGACTGCATCAGGAGAGGGCAGGGGTCAGAGTTGCTGTACATCAGGTCGCTATGGGTCACAGGTGACTTGACAGCACATAACAGCAACATACACATCTATGACATAAAGAAACTGGCAACTTGGAAATCATTCCCTGATAAATTAACTAACAGGTGGTGTACTTCTAAAAGCAAACCGTAAAGACAACCAGGCATACAAATATCTTGACATTTTTCAAGCTGAAAGATCTGAAGAATAATTCAAGCCTTGGGCTGAAATACTGAGAGATGCTATGGGCAAAATCTTGAGTAATCTAGGAGGCTGGAAACGAAGATGGAAAAAATACACAGGATCACTGTACCAAAAGAATTGGCTGACATGGGATTATGATAGAGAAAAAGTTGAAGCTGTCAATGATTTCATCTCACTTGGGGCAACAGTCAGTACCCTTGGTACCAGAAGTCAGGAAATCAGAAGACATGTTGCACTGGGCAAATCCACCTCTCCTAAAAGCTGAATAGCAATAATGTCAATCAATTTGAAGACTAAAGAGTGTCTGACTCAGGTCATGGGTTTTTCAATCACTCACTATGCATCAGAGAACTAGACAATAAAAAAGGAGGACAGAAGAAGAATTGATACTTTTGAGCTGTGGTGCTAGAGAAGAGGACTGCATATCCCCCATGGACTGCCAAAAGAACAAACAGGTATGTCTTGGAGAAAGTGCACTCAGAGTGCTTTTGGAGGCGAAGATGATAAAGGTTTGATCTCACATACTTCAGACAAGTTGCTAGGAGAGGCTATTCTTGGAGAAGGACTTCATGCTTGGAAAGGTGGATGGTTGATAAAAGATGAGAAGACCCTCAACCAGGTGGATTGACACAGTTACTACTGCAAAGAACTCGAGTGTGTCGGAAAGTGTGAGGATGGCACAGGACAGGACAGGGTCATACTCGATGGTACTAAACAACAACATATTCAATAAACTAATAGGGAAATTTTTTTAAAAAATCTAAGACTAAACCATGCCTACTTTTCCCATCCAAATTACTGTCATTCAGGTGAGTCACTGCTTTAGAATGAATTTTGGTTGATGACAAGTTGAAGCACATCAAGATACTTTTCCCAGAATGATGAAAGCATAACCTTGTACTTTCTCATATAGCTTCCCCATTCAGAACAGATATTCAGAAGGCAGTGTATTGCTTTCAAAGTAATTTCATACACTAATAGAGATTTGGAAATCATACAAGAACAAGAACTGAACGTTTTGACCCAAGAAGTTGGATGACTGAGAATCTCTAAGACAAGGCCAGAATTATTTTGGCATCTTCTCTATTAAGACTTAGTTGTCCCTGAATTGCCTTCCTTTTCAGTTTAATGAGTGGCTTTTCTGCAATTAAAAGCACACTTTACCAATATTCAATTCAAGTGCATGCTTTTGTGCCAATTTATATCTCAGGAGGATGTGGCAAAATCAGATCTAACTTCTCCGGAGGTAGACATGACCCCAGAGCACCATGACATACTTGTTATGAGTTATAATTATTTCTGAAAGCCAAGAAACGTGAGTAATCTATTGCTTAGTGACTGAATTTAAAGAACATAATGGAAACTTAGCTGAGAGTGTTTAACCAATATTTTTCTCCTGTTACAAGAGACCCAGAGGAAGGCAGTTCAGGATCTGGGTAATGACTCCATGATACTATAAGAGAACCAGGCTCTATCTTCTGCTCTTCCACCTTTAGCATGAGTGTCAAGATATGCAAGATGGGCTGTCTGCTCCTCGTTGATCCAGATTGCCCTCTCTTCTCGTGCAGCCTCAGCCGCATCCTTGAGACACTATGGTGAAAGTTGGAGTAAATGGATTTGGCCGCACTGGGCGCCTGGTCACCAGGGCTGCTTTTAACTCTGGCAAAGTGGAAGTTGTCGCCATCAATGATCCCTTCATTGACCTCAACTACATGATCTATATGTTCCAACATGATTTCACTCACGGCAAGTTCAATGGCACCATCAAGGCTGAGAATGGGAAGCTGGTCCTTAATGGGAAAGCCATCACTATCTTCCAGGAGCGAGATCCCACCAACATCAAGTGGGGTGATGCTAGTGCTGAGTATGTTGTGGAGTCCACTGGTGTCTTCACAACTTTGGAGAAGGCTGGGGCTCACTTGAAGGGTGGTGCCAAATGGGTAATCATCTCTGCTCCTTCTGCCGATGCCCCCATGTTTGTGATGAGTATGAAACATGAAAAGTATGACAACACTCTGAAGATTGTCAGCAATGCCTCCTGCACCAACAACTGCTTGGCTTCCCTGGCCAGGCTCATCCATGACAACTTTGGCATTGTAGAGGGACTCATGACCACAGTCCATGCCATCACTGCCACCCAGAAGACTGTGGATGGCCCCTCTGGAAAGCTGTGGCGTGATGGTCATGGAGCTGCCCAGAACATCATCCCTGCATCTACTGGCACTGCCAAGGCTGTGGGCAAGGTCATCCCTGAAGTGAATGGGAAACTTACTGGCATGGCTTTCCATGACCCATCCCCAATGTGTCAGTTGTGGACCTGACCTGCCGACTAGAGAAAGCTGCCAAATGACATCAAGAAAGTAGTAAAGCAGGCATCAGAAGGGCCCCACAGGGGCATCCTGGGATACACTGAAGACCAGTTTGTCTCCTGTGACTTCAATAGTGACACCCACTCTTCCACCTTTGATGCTGGGGCTGGCATTGCCCTGAATGACCACTTTGTCAAACTCATTTCCTGGTATGACAATGAATTTGGCTACAGCAACCGGGTGGTCGACCTGATGGTTCACAAGTCCTCCAAAGAACAAAAGCCCCTTGGACCACCAGCCCCAGCAATAGCATTAGGAGAGAGAGAGAGAGAGAGACCCTCAGCTACTGGGGAGTCCTTGCCCAACTTGATCCTCCCACACACTGAGAATCTCACATCCTTGACACAAGTTTCCATCAAATCCCCCTGAGGAAGGGGAGGGGCTTGGAGAGCCCATCTTGTCATATACCATCAGTAAAGTACACTGTACTCAGCCAAAAAAAAAAATGATATGCAAGATGCTTCTTGAATAGGATATGCTGAGCTTCTATTTACAGTGAGGGAAACTTTGCAACAGATATTTGTGATGTTTGCACCAGAGACATCCCTAGAGTTGATGTAGTAAATGCTGTACCTCTTAGTGTCACCACACCATGAGCCTCCTCTTAGATCTTATAGAATTCTTAGTAATTTTTTTCTTTTTTAATTTATTATTAATTTCAATGAAAATTTACAGACTTTGGATTTCCATCCATTCGTTGTTGCACTTTTCTTCCATCCCAACCCTCCCCCCCAGTACACTACCCTCTTGGGAAAGAAAAATTCTTTCATTATTATACAATCCCTGCCCCCAGGTCCACTCCACTATGCAGCCTTCAATCTGGACTCCTGTCATGACAAAAATACTAATCACATATCCCTTTTAAACAGTTTTCTCCCTCATCTGTTTCAATGCAATATACATTAAGCCCATCTTTCTCAATCTCTCCCCAACCCCAATGTCAGTCCTGTTTTAAAACAGTGGCACCGGGAAAGGAGGGACAATCTCCTCCTGTACCAGTCAGATCTGATTTGACGGTACACGCACATGCACAAATAATAATAAAAAAAAAAAACAAACCAGTGGCACCATGCAGTATTTGTCCTTTTGTGACTGAGCTACTTCACTCAGCATAATGTCCTCCAGCATCACCCACTTTGAATAATATTGCATGAGTTCCTTGTTTTTCAATGCAGCGTAGTATTCCATTGTGTGAATATACTACAGCATCTCTATCAATTAGTTTGTTGATGGGCACTTAGGTTGTGTCCAACTCCTTGCTATTGTGAAGAAAGCTGCAATAAACATGGGTGTGCATATATCTGCTTAGATGTCAGTTATGGTCTCTTTGGGGTTTATTCCCAGTAGTGGAATTGCTGGGTCAAATGTTATCTCTATTTGCAACTTTTTGAGAAAGCACCACACCGCCTTCCACAGTGGTTGCACCATTTTACACTTCCACCAACAGTGAATAAGGGTTCCAGTTTCTCCACAACCTCGCCAGCATTTGTTGCTTGCTGTTCTGTTAAATTTTGCTATTCCATCTGGGGTGAGATGATACCGCATAGTTGTTTTTATTTGTGTCTCTCTTAGAGCTAGGGATTTTGAACATTTCTTCATGTGCTTGTTGGCCATCTGAATGTCTTCTTTTGTGAAGTGTATGTTCATATCCTGTGCCCATTTTTCTATTGGATTACTTACCTTTATCTGGTTGTGGCGCTCAAGTATTTTATAAATTCTGGATATAAGTCCCTTATCTGATATGTCATTACCAAATACTTTTTCCCAGTCTGTGCCTTCTCTTTTTACCCTGTTGGAGAAGTTTTTGGATTTTAGTAATGTTTTATCATCAGTTTTAACACAGTATGACATGCCATAATTATAGTTCTAAATCGCTTAAATGGAATGTTGCCTAGATTATATGAATATCTAATACAAAATTAGGGGAAGAAAAACCCTTCCTACATTGAACTATAATGCTGTTGTTGTTGTTATGTGCTGTTGAGTCACTTGCAACTCATAGCGACAGCTCTAAACCCTGCTCTATCTTGTGCAAATCACACTGCCTCCAACCCACCCATCCCGATTACACCAGTCACTGAATCAATCTACCTCATAGAGACCCTTCCCCTCCTGCACTGTCCCTCCACCCTACCAAGGATGATGTCCCTCTCTAAGGACTGGTCCATTCTTACAACATGTCCAAAGTATTTCAGATGAAGCCACAGAATCCTTGCCTCCAAGGAGCAGCCTGGTTTAACCTTCTCTAGGATGAATCTGTTTGTTTTCTTAGGAGTCCATGGTACCCTCAATACTCTTCTCCAGCACCACAGCCAAAGGCATCAATTCTCCTTCTATCCTCCCTAGTTATTGTCCAACTCTCTGACACATAACAAGTGATTGCAAAGACCATGGTCTGTATTAGACGCACCTTAGTCTCCAGGAAGTATTAAAAGAAGATGGAAAGAACATACTGAGTTACTGTATCAAAAGGAATTCACAGATACAGAAGAATTTCATGAAATAACATATAAGCAAGAGCCTATAGTGATGAAGGGAGAAGTTCAAGCTGCTTTGAAGGAAATAGCAAAAAATAAGGCCCCAGGAATAGATGGTATACCAATCAACGTATTTCAGCTAACAGATGCTTCCCCGGATGTGCTCACCAAGTTGTGTCAAGAAATCTGGAGAACAACCACTTGGCCAACTGACTGGAAGAGATCTATTTTTGTTCCCATCCCAAAGAAAGATGACCCAACAGAGTGAGGAAACTATAGAACAGTATCATTGATTTCACATGCAGGCAAGATTCTACTGAAGATTATCCAAAAACGACTGGAACAGCACATCAGCAGAGAAATGCGCAAGTCCAGGCTGGGTTTAGAAGCTGAAAGCAGGGAATACCAGAAGAATGTCTATCTATGTTTCATTGATTATGCAAAGACGTTTTACTGTGTGGACCATAACAAACTGTGGCTGACTCTGAGAAGAATGGGAATACCAGAACACTTGATCATGCTAATGCGAAACCTATACTTGGACCAAGAGACAGTTGTCAGAACAGAGCAAGGAAACATTTCATGGTTCAAAATTGGGAAGGGTGTACGACAGAGATGTGTCTTATCTCCATACCTTTTCAACCTGTATGCAGAGCAGATTAGCCGGGAGGCTGGGCTCAATGAGGAGAAGTATAGTGTCAGGACTGGTGGAAGATCTATCAACAATCTGCGTTATGCATGTTACACAACCCTACTTGTTGAAACTGAGGAGGAACTGAAGCGCTTGCTGCAATGGGTCAAGGACCACAGTTTTCAATATGGATTGAGGCTCAACATCAAGAAGACAAAACTCTCACCAATGGACAAATTGACAACATCAGGATGGATGGTGAAGAGATTGAGATTGTTAACAACTTTAGTTTGCTTGGCTCCACAGTCAACATTCTTGGCATCAGCAGCCAGGAAATAAAAGACATAT
Organism: Elephantulus edwardii; assembly: GCF_000299155.1. Lineage (NCBI taxonomy): Eukaryota > Metazoa > Chordata > Mammalia > Macroscelidea > Macroscelididae > Elephantulus > Elephantulus edwardii. Next base: position 1,160,493 of record NW_006399889.1, on the reverse strand, counting down.
TGCAATGGGAAAGTCTGCTGTTAGGGACCTCTCCAAAGTACTGAAGAGCAATGGTGTCATAATATTGTTAGTTACAATATTATTAATAATGGACTTTTTTCTTTTCCTTTAACTACTACTTCATTCTCAAAAAGGTATTGATACAGGTTCACAAATACTAATTTACGCAATATTGTAGGTGAAACACCAGAAAATTTGACAATATCAGTAACTCTAAAAACATCAGCAATAACAAAAACAACAGTGTGTTTTGGTAGCATGTGCAGATGAAATTATGTGATTCCAAGTGTCACTGCAATTGGGTACTAATGACAGCTCTGGCTGGAGTGCATTGTTGTTATTGTTATGTGATGTTGAGTCAACTACAACTCATAGCAACCCTATGAACAATAGCTCTGAACCCTGCCCTCTCCTGAGCCAATCTCACCGTCTCTGACACACCTAATCACAGTTACTGTGTCAATCCATCTCATCAAGGGTCTTCCTCTCTTGTGCTGAACCTTCACCATTCTAGACATGATATTCTCCTCTTAGGACTCATCCACCCTGGCAACATGCCCAAAGTATGTGAGATGGAGTTTCAAAGTCCTTGCCTCCAAGGAAGAACCTTGTTTCACCTGCTCCAGGATAGACTTATTTCTTCTCTTTGCAGTCCATGGTATGTTCAATACTCTTCTCCAGCACCACAAGTCAAAGGCTTCAATTCTTCTTTCGTCATCCTTAATCACTGTCCAGTTATCTGATGCATAGCAAATAATTGTGAAGACCATGGCCTGGATCAGACACACCTTAGTCTCTTGACTGACATTGCTCTTCAGTACTCTGGAGAAATCGCTGACAGCAAACTTTCCCAAAACAAACTTGTCTTTTGATTTCTTGACTGCTAGTTCCAAGAGTGTTGATTGTTCATCGGAGCAAGATGAAATTGTTAACAGCCTTAATCCTTTTTCCATCTCTTATGGTGCTTCCAATTGGCCTGCTGGTGAGAATCTTTGACTTTTTGATACTGAGCTAAAATCCAGATTGAACACTGCAGTCATTGACCTTCTGCAGGAAACACTACAAGTCCTTCTCAATGTCAGCAAGCAGAGTTGTGTTGTCAGCCTAACACAGGTTGTTTATGAGTCTTCCTCCAATCCTGATGCCACATTCTTCACCATAAAGTCCAGCCTCAGCAATGATCTGTTCAGCATGTAGATTGAAAAGGTATGGAGAAAGAGTACATCCCTGATGCACTGCACTCCTTTCTTGATTTTGAATTATGCAGTGTTTCTTTGCTCTATTTGAACAACAGGTTCTTGGTCTAGACATAGGTTTCATAGGAGCAAAATCAAGTGTTCTGGAATTCCCCTTCTTTCAAGATTAGCCACAGTTTATTTGTTATGATTCATACAGTCAAATGCCTTTGCATACTCAATAATACATAAATAGACATTATTCTGGTACTCTCTGCTTTCAGCCAAGATTTATCTGGCATTGGAAATTATATCCCTGGGGATACAGCCTCTTCTAAACACAGTATTTCTAGTAGTTCTCTGTCAATGTACTATTTTAGTCAGTTTTGAAAAATCTTCAGCCAGATTTTGCTTGCATGTGATATGAGTGATATTGTTCAATAAATTCCATGCTCTGTTGCATCACTTATTTTGGGAATGATAATAAGTATGGATATCTTCTAGTCAGTTGGCCAGGTAGCTGTCCTCTGTATTTCACCAGGCATAACCTGGTTAGTACATTCAGGGCTACATTTGTCTGTTGAAATATATCAGTTAATATTCCATCAATTCCTGGGGCCTTAAGTTTTGCCAGTTCCTTCAGAGAAGATTACACTTCTTACTTTATTACTGTTTCTTCTTGATCATATGCTTCTTCTTGAAATTGTTCTGTGTCAGCCAATTCTTTTTGGTACAGTGATTGTGTATTCCTTCCATCTTCTTTTGATGCCTCCTAGATCATTCCATGTTCTGTCCACAGCATCAAGTATTACAACTTGAGGCTTGACTTTGTTCTTCAGTTCCTTCAGCTTGAGAAATGCCAAGAAAGTTCTTCCCTTTTGATTTTCTGGCTTCTACTCTTTGCAACATTTTGTTATAACACTCTGCTATGTCTTCCTGAGCTGCTCATTAAAATCTACTGTTCAATTCTTTAACTTCCTGATTTCTTATCTTTTGGTGTTTTTGGGTTGTGGGTTTTTTTTTTTTTTTGGCTTCTCAGCATTCTTGTGCAATATTCAGAATCTATTCCAACATCCATCTCAGTCTTTCTGTCCTCCTCTGTCTTTGTAATGACCCTCAACTTTCTTTATGGATGATATTCTTGATATCATCCTACAGCTTATCTGGTCTTCATTCATTAGTGTTCAAAGCCTCAAACCTGTTCTTGAGATAGTTTTTAAAATCAGGTGGGATAGACTCAAAAATCATATTTTGGTTCTTGTGGATTTAATTTTCCTTAGCATCCATTTGAACTTGCACGAGTTGTTTATTTTCTGTTCTACAGTCAGCACCTGGCCTAGTTTTCACAGCTGATACTGAGCATCTCCAACAATTCTTTTCCATAGATGTAATCAATCTGATATCTGTGCACTCCATCTGGTGATGACTATGTATTATAGTTACTGTTTGTGGGGTTTTTTTTAAATAAAATGTGTTTGCAATGAATAAGTCATTGCTTGTACAAAATTCTGTCATTCTGTCTCCAGTCTCTTTCTGTCATCAAATCCGTATTTTCAGACTACTGATATTTCCTCCTTATTCCCACCTTTTTCATTCCAGTCACCAATTATTTTTAATGAATTTTGGTTGCATGTACAATCAATTTCAGACTGCAAAAGTTGGCAGAAATCTTCTATTTCCTCTTCTTTAGCTCTAGTTGTTGACTCATATTTGAATGACAGTGGTATTAACAGATCTTCCTTGTGTACAGATAGTATCCTGTCACTCACAATACTGTATTTCAGGATGGATCTAGAAATGGACTTTTTAAAAAAAATTTCTTTATTTTTCATTTCAATGAACATCTACAGAGATTTTGGAATTCCATTCATTCATTGTTGCACCCCTCTCCCTGCCCC
>NW_006399889.1:1139176-1155830 GCF_000299155.1 Elephantulus edwardii | reverse complement strand
AGCCTTCCTATCCTTGAGCAGGGAATATTCTTCCACTTCTCCAGGCTTTTTTTTGTTTCTTGTAATAGAAATGGACTTTTTGACTACAAATGTGACCCCATGATTGTCCATGGTGGTGGCTGTTAAGTGCCATCAATTCAAACACGACTCATAGTGACCCCATGAAGAAAAGGTCTGAATCCTGTTCTATAACCTTAGTAATTTTTCTAATGTTCATAGAGTTTCCAAAGGCCTTCTGTTTAGGAACTCAATAACAATCCTACTTCCAAGCCTGTCTTAATCTGGGACCTCCGCCATAGGTAACCTTTATGGCATTTGACACACCAGAGACACAGTGTTCAGCATCACAGAAACCCCAAGTTATCTCAGTACAGCAAATTGACAGACCACTGCTATACCGCTTAGAATACACGTTTTTTTTTTTCAAACACAATCAACAGCAATCAATCACCTTTCATGTGATTGTAAATGAAACAAAAAACAACCCAACAGTTTACACCTGACATCCAACAAAATAAAGAGAACCTACCCTCCAGAATCCAACTGCTTCACATATAAGCCTCTAAACTGGAGATCTGCTCAGGGCCTAAACTACTTTTAAATACAAAGGCCCACCCACCAGATCCTAATTGACTAAAGAAGAGGCTTCCAGCCCACAGCTGATTATTGACTAAATTCAGGCAACCAATCAGCTTACATATGATTGTTAAAGAAACAAACAAAAAGGCCCGACAGTTTACACCCAGCTTTCAACTAAACAAAGAGAACCTACCCTCCAGAATCCAGTTGTTTCACACATGAATCTCCGAACTGGAGGATTTTTTCATGGTAATTACACCATTTTACACTTCCACCAGTTGTGTCTAAGAGTCTCTCCATGCCTTCACCAGCATTTATTTTTTTTCACTATTTAATTGAATGTTGTTATTTTTGTTGACATGAAGTGATAACTCATTGTTTTGATTTCCATTTGTCTCAGGCCTGGTTTTAATTGGTTTTGGTCAAATATTCTTCTAAGTGGTATAACACTGGTCTGTCCATTTGCTGTACAGAGGTAACTCGTGACTGCTGTGATGCTAAACACTGTGACCCTGACGTGCCAAATGTGAGAATGGTTACCCATTGTCGACGGTGTGTACTGGAACTTGCCGATTAAAACAAGCTTGGAAGCAGGAATGGCATCCACTTCCAAAATGGCTTGCTTCTGGAAACTCTATGAACATGGAAAAAATAACCAAAGTTATACAAGTGTTCAGGTCTTTTGTTCATAGGGTCGCTGTGAGTCTTCTACAACTCGATGACACTTAGCTACAACAACAAGAGCTATTCATCTTGAGCCTTTCTTCATATGTTTGTTGATGCTCTGAATATCTTTTTTGGTGATATGGCTAGTTACGTCCTCTGCCCATTTTGTGAGTGGATTTTTAAAAATATTTTACTGGTTTGCATAGAACAATTTGCTTACATTGTGTTTCACTCATGTACGTTTTTTTTCCTACTCTCTCCCTCCACCCACTAAACTCTTCTACTCTGTAATTTCTCCCCTCCATACCTTCTGCCCTCCCTGCCTCTTTCCCTTCCCTCTTTAAACATCCATACATGCAAATCAAAACAACTATGAGATATCATCTCACCCCAGTAAGAATAGCAAAATATAACAGAACAGCAAGCAACAAATGCTGGCGAGGATGTGGAGAAACTGGAACTCTTATTCACTGTTGGTGGGAATGTAAGATGGTGCAACCATTGTGGAAGGCAGTGTGGCACTTTCTCAAAAAATTGCAAATAGAGATACCATTTGACCCAGCAATTCCATTACTGGGAATATACCCCAGAGAGACCATGTCTGCCATCCAAGCAGATATATGCACACCCATGTTTATTGCAGCTTTGTTTACAATAGCAAAGAGTTGGAAGCAGCCTAAGGGCCCATCAACAAACGAATGGATAGAGAAGCTGTGGTATATCCACACAATGGAATACTATGCAGCATTCAAAAACAAGGAACTCATGCAATATTATTCAAAGTGGGTGACCCTGGAGGACATTATGCTGAGTGAGGTATCTCAGTCACAAAGGGACAAATACTGCATGGTGCCACTGTTGTAGAATGGGTCTGACATCAGGGTGGGGGTATGACAGAAAAAAAACTGGATAAATTATGTATATTGTATTGAAACAGATGAGGGAAAGAACAGATTAGAATACATGATTGAGTATTATGGTTAGCACAGGAATCCATAATTAAGGTTGCATAGAGAAGTGTACTCGGGGTGGGGGGTGGGGGGAAGGGACGTGGGAATTGTATACTAATGAAGGAATTTTTTTTCTTTTTCTTTTTCTTTTTTTCCTCTCTTTGGAGGGGGAAGCAAGCTGGTGGGGAGGGGTGGGAAGGGAGAAAATTGCGGCAATGAATGGAAATCCAAAACCTCCATAAAAAAATAAATAAATAAAAATTAAAAATTAAAAAAAAACAAATCTTACAGGTTATACTTCTGGTTTTGCAACAATGATTTTATACAGTATATGTTCTTATACTCCTGAAATCATTCACTCAGCATAATGCTCTTTAGCTTCTACCATGTTATATAATATTTTTCAGAGTCGTTGCTCCTGATGGCTGCATGAAATTCCACATGTGAATGTATTGCAATTTGTCAGTCTAGTTGTTTGTAGATGGACATTTGGACTGTTTCCATATTCTTGCTATTGTGAATAAGCTGCTATGAACATAATTGTATAAATCTCAATTTATGTCTCAGTTCTGTTTTCCTTGGGGTATATTCCTAGCAATGGAATAGCTGGGTCATATGGAATCTCTATGTTCAGCTGTGAGTAGATGTTATGGTTATTTTCCTTGATGGGGTTGGAATTTTCTATAAAATTTAGAAATTAGTCCCTTATCTGATGTGTCATTAACAAATATTTTCCCAGTCTGAATATTCTCTTTTTATTCTTCTGGAAAACTATTTTCAATTACATGAAAATTTAATTTTTAGATAATCCTAATAAGTTAATTAATTCTTGATCAATTGTATATCAGTTATACTTGAAATCCTATTTAAATCACAGCAGAGGTTTAAATTTGTCCTACTTTTTTAAAAATTACCATTATAATTTTAGGTTTTAATCTGAGGTTCTTAATATATTTTGAGTTGAGTTTTATATATGGTGTCAAGTGTGAGATCTTATTTTAGTTTCTTTAAATGGATAGCCAATTTTGTCAGCACCCTTTGTTAAAGAAAATATCTTTCCCCCCCACTTACTGGATTTCATCTCCTTGTCAAAGATTATGTATGAGATTAGATTGCCAAAGATTAGACTGCCTGTAGTAGGTCGATTTCTTTCTGGATTATCAGTTTTATTCCGTTGATCAATGTGCCTTACGTTGTACCTGCACCACACTGCTTTAATTACCATGGCTGAGAAGAGGTTTTGAAATCAGGAAGCATGAGGCTGCCGGCTTTATTTTTCTACTTCAGTATCTCTTTGGTTATCTGGGATCTTTTTACTTTCCATATGAAGCTAACAATTGCTTTCCCCCTCTCTTTGAAAAAATGAGAATGGTATCTGGATAGGGAGTGTACTCTATTTGTATATTGCTCTTTGTAGTATCATTATTTTTACAATTTTAAATTTTCTAATTCATAAGCATGGAATATTTTTCAATTTATGTAGATATCTTTGGGTTTCTTGTTTTATAGTTTTTGTTGTGAATGTCTTTCGTATCTCTAGTTAGGTTTATTCCTTAATATTTAACTTTATAATGGCTATTGAAAATGTTCTTATTTTCTGCTCTTTGTATTACTCTGTTTAGAGTTATCTGACCGTATATTGATTTTGTACCCTGAGACTTAGACAATTAAATTCAACAATTTTAGTGAGTCTTTGGAGTTTTGTGTATCTAAGAATATATCAACTGCAAATATGAATACTTTTATTTCCTGTTAGAAGTGGTGCTAACAGAGAAACTTGCCTGGTTCCTGTTTGCAGGGAAATACCTTCAATCTCTCTCCATTAAGAAAAATGTTGGTCATTGGTTTTGTATGTTATTGTTGTTATGTGCCTTCGAGTCGCTTGCGACTCATAGCGACCCTGTGTACAACAGCTCTAAATTCTCTCTGTCCTGTGCCAATTTCATTGTCTCCGACACACTCATCCCAATTGCCCCAGTCACCGAATCAATCCATCTCCCAGAGAACCTTCCCCTCCTGCGCCTGCCCTCCACCCTCCCAAGCATGATGTCTTTCTCCAAGGACCAGTCCCCTCCTTACAACATGACCAGAGTATGTCAGACGAAGTCTCAGAATCCTTGCCTCCAAGGAGCAGCCCGGTTTAACCCTCTCCAGGATGAATCTGTTTGTTTTCTTAGCAGTCCATGGTACCCCCAGCACTGTCCTCCAACACCAAAGCTCAAAAGCATCAATTCACCTTCTATCCTTCCTGGTCATGTTCAGCTCTCTGACACATAACAAGTGATTGCGAAGACCATGGCCTGTACCAGATGCACCTTAGTCTCCAGAGACACCATTGCTCTTCAGTATTTTAGAGAGATCCCTAACAGCAGACTTTCCCATGGCAATACGTCTTTTAATTTCCTGGCTACTGGTGCCAAGAGTGTTGTTGATTGTGGAGCCCAGCAGACTAAAGCTGTGAACAATCTCAATCTCTTCACCATCCCGTCCTGATGCTGCCAATTGGTCCAGTGGCGAGAATCTTTGTCTTCTTGACATTGAGCCTCAGTGCATATTGAAGGCTCCAGTCCCTGACCCTCAGCAGCAAGCACTTCAGGTCCTCCTCAGTTTCAGCAAGCAGGGTTGCGTCATCTGCATAATGCATGTTGTTGATAGGTCTTCCACCAATCCTGATGCCACATTTCTCCTCATAGAGCCCAGCCTCCCTGATGATCTGTTCTGCATACAGGTTGAAAAGGTATGGAGACAGGACATAGATACTTTTAATTATACTGAAGAGCTTCACCTCTAGTCCTATTTTGTTGAGCTTTTTTCAACAGGGAGGGATGTTGAATATTGTTAAATGCCTTTTCTGCCTCAATTGACAGAACCATGTGTTCTTTTCCTCTGTTTCATTGTCTTATTGATTTAGTGGATTACACTGATTGTTTTCTAGTGTTGAACTAGAAATTGCACACCACGTATGAATCCCATGTAATAATGATGAAAGCTATCTTATTTGATAAGATTGAATTTAATTAGAAAAGATGTTGTTGATAATTTTACTATATTCTGAAATAGTCCGAGTAAAACTAATGTCAGCTCTTCTCATAATATTTGGTAGATACATCAGGCTGCTAACCCAAAGGTCAGTGGTTCAAATTAACACTCACTTCAGTGAAAACTATAAGTAGTATTCTAGCATAAAGATTTACAGCCACTGAGGAGCTCTGGTGGCCTACTGGCAAGAAGCTGTGCTGCAATCCCGAAGGCGTGCGGTTCGAATCCATCAGATGCTCTGCTGGAGGAGAGGCAATCTCTTCTTGTGTCAGTGAGATCCAACTTGACAGTACACAACAATAACAACAACAACAAAGATTTACAATCTCAGAAATCCAAAAGAAGGTCATTATGAGTTGGAATTGACTTGATGTAGTGTTTAATGTTTCAATATTTGGTAGAATTCAACAATCAAGCCATATGGACAAGGATTTTTGTTGTTGTTGACAGTGTTTTTATGAGCAGGCAGGCACCATCTACGAGGTCTTAGAGGGAGCCTGTGATATTACAGCCATGTAAACTCATGATGGCTAATACATAATGGTGCAGGTCTGACATCAGGTTTAGCTGAGAAAAGCCGGGACTCCCATCTCCTGGTGGCTGGTGGTGGGAGAGAGTTGCTAACTCAATCTCCCCAAGGGAATGGCCAACAAGGAGGAAATCATCACATCGTTCCCATCAATTAGTCCCCAGTGTGGATACCACCATCAATCCAAGTTCCCATCACAAATAAACAGCTGTTTAAATTGGTTTTCCTACATGGGTTAAGGTACTGTGCTCTGTCTTCTTCTGTTTTATTAGAGCTTTTAGTTTTAATTACAGCTTTAAATGTTTTTGTTTGCTAATATCCATCCCCACCCCCAGAAGGCATCACTGACTTTATTAACTACGTATTTGCTCATGTCTTTGCTACAGAGGTGCTGAACTTTGCTACAGAGGAGCTGTACTCTGTCATCTCACATGAAAGTCTAAGGATATTTTTAATAAAAGTAATATGTTTCTGCTTAAGTACTTCACAAAACTTTTATAAGCAGTCATTTTGGCATCACCTCTTCTGATAGTGCCACCTGGTTCAGTCTAAAACCCTCTCTCTGACACCACTAAGCTGCAGAACATGATAAATATACTTGATTTCATTAAACTGTATATATGTTAAAACATTAAATTGACAAACATTGTATTCTATATATTTTTACAATTTAAAAAATTTTAAAAGCTAGTGATGTGACTGCCAAGCTTCTAAGCTAAATTGTTCTCATAGAAAAGTAATAGCTTTCAACAACTATGAGATATTATCTCACCCCAGTCAGAATAGCAAAATTTAATAGAACAGCAAACATCAAATGCTGGCGAGGCTGTGGAGAAACTGGAACCCTTATTCACTGTTGGTGGGAGTGTAAAACGGTATAACCACTATGGAAGTCAGTATTGTGCTTTCTCAAAAAGTTGCAAATAGAGATACCATTTGACCCCAGCAATTCCATTACTGGGAATATACCCCAAAGAAACCATAACTACTACCCAAGCAGATATATGTACACCCATGTTTATCACATCTTTGTTCACAATAGCAAGAAGTTGGAAACTACCTAAGTGCCCATCAACAAACGAATGGATAGAGAAGCTGTGGTATATTCACACAATGGAATATTATGCAGCATTGAAAAACAAGGAACTCATAAAACATTGGACAAAATGGATGGCCATGAAGGACAATATGCTGAGTGAAATATCTCAGTCACAAAAGGACATATACTGCATAGTGCCACTCCTGTAAAATAGGACTGACATTGCGGTTGGGGGGAGACTGAGAAAGATGGGATAAATTATGTGTACTGCATTGAAACAGATGAGGGAGAAAACTGTTTAAAAGGGATATATGATTAGGAATTATTGTCATGAGAGGAGTCCAGAGTGAAGGCTGCATAGTGGAGTGAACTTTGGGGGAGGGATTGTATAACAATGAAAGAATTTTTCTTTTGCTTTTCAAAGAGAAGAGTGAACTGGGGGCGGAGGTTGGGCAGGGAGAAAAGTGCAACAATGAATGAATGGAAATCCAAAGTTTCTGCAAACTTTCATTAAAATTAATGAAAAAATATAATAAAAAATTTTTTAAAAAGAAAAGCAATAGCTTTCCTGGAAGTCCCACCCAGTAGATTTCTATTTCATTGGCAGATCCTTGTCACCAAAGGCTCTTGGAAGAGCCTGCAGATTTAACTGTGTATATTATAACTCATCAGCAACCTGCTTTATGCAAATAACACAACCTTGCTTGCTGAAACTGAGGAGGATCTCAGAAGGATGCAGCAGGTCAAGGACTACAGTCTTCAATATGGATTGAAGCTCAACATCAAGAAAATAAAGATTCTCACCACTGGGCCAATAAGCAGCACTGTGATGGATGGAGAAGAGACTGAGGTTGTTAATAGCTTCAACTTGCTCCACAATCAATACTCTTCATACCAGCAGTCAGTAAATCAAAAGACTAATTGCTTTGGGAAGTCTTTTCTCAGGGCCCTCTCCAAAATGAAAAAGAGCTAGAGACTAAGGTGTGCCTGATCATGGTGTTCTCAATTACGGCATCAGAGAGCTGGACAATAACTAAGAATGACAGAAGAATTGATGCCTTTGAGTTGTGATGCTGGAGAACAGTACTAAATATAGCATGAACCGTCAGGAAAACAAATAGGTCTGCCTTGGAGAGTGTGAAGCCAAATTGTTCCTTGGAGGCTAGGATTTTGTAGCTCTGTCTCACATACTTTGGGCATGTGGCCTTGGTGAAGGACATCATTCTTGGAAGGGTGGAGGGACAGCACAGGAGAGGAAGACCCCGGATAAGATGGATTGATACAGTGACTGGGGTGATGGGGGTAGGTGTGTTGGACTCAGTGAGACTGACTTAGGACAGGGCAGGGTTCAGAGCTTTTGTATGTCGTGTCTCTATGAATCATGGCAACTCAATGGCACATAACAACAACAACAACAACGTTATAACTCTAATGGATTGACACAGTGACTGCCACAATGGGCTTATGCATGACAGATCGTGAGGATAGTGGAGGATAAGACAAGGTTCAGGTGTGTTGTTCATACATTTATTCAGTTGTAATTGACTCAATGGCACCTAACAACAACAATGTAATTGTGAAAAATTAGGATTCCGTTAGTAAAGAGAATGGAAACAGTAATCAGCTAATAGTGTCTGTACTACAAATGTTCAGTCCTTAAACTTGTATACCAAAAGGAGAAAAAGTAGTTAAGTCTCAAATGAAATATTAAATAAAACAATAAAATGTGAATTCTTTTCTCAGATCGGATATTCTTTTTTTTATTAATTTTTTTTAGATCGCATATTCTTAGGCATGCCACTAAGATGTCAAATAAAGGAGGGGAATTACATTAAGATTGACATTTTTCAAAATTATGTTTCATTCATGTACATTTTTTTCTCTGCTCCATTCCTCCACCCACTGAACTCTCTTTGACCTCGTGATTTCCCCCCACCCCAACCTCAGCCCCCCAACACCTCCCCTTCATTCTTTGTATGCCCATAAAGATCTCACTGGTTATCCTTCTGTTTTTACAAGAATGGTCTTATACAGCATCCTGAATTAGTTCACTCAGCATAATGCTCTTCAACTTCTCCCATATTACATAGTGTTTCAAAATTATTGCTCCTGAGTGATGCATACACACATTCCGTGGTGTGAAGGTACCACAGTTTCTCAATTCATTCGTTTGTTGATGGAAATCCGGACTGTTTCCATGTTCTTACTATTGTGAATAGCGCTGCTATGAACATGAGTGTTCAAATCTCTGTATCTCAGTTCTGTTTTCTTTGGAGTATATTCTGAGCAGTGACATAGCTGGGTTATATGGAATCATATTTTAATTTTTTAAATGAATCTTAATGAAAGTTTACAGAGACTTAGGGTCTCCAGTCATTCATTGTTGCACTTTTCGGAACCATATTTTATTTTTCTGTAATCTTTTTGTCTAAGGTCTAAGCCAATATCTGAGCTAATTTGACTTTCCCTCTGAAGCAACTTAGCACAAAGACATGCCAGAATGTCTAAAAATGGCAAAGTGGTCTTATCTGACCTCCTTTAACCTCACAAGGGAAAGAAGAATCAAGAGGAGCCCAAGGTTCATTCCAACGAGGCAGAAATGTGCATTCACGTTGTTTGTGGAAAGTCACTGTGCAGATGACAACCTTGCATGCAGAAAGTGAAGACGACTCAAAGCATATACTGAACATGATTCGGAACTACAGACCTCAGTGTAGATTATGCCTCAACATCAAGAAAATAACAATCACAGCTGGATCAATAGGCGACACCACGATGGGTAGAGAAAAGATGGACTATGTCTATGAAAGGGTGGGGGAAGGTATTTTCAATACATGTATCTGACTCAGGACTCATAGCTTAGAAGAATAACCAGGAAGAAAAAGACAGTAGGAAAAAAAAATAAAACCATCACAACAACAAAAGATCTAAACAGGGATTTCATAAACTATCCAGCTGGTCATTAAGCATGAAAAAGATGCTCATCTTTACTAGTGCACAGCAAAATGCAGCTAACCCCACATCTAAATACTGATAGACGCTCACCAAAAGGTCTTAAACAAAAATGACAAAGACTGTTTCTACTGTGGTCAAAGCTGTGAAGTAACAAGAACTTTAAAACCCTGATGTAATTGTTTACCTTTGAGTCAGAACCAATTCATAGGTGACTCCCGGTGCGTTTCAGACACGGTGAACTGCACGGGAGATTGCCCGTCTTTATCCTGCCAAACCCTAAGAGTGGGTGGATACAAGCACACAGGAAAACTTGTTCACAGTGTCTATACAGCTAAGTATTTGCATGCTTTATGTTCCAGCAATTCCACACCTGGGTGTAGAACCTTCCATTCACCACAAATCTCATGTTCTACAAAAACTGGAAGCTGCTCAGATATTAAGCATAGGATGTAGAAAATGTGTGACTGAGCAAGAAAGTGAACAAACCGCAAGTATACACAGTAAGTTTTACTATCAAAATCCACAAGTTGAGACAAAGAGACCCAGTTTTGTGGGAGAAAAATCAAGTGTACTGTTTGGTTCTACTTATTAACAATTTTAATAAGTTAATATTTTTAATTAATGTTGACCTCTTTTCTCTCAACAAATATGTGGTAGTACCAAATGCCTCAACCCTGTCTCACCCATCAGCTGTATTTCCAAACTTTTATCAAAATCTTGCCTAATTTTAGGATCCTTAATTTTAGGAGATGCTGTGGCTAAAAGAATTCAACTGTTAATTAAAACGTTGGTGGTTTTGACCTGCTAGTATCTTGGCAGAAGAAAGATGAAGCAGCTTATTTCCATAAAGATTCACAGACATGAGGAGAAGTGGTGGGTCTGTCCTTTCTCCCTTGCTGCCTCCCCATCCTACTACATTACTCATCTCTGTCTCTTTGTTCAAAAGGAGAAGAGGGATTAAGTGATGTGCATTTAATCATTTTGGAAGAAACATTTGTTATTCCTAAAATAATAATAATATTTACAGCCTTGGAAATCCTAGGGGCAGTTCTGTACTGTTCTAGAGGGTTTCTATGAGTTGGAATCAAATCCAATGGCAGTAGATTGAGTTGGTTTAATAACACACTTTATAGACAAAATTTACAGGCAGTCACATGTCCACGCTGCCATTGTTCATACAGATGGTTTGCATGCTGCTTGTCTTGGTTATTCTCTCCCTTTACTGGCTAAGAGTCATTTTAAAACATGAGCAAATTGCTTCAAAAGCGTTATTTGAAGTACTCAAGGTTTTATAATCTGCTAAATTTCACACTAACCTTATGAGCCAAGTGTTGGCTCTGCGTTAAGAACATAAAAGTTCAAGTCTTTCTGTCTGGAAATCATCTGTCATATTTTTTACCTTCTCCCCTGGCCATTCCTTCCCATCAGTAGTTTCAGACTACTGATCCCACCGACTGCGTTGTAACACACCAAGTTAGAGAGCCACCGTCAGGGATTTACATGAAATAGAAACTACTGGAATGCATCATATATAGCATGTAAGGGCACTTGAACCTTTTGTTTCAGATGTGTATGGATGCATTAATACTGGTTTTGACAAAGTTATTGTTTACTATGCACAGTGAAAAATGTTTCAGAAACTTCTGACTTAACTATTTCACAGGAAGGCAGAAAACTATAAACCAAGTTTAGATTTAGACTCTAACATGCTTGGTTTATAACTTCTCTCAAATCATAATGGACGAGCAATGGTGATTCATTTTTGGCAAGCTGTAAAACGAGCAGTTCAGAAAATGGCCAGTGACTGTAATAACAAGAAACTCAGTGATTACAACCTGAGATTACAATAGTATCCAAAGAGAAGCTAGAAGCTTCTCAGCTGCCCTTTGTGGGTCAGACTGTACAGTGGAGCTTGAATCCTGTGAGAGAAAAAAATTGAGACGGCACATAATTATTTCAAATGTGGTGTTTTAGAAGAAAAGAAAGACTAAACAGGAAAAGGTGGCCCTGTTACATAAAGCAGCCATGACAGAAGGATATGTTTAGGCAAGTTCTAGAACATTCTCCAGTTCATACAGAGGGAATAGAAAGAACCAATGTTCTAATAATGAATTATTTTTGGTGAACATGTTATCTTGGTAGTGGTGGTTGTTTTTAAATGAACACGATTCCAAATTTTTTTCATTATTTATTTTTCATTTCAATTTTTTTTAATGGGGTCAACTCATACCACAGCTGCAACAGTTAACCAGCCAGCACTCCAAAACCCTATTATCCCACAACATCAGATCTTATTTTATGGTTACTATTAACCATTCAAGTACTAAAGTGTGGTCATAATACAGTAAATCTAACTGCAGGGTTTGTGATGAGAAACAGTTGCCATAACAGTGTTCCCATAGCGACCCTCTGGGGAATGGGGCTGGCTCTCACACTCCGGACAGATGGAAACTCTTACATAAATATGCCGTGAGAAAGTATTTTTCAGTTCAAAACTCCCAATGTGATACCATACCATAAATTTCCATGGGATAAAGTTATTCTTCCAGGGATTCATGGGAGTATATTAGAGGGGAGATGAGAGGGCAAGAGGTATAACCCATTAAGCTATGCTTTTCAAGATAGTCAAAATGAATCGCCACATCTCAGATGAGCACTTCCCATTCATTCAAACCGTACCACTTAATTCTTTATTGTGAACAAGCAGATATTGTTCGGCTAAAAAAGGATCCAGTGAATTGAACCCCCAAATCCAGATTTACCAGAGACTCTAAAATATGTTTTAAGTCTTCCTCCAGGTGTTTATTTTCGCATTAAATTAGCACTCTCATTCAAATAAAAGGGCAGTTCTATTTCCAGATTATTTACTGTGATTGAATCCTAGGGAAATGCAGTGTGCTAAAGTTGGCCAATATATCATCAGATGGAAGATCTTAAAATGAACCCGTGTTGTTATCAATCATATTTCCTACACCTTCAAGTTTTCACCAAGAGTTCTGAGTCCACAGCAAATCACTCAGTTCTGCCATCGGTGGCAGCTGCCTCCCTCCCCCTGGTCTCCCGGGAAAGCCTTCTCCTGCCTGTGCGTTCTGGACTGCCCTGTCTCTCCCGATGTGACAATTATCTTTGGCCTCAGCCTTATTTTCTCATTTTCCCTGAAGACTGAAATCACAACTCTGACTTCCAGATTGCTGCAGGCTCCGTGCTGCACTGCTCAGACTTCACAGTTGGCAAGGACACTCGGCGGAAATACGGTATTTACTTTGGAGGGAGAACCAGTGTTTCACAAAATTTGAGTCCAGAAAGATACAACCCTGTTGAGTAGGAATGTGGGGATCAGAGGAGGGAAAGGAAGCTATTTCAGGATTGTGACTGATTTAAAGATGTATTTTTGTGTTTTAGAAATAGCTAAAACCAGAAATGCTTTATCGTGCTGGGCTTCAACTTTCATGAAGTGGAGGATTGGGGGGGGAGTAATTTTCTAGATATCCTCATGAAGATCTTTGATTTCAGGGAAGCAAAGAATGTTCCTTGAGGGGACTCGTGGTGTGGACCATGCAGCACAGTCTAAAATGGTTAAGAGTCCTAGCACTGTAATTTTCCTCCCCAAATCATGCATCCATGCTCCTCCTGGTATTACAAACCCAGTGATCAATCCAGTTCTGACACACAGGAGCTCAATCCATCACTTAATACTCTGAACTTTATCCTGTATGAGCATCATATCGACACTTTTGATATCAGCTACCCAGAACAAGAAAGATGGGCGGCTTCCTCCTGTTACGATTAACAGCCTGGAACCCCACTGGAGGCTTGCTGTGCGTCTGAAACGATGTGAAGGCAGTGGGTTTAGTTTGATGACACATAGGTGCCCCAGTGATGCAGCGTTTAAAGTGCTAGGCGGACAACCGAAAGCTCAAGAGTTTGAATCCACTGGTCCTTCTATAGGAAACGGATGAGGCAGTCTGCTTCTGTAAGGATTCACAGCCTTGGAAACCCTATGGGGCAGTTCTAGCCTGCCCTGTAGTGCCACTAGGAGTTGCAATCAACTCAAGGGCAGTTGGTGCAACGGCACATAACAACATCCCATTATCCAGTCCCTTCATTATGTGGAATGTTAACAGCGAAAAGGAAGATTATATGAAGTTAACTATCATGCTACGGCCGGACTTTGAGTAGAAAAGGTAACTTGGGAGTATTCTTTTCAGATATTTACAAAACAGGTCCTATGCAACATGACCATCTGATGAAAGGGTATTGATAAGTGCCACTGAGTTGGATCAGAGTCCTAAGCCACCCTCCATACAAAATTCTCATTTCTCATTTGTGCTGTTACATTTCTGAAAGTTCGAATGCATTTAATCCCAAGGCAAGGTTTCTAGAATAGGATAGTGTGGGAGCAAGGACCCTGATTTAACTCAGGACAGGGTGCTTCAAGCACCACTGCCGTAATCAGCAGAAACACATAGTCACAGACCAAAACTGGCTTCTAAGTCTTCCCAAGAGAAGCCAGAATAAGTGATTGTATCCATCCACTCAGCTGCCCCACCATACCACTGCCCTTCAAAACTCAGATTAAACTATAAATGGAAACAGTCACAAAGTTTGAGGATAGTAAATGCTTAGTAAGCGCTACCATTACTATGTGAATGCATACTGTCCTGAGCCACAGGCTTCCCAAAAGGCATTTTAACTACCATCTCATAACAATAGAACTCATTATTCCTGAGCACTTGTTGTCAAGTAGTGTGCTAAGTATTTTCTTTTACTTCAATACAGCAAGAGTTCTAAGTGGAATATACTATTAGTATTAACTTCCAGTTTACAGATAAGAAACCTGGAGCACAGAGTAATTAAGTAACTTGCTGAAGATCAGCAGGCATAGAGGTCCAATTGGAAAGTAGTTCTATATTCAGAGCTTCTACTATGGCAACTCCACCTGGCTGGGCTAACTTTGTATTTGTTCACATAACTCGAATAGCTGAGTCCCCTCAACTTCTTGCAGTGACTCCTGGCAGTTATCTGAGGATGACACTTTGCAGGATTTAGAGTAAGTCCTCACTGCGGGGAAAATCGGGTCCAGGCTGTAACGTCTCCGGCAGTGACATCAGTCCTGGCACGTTGCTCTTCTGTTTGGCAGGCAGCAGCTGAGAACAGCAGTTGTCACGTCTCGGGAGGATGAAACGACCAGTCAGTCCAATTAGAAGAGGAAGCAGCAGCAACAGAAGGCTCTCTCTCATTCTTGGCTGGCTCCGTGATGCCCGCCTTGAGCCCTGATGCAAAGGGGACTACTTGTTTTGAATTTATGTTGGTATAATCTACCATCTTTATTTTTCAAGATCCTATTTCCTCTTAATGCCAACTTCCTTGAGAAATGATAAACATTAAAATTCAAACTCTTTGGAAAATAAAAGCAAGCCTTGAAGCATATGAAAAATAACACTATTAAATTACACTTAAAAACTATTATGTTTGCAGTAAATTTTTACTGCAAAACAGCAAACATTCAGCAGTATTTCAGCTCTATAAAGTTTTACTAAATGAATCTATCTTTATTGGAATTACAAAAATATTTTCTATAAATACAACATAAAATACAATGTACAAATCATATTTTACAGAAATAATGAAGTCTTCCTTCAAAGGCTTTTTTCCCCCAATCATCAAAAAATATTTGGAGGTCAAGGAGAAGAAAGTAACATAAACTTCCACTGGCTTTACACAATTTTAATATATAGAAAATGGTTTTTAGAACATAATTGGGATGGGACTGTCAGAGACAGTGCGATTGGCACAGGACAGAGCGGAGTTTAGGGCTGTTGTACATAGGGTCGCTATGTGTCGCAGGCGACTCGACGGCACATAACAACAACAACAACAATGATTTAACTACTTAAAATGAAGAAAAGAAAAAAACCCAAAAAACAAAAAAACCGCACAAATCTGCAGTCAGATATAAGAGCCAAGTTCTTAAAACAGAGCAAGGGCTGCATCAGATAAAAATCAGATTGGGAACTCCATTACTCAGACTGGAAGTTCCATTTTTCTCCTTCCCTTAGTCTTGCTGGTAATTCCCAAAGTCTCATGCTCTTTATGAGTAAGGTATTTTACTGCTATTCACACTTAGAATCGAGGATCTCACAGTGCATTGTATTCCACACACTTCGATGGATCTGTAGGAAAGTGCTTCTGGCAAATAGTCATTAACCTCTTCAAACCCTAAAACAGTAAGAGAAAATAAAATTTGGTTATAATACAGTTGAACTCTTTGTATTGCCCTCTTCTGGACTCATTCCAGTTGGTTAACGTCCTCATTAAAATGTGGTCCCCTGTAGAATGGGACTGACATCAGGGTTGGAGTGAGACTGAGAAAAAGTGGATAAATTATGTATACTGCATTGAAACAGATGAGGGAGAGAACAGTGTAAAAGCAATATAGGATTGGTTATTATGGCCATGACGGGAGTCCAGAGTGAAGGTTGCATAGTGAAATGTACTAGGGAGTGGGGGAACTGTATACCCATGAAGGAATTTTTCTTTTACTTTTCAGAGAGAGGAGCAAACTGTGGGGGAGGGGTGGACAGGGAGAAAAATGCAACAATGAATTAATGGAAATCCAAAATTACTGTAAATGTTCATTAAAATTAATAAAAACAAATAGAAGCTAAAACAAAACAAAACAAAACGTGGCCCCCACTTTCCATGAAGATGGCACCAAAAGCGAAAAAGGAAGCTCCAGCTCCTTCTAAAAGTCAAAGCAAAGGCATTAAAGGCCAAGACGGCAGTAAATATCCTCACGTCATTCACCTTCCGGCGGCTCAAGACGCTGAGACTCCGACGGCAGCCCAAATACCCCCGGAAGAGCGCCCCCAGGAGAAACAAGCTTGACCACTATGC